>NW_012118755.1:864635-875082 GCF_000951035.1 Colobus angolensis palliatus | reverse complement strand
TCAAAATTAACTATTCATTAGAAAACTGTAATTCAAAACCATACGCAGATAATCTCACACTTATTGAATACGCCTAGAAATTTTTTTCAAAATAGGAGAGGCCGGGAGTGGTGGCTCACACCTGTAATCCTAGCACTTTGCGAGGCTGAGGCGGGAGGATCACCCGAGGTCAGGAGTTTGAGACAGCCTGACCAATATAGTGAAACCCGTCTTTACTACAAATACAAAAATTAGCCAGGCATGGTGGTGGGCGCCTGTACTTCCAACTACTTCAGAGGCTAAGGCAGGAGAATTGCTTGAAACTGAGAGGCAGAGGTTGCAGTGAGCCGAGATGGCGCCATTGCACTCTACCTGGGAGACAGAGCGAGACTCCATCTCAAAAAAAAAAAAAAAAAAAAAAAGGAATGTGTGTGTGCTTTTCGAAAAAGGGGAACTCACACATACACTGTAGGTGGAAATGAAAACTAGGATACACACCATGGAAAACAGCTAAATAGCTAGAGACTCCTCAAAGAATTGAAACTACAGCTGTCCCTTGCTCTAGCACGGTCTCTAACGGTCCTGAGGCATCAAAAATAACCCTAGACCCCAGCTCAGAGTCCCGTGGGGCTCACAGGGACCCAGGTCCCGCGCTTCACCGCTGGCTCTCGGCCAGGGCGCTCCTGTACACCGAACGCGGGTCGGACAGGGGCATAGCCTTCCTGACGGGGATGTAGACGTTGCCGCGGCCAGGGCCCCACAACCGCCCCCACGCAGACAACTTGGGCCCAGATGCCTACCAAGAAGTCAGAGCCCGAAAGCAGGGAGCGGCCAGGAAGCTGCACGGAGGCCAGGAGGGTTCCCCGTGGGGTCCATGGCCCCCGCCACTTACCTCCAAGACCTGCCTCTTCCTCCGCGGTCACATGGAAACCACCACCGCTTCTCCGAAGCTCGCTCTGACCACGCGACTAAGGCTGTTGGGACCGCGCACGAAGCGCAGTCTCGGCTTCCGTAGGGGAATGCAGGCTGGCGGCGCCCTTGCGCCAGGCTGAAGCACCACCCCTTCTTAAAGGGGCCGCGGCTCGGATTAGCCAGAAGCGGCTTGCCTTGCGGCATAGGCTGAGCCTCTGCCCATCCACAGGGTTGGACAAAAGGCGCCCCGTCTCGCCTCCTCCCTGGCTCTAGGGCCCTGGAGATCGCAGGAGCCTCCCTAGGACCCCAGCCCCGAGATCGGCTCCCTAGCGCCTGGGACCTGCCCCTCCTCTGGACCTCAGCTTCACCATCTGCAAAGGAAGCGGCCTGACCGGGAGCTCTGGGGTCCCTCAAACTCGGCGCCTCAGGATCCAGGATGTGCTCCCCTGACCCTCTGCAGAGGGGGCCCAGAGAACTACGGAAAGCTGGGAGCTGGAGGGACAGTACCGAGGGCAGCAGGGCCTCCCCGGCCTCACTGTCCCCATCTATCCTGTGGGAGCCCGGGGGCCTCGGTAGGGCCCAGACAACCGCGGCCTCACCACGGCTGCCTGGGTCACCGGGCTCCCCAGAAGGCAGGCAGAGACCCTGGGGTACGGTACCACCTCAGCTTCCCTCTGCGTCAGCGCCCGCGAGGGGCCCTGCGAACTCCAGACTCGCCCCTTCCCAGAGAGGGGGACCCGCATTGGTCTCTATGACGCCCACGGGAGGGGCCGTGCTGACCTCTCCCAGGGAACTGAGGGCGAGGCAGGAGGAATCCCGGCCCCCTCTTGAAGCTCGCTGTGCCCCCCAACCCCAGAGAGCACGCAGGAGCAAAGGAAAGGAAGGAGAGCCCATACATTTTCATTCTTTAATTTCCTTGTTTTCTTTTTTCTTCCCCCCCACCTCCAAAAGGAAAGACAGTGTAGCTTCGTCGCCTGTGCATCATCCATTCCCTGGGGCCGTGTTGCAGATCCAGCCCTCTGGTTGCCTCAAGGGGCCTGGGCACTCTACGGTCTGCATGCAGCCCCGGGGCCTGCCCAGGTGGGGTATACGGCTGCCACAGCGCTGAGGTCGAGCCTGGCTGGGGCGCACAGGCTGCTGCGGGTGCTGGCTGCGTGGCTCCTGGGAGGTGAAACAAGAGGGTGCTCCAGACCCTGGCTGCAGAGCTCTTGATGTCATGCCCGGTGCCCTTCATCCTTCATCCACTGCCTCCGGGCAGCGCTCCAGAGCCCCAGCCGGGGAAGAAGTCTATCACTTCGTCCGTCATTCGTTGGAAAAAATCAAAAGCACATCATAATCCCTGGAACAACCACTGAAAAACACATCAGAAATAGAGCAAAATAATAAAATAGGATTGTAAATGCCACACTGAAATAAGTTTATTTTAAAAATGGTAGTCAATGGAAAAACAGGATCAGAAGACAAGAGAGAGGAAAAACAAGTAAGTTATCTGACTGAAACAGAATTAGAAATTAACAACAGAAAGAAATATTGGACATCTGAAAATATGTGAAAATGTAACAACCCACCTCTAAATCATTGGATCAAAAAAGAAACCACAAGATAAATTTGAAAATATTTCAAGCTGCACTCCAGTCTGGGTAACGGACTGAGACCCTGTTTGTAAGAAAACAAAACAAAACAACCTCAAAAAGCTATAAAATTAAATACCAACTTTCCTCTGTCCCCAAACTCTCCGTGGCTCTCTCTTGTCATCAGAGCCAAGCACATGCTTCTCACTGTGGGCTCCAGGACCTAGGTGGCCTGACCAGTGCAGACCCTGTCACCATCTCCTCCTCTGCGCACTCACCCACACTATGATGCTGTCCAGTCACATAGACTCTTTATTTTTCCAAATACCAAACTCCTGATCACCTCTGGGCCTTTGCCTTTGCAGTTCCCCCTGCCAGGACCAGTCTTTCCCCAGACCTTCCCATTCCTGCCTCTTCCTGCCTTGGCTGCCTCTTTCTGGTGGTGCTTCAGGCCTCAGCTCAAATGTCACCTCTTCGGAGAGGACTTCCTTGAAATCCCTGCCTAACAGCCCCTATCATGGTTGACACTTTTTTCTTTTTGGACTTAGGTTTTGACATAAAGAAGTTTCGGCCGGGCACGGTGGGTCATGCCTGTAATCCCAGCACTTTGGAAGGCGAAAGCGAGGAGATTATGAGGTCAGGAGATCGAGACCATCCTGGCTAACACGGTGAAATCCTGTCTCTACTAAAAATGCAAAAATTAGCCAGGCGTGATGGCGGGTGCCTGTAGTCCCAGCTACTTGGGAGGCTGAGGCAGAAGAATGGTGTGAATCGGGGGGGCAGAGCTTGCAGTGAACCGAGATCGCCCCATTGCACTCCAGCCTGGGTGACAGAGCAAGACTCCGTCTCAAAAATAAAAAGAAAAAAAAGTTGTTTCATAAAAATGACTTGGGCAGCTATCATCTATTTAAAAGGTCTGACTTTGGTGAAATAACTTGGGCTTTCCTGTTCTTTGAGTTTTGATAAAACAACTGTAAAACCATCTGCCATTTTTTTTTTTTTTTTTGAGATGGAGTCTCGCTCTGTCACCCAGGCTGGAGGGCAGTGGCGCAATCTTGGCTCACTGCACGCTCCGCCTTCTGGGTTCACGCCATTCTCCTGCCTCAGCCTCCTGGTTAGCTGGGACTACAGGCCATCTGATCTGCCTTTTTTAAATTTTTTTAATTGAGATTAATTTATACTTTGTTTTTACTGCTTTTTCTTTTTTTACAGATAGGGTCTCATTCTGTGTCCCAGGCTAAAACACAGTTATTCATAGCTCATTACAGCCTCAAACTACCTTGCCTTTGTAACAGTAGGCCCTCAGTCACCTGTCTCATCTTCTATGGATGTTGGTTTACTTCAGCTTTCTAATTATTTGGAGGTCAGCTTAGCTCAGTGGTTAGCACAAGTTGATAATAAATGCTTAAGCATGAGGGTGCAAAGAAAGGGGTAGGGAGGTGCAAGACTCTCAGCTTCAAATGCCCAGACCCCTGCTCATCTGCTCAGGCCCCTGTCTAGCCCCTGCATCTAAGCCCAACTACATGACTCCTCCCCTTAAAAGCTCTCTTGGATTTTTCCTGTCCTTTCTGCTCTGCTCTATCCTCGGGTCAGTGGATCCACCCATCTTCCTTTGTGCTGGGCAGATGTCACAGCTTTCTGCTTTCTGGCTGGACAAGCCAAGGAGGGCAGGTGTGTGTGTGTATAGAATATGCCTCCCTAAACCTTGGTCTTTTGCCTCATGTCTGGCACATTCAGCCTTTGCTGACACCTCCCCAGAAATACCAGCCTCACCAACATCTGCAGAATGGGGTACCAGGGGTCTGTCTGGAGCTTGGCTGGGATTCTCACAAGACTATGAATACACATACACACCCTGGGCTTCCACATCTGCATTCGTTGGTTGGCTCTTCACACCTGAGTCCAGGACAGGTCAATGGTGAATGGCTGGATTTGCAAGCGTGTATATTTCAGGGCAGGGTGTCAGCTGGGGCAGTCTGAGAGGAAGTTGTCAAGGGAAGCTAAAGAGAAGGGAGTCAGTAATGTCTCTCTTGACCTGTTGCACTCTCCAAATTTTACTGTCCTTTCCTAGGCCTGATCTAGAGGGCTGTCTAGTCTAGGTGAGACAAGTCTGGATAGATCTACTGCCAGCCCCATGGGGTCAGAACTAGAGGAGAAGGATGGGGACTGTGGGATTCCAGAGGAATGGCAAGGAGCGCTTGCTGGAGGAATGGGTTTTTTTTCAGCTGAGTTATTTTTTCTCTGTAGCTCAGTGCAGTGGCACAATCACTGCTCACTGCAGCCTTGACCTTCCATGTTCAATTGATCCTCCTGCTTCAGGCTGGGACTACAGGCACATGCCACTGCACACGGCTAATTTTTGTATTTTTTTGTGGAGATGGGGTTACACCATGTTGTTCAGGCTGGCCTTGAACTCCTGAGTTCAAGTAATCCTCCTGTCTTGGCCTCTCCAAGTGCTGGAATTACAGGCATGAGCCACCTCATCTGACCTGAGCTGAGTTCTGAAGTGTGAATAGGAGTTGGGCAGGTGAAGAAGGGAAAAAAGGGCCTTCTAGACAGAAATATTTATCAAAGATAGAGAGAAGTAGGCAGGAGCTGATTAGGGCAGGGTCTTTGAATGTCAGGCTGGGTGCAGGAATTTCTCACAAGGCCAGTGTGGAACCATGGAGAATGTGTGAGCAAGGGAGGCCATGATTAGAGCTTGATCTCTCAGGGGCAAGAGTGGGGGACAGTTTGGTTCTTGGGTGAGGGAATCAGGAGAGTTCCAGTGTCATGGGGGGTCAGGAGAGTCAAGCCCCACATGAGCTCATCTGTACCTGTCACCTCGCGCCAGAGTTGGTGGAGGACCTCCTGATGTTCTGGAGGGTCAGATAAGTCCTGGGACCCAGTGACTTACAGTGTGAGGTACAGACCAGCACAGTGTGAAGTACAGACCGCCACATGCTCTGCTCAGATGGTCACAGCGCTGACCTCATCTCCAGCCTCCTGCCATCACCACCCCGGTTCTGATAGTCCTGCATTCCATGGCAGCCATGAGCTGCATGTTAAAATAATAAATCAGCACCATCCCTTCTGTCCTCAAAACCTTCTCGTAGCTCTTCTTTGCTCTTAGACTACAACCCAGAGTCTCCCACAACTCAGAAGGCCCAGAGTGGCCCAGCCTCTGTGGCCTCTTGCCTTCCCCACCCACCCCAACCTCACTGCTGTTTCTCTCCCTCCTTGAGATCTGTGTACCCGCTGTTTCTTCTGCATGGAATTCACTTCCTGTCTTAGCTCTAGGATCTCAGTTCAGAAAGGCCTCTTCGACTTCCTGCCTCTCAGGATTCCCCTGTCACATGACCCCTGCACTAGCCATAATGTCCCTGTAACTAAATTGGGACAGATTCAGAATGGGCTTTGTTGAGCCTTCTATGCTCAAGAGACTCAGGCCAAGCCCAGCCCCAGTCCCTCCTCTCATGAGACCATGGGCGTAGGGGTCATTTTGGGGATTATCTTGGCACTGGGTCCTGTGGGATGGTATCACCTCCAGCCTCCAGGGACCCATCCTAGCCATGGGTCCCTATGTGTTTAATACATTTAAAAGGAATATATACAGCTCTTAAGAAACCAGGATAGATTTAATTGATCTGCCCACCTTAACCCCCCCAAAGAAAGGAGGTGGAAATGGGCAGATTGCAGGCAGAGGCAGAGATGAATGCTGACAGCTGGGGTTGGGGATGAGGAGTCTGAGGCACCTCTGGAGTCTGGAGACTCTAGTCCCACTATTTAAAGAGTACCATCCTCTCCAGAAGAGCTTGAATCTCTTCTCCAGCTGTTGTCAAGGAGCTTTGGCCATGTCATGGTCCCTGCCACCTCTCCACCTTCTGTCCCCACGGGCGACCTCCCAAACCTAGCACACCATTGAAGTTATCCTGTGGGCATTTAACCTGGCCTGACATCAGGATCTCTTAGAATTATGAAATGTCCAGATTATAGATTCTCCCTCTTTGCCCTGTCCAAACCCCTGATAAATGAGCAGCATTAACTGACCTGTCACATGTTTTCCTGAAACATGCTGTGCCTCCTATCTTGAGGTCATTACCACACACTCATCACCCTTGCTGATGTTCCTTTTTCTGCCCTCCTAGATTGTGACTTTCTTGAGGACAAGAAACTCAGGAAATGTACATTTAGTGATGCATTGATTAGACAAATATTTATTGCACATCTGCTGCATGCTAAACAATGGAGACTGCAATGTCCTAGAAGGCATCTTCTTCTACTATGAATTAATGATTAAATGAGTGGACGACTGAAAAAAAGAAGCAAGGGGAAATGCTTGCTGCTTCTTAGAGGGAACAGAAGAATATCCAGACTAAATTGGAAAGTCTGTGAGGATAGTAGTCAAATTGATCTTTTCCTCCAATCTATCCTTAGGACCTAGCACTGTGCCTGGCACATTTTAAACAGTCTGTAGATAATTATTAGAAGGTATATTGGTGGATGAAGTATGTCATTGAATGATTGCATTTGCCTTCAGAACTAACTGTAAAACTTTGCAGAATTCCAAGCACGTTGCTATATATGGCCTTATTTTCTTTCCATTCTACTTTAGATGTGTGAAGTAAGTAGGCCAGACTGTGACCCCCATTTTACAAGTAAAGAAAACCACAGAGGCTCTGTAATTTGTGCTCCAAGATACCAGTCAGGTACTGTAGAGGGATCACACAAATATAAGCTTCTGACTCAAAATTCAGTAACCCAGGCTTTTCACTAACCCGGGCTGTTTAAGGTTGGAATGACTGGGGTCCATCCACTCATCCATTCGCCCACCAGTCAATCTACCTTGTCATCTTAATTCGTGGTATATGGAGAGCTTTATTAACCTCTGAACTTGACCTTGGTCTGATTGCATAAGGGAGCCCCAAGTGGAACCCAACACTTATATTATTCTGCTAGGTGATGGTCCATGGGCAAGGGTTGGTAGCCCCCAGCCTCTCTCTGTAATGGTGGCTTCTGCATTTTATACTGGTTTTCCCCCACTGTATCCCTTTGTACATTTGTGACCTTCTTGCCCTCCTGCCCTTATGCCACTCCTCCATCTAAAGTACCCTCTGCCACATAGCCATTTGTCAAAATCTTGCCAATTATTTGAGACTCCTCCATGAAGACTTTCTAGATCCAGCCAGAAATAATCTCCTTTCCTCTAAGCTTTCTACTTTGCTTTATAGCTATTTATAGCATGTCTTTTCTCAGGCCCTTGGGACTAAGTTCCCAAGGACAGAGTCCCACAATGCCAGATCTCAGAAGAAGTTGGTTGACTAAATGAATCTTTAAAGTGAGTGTCTATTTGCATCTTGCTACAGAGGTAATATATAGTCAATATAGAAAAAGCATAGAAAAATGAATCAGAACATGATTAAAATCATCTCCGATCCCACTATTTAGAAAGTGCCATTCTTTGTGGTCCATTATTTTTCCAGCTGTATATACATATATTCATGTCTAAACAGAATCATAAGGGTGTCCATTTTCTATATGAAATTCCCCTATCTCACTTCATGAAAATATAAGCTCCTTGAAAGTCAACACTTTCTTTTCATGTGCATTCTCCATGATGCCTGAATTTAAGCCAGATGTTAGGTAAATTTCTGTAGAGTTGCTGTATGGGAATCTAGCCATTATTGACACCCCAAATTGCTATCTCTTCTCTCTGTTCTCTGGAAATACTTACCTGACTTCAAATATGGGACAGCTCAGTTAAACATACAGAACATTTATGGAGTCCCTACTCTCTTCAGCTGCTGTGCCAGGCACCAGGCTACACAAATAATTCTGACATGTCCCTGCACTAGGATCCAATAAGGGAAGTCAGCTGTATAAAGAGACTATATATATATATATATATATATATATATATATATATATAACATATATTGTGTGTATGTGTATTTTATATATATGTTGTGTGTGTGTGTGTGTGTATATATATATATATCTCAAGACAGTGGTAAAAGAGGATGCTATAACTATATATATAACAAATGTAACTGTGGAGTGCTCTCTAAATACCAAGACCAACCTTAGAGCTAATTTGTACTATCTGATTTGATTATAAAAACAACCTTGTGAGGCAGGTGCTGTTATTATCCTCATTTGGTAGATGGGGGAACTGAGGCAGGAAGAAGTGAAGAGCTTGCCCAAAAACACACAGGTTGAACACAGGGGAGCTGGGATGCAAATTCAAGTAGTTGGTCTCCAGACCCTGTGATCTTATGCAGCATGCAATATTCCTCTTTATGAAAGCATAGAGGAGCATAACATATTGAATTAGGAAAAAATCATAGTATATGTGGTACGTTATATAAATATCTGGTCAGAATTCATACATAAGTGCAAGGAAAGGCATAGCAAGAGATCAGACTGGGGAGAAGTGCATATAACAGGCCAGGAAGGGCCTTGTGTGTCAGGCTCAATAAATTAGGTTTTATCCTGAGGGACAGTAGAAAACATTGGAGGGTTTTGGGCAAAGGAATTACATAGTCAGATTGACAAGTTAGAAATTTCATCCTGGTAGCCATTTGATGGATGGCTGGAAGGAAGCCTGAAGGTAGGGATACCTATTAAGGGGCCTACTGAATAGTCTTCATTTGCTTCTTGAGATCCCCTTTTCCCACCTGCTGCACCCAGGAAGGCTGACTTGTATGATTTGTTTCATTTAAGCACCCTTGGGTGTTTGGTTGAGGTCAACCTGTGTGAGAAACCTACAAAAAATTGGTGGGTAGAAGGAGAATGAGGTTGGGAATTTACTCTCTTGAAAAATTCCATCCTGGGTTGTGCATTGGCAGTGGCTGGGTTATTCTAGTAAAGGCTATAGTTCCTATCTGGCAGCTATATGGTAGCCCTTTCCTACAGCTCTGGATTTTTTAGGGTTTTATAATATTCCATCCCCCACCATCCCTTGTGCCTTCAGGCCTAGGGTGGTGACAGTTCCTTGCTGTTGTCGATCTTGGAGTACTTTGTTGCTCATTATTGGTTTGTCTTAAAACTGTCCAAGCCTTTGTAAATGCTCCCTTCATTAAATACTTCTCAATGACCTTTCTGAGTATGTCTCCTCTTCTCTGGTAAGACCCTGACTGGCACAGAACCATTTGCAATAGCCCCTGAGAGAGATGATAAAGCTTTGCATTAATTAAGCATTTTAGAGATCAAAAAGCCTGCATTTGTGATTATTTCCCAGGCCCACTCAGCAAGACTTGATGTGTGACAATCACCCAAGAATGCTGCAACAACTAGTGGCAAGGTTGGTTAAAGTCAACATCACTACATCTCCCAGTTCTTTCTGCCCAGGCAGTGAGCTCATCTCATGTAATGTCTGCTTTCTCCACGGCAAGAAAAAGACCATTTGCAAACTCATTGGAAACTTTCTCTGGGCTTCAGCAAATAATCTTCTGGAGGGTCAGCTGGTGCTGTCGAATCAGAAGGTCGATTAGTTAGCCACTTGGGAGATGTTACCAAGATGGCTGGTGATGAGAAGAGCTGCTTCTTTTCTTTTTTCTTTTTTTTAGATGGAGTCTCTCTCTGTCACCCAATCTGGAGTGCAGTGGCACAATCTCAGTGCACTGCAAGCTCTGCCTCCTGGGTTCATGCCATTCTTCTGTCTCAGCCTCCCAAGTAGCTGGGAATACAGGCACCAGCCACCACGCCCGGCTAATTTTTTTGTATTTTTAGTAGAGACGGGATTTCACTGTGTTAGATGGTCTCGATCTCCTGAACTTGTGATCCGCCTGCTTCGGCCTCCCAAAATGCTGAGATTACAGGCGTGAGCCACTGCACCTGGCCGAGCTGCTTATTTTCATAATGACCTTCAGGAATTAAATAAAAATACAGCCGGGCGCGGTGGCTCAAGCCTGTAATCCCAGCACTTTGGGAGGCCGAGACCGGCGGAACACGAGGTCAGGAGATCGAGACCATCCTGGCTAACACGGTGAAACCCCGTCTCTACT
>NW_012118755.1:844859-864335 GCF_000951035.1 Colobus angolensis palliatus | reverse complement strand
AAAAAAAAAAAAAAAAAATACAATGAGTGCCATAGATTAGGAGGAACAAGCCGATTAAAAGCACAACATGCCTTCGGGATTTTTCATTTCTTTTCCAGGAGGCTAAAAGGCATCAGTGGCCACCGAAGCAGGATGGCAGTCTACCCAGAATCACTGATGAAGGCTGATCCTCTCTCGGCTTTTGTGGGGCAGTTGAGGGAATTTGAGCTTATTGAATATTTCATGAGTTGCAGTCCATGGGGGAGAACAGAAAAAGGTGAAAATGCAATCCCTGTGTTTCTCTATGATTCCAACACAAAACCAAGCTATCTAGGGTGGGAGGGAGGCAGATGCTGGAGTCAGCTTACTGCTGGAAGGCATGGTACACCAATTCTCCCACTTTAATATCTGCTGTTTCATTTTATATTCATCATGTCAGCATAATCTGCCTTTATGGGAATCATCTTGGTTCTCGACTAAATGCGTTTAGTCCCCCTTTTGCTTTAAGGTGGATTGTAATATGACTTGAAGACTTAATGAAATGTTTATATGGAAGGAGTAGGGGAAGAAAAAAGGGAAGATACAATTGGAAAATCAGTCAGCAGAGAACTTCAAGAGCTGGTTTTGGTCATGCTACTGTTTTATTCACCTGTTTTTAAGGGACACAGGACTGGTTTTCTGACCAAGTGTACTCTACTGGTTCTGAATGAAATACACACAGTATCACCAAGCATTCAAAGCCCTTAAGCCCTTAACTCTGTGTCTGAACTACGTTTCTTTTTATTTATTTATTTATTTTGAGACAGAGTTTCACTCTGTTGCCTGGGCTGGAGTGCAGTGACGCCATCTCGGCTCATAGCAACCTCTGCCTCCTGGGTTCAAGCAATTCTTCTGCCTCAGCCCCCCGAGTAGCTGGAACTACAGGTGTGTGCCACCACACCTGGCTAATTTTTGTATTTTTAGTAGAGGCAGGGTTTCACCATATTGGTCTGGCTGGTCTCGAACTCCTGACCTTGTGATCCGCCCACCTTGGCCTCCCAAAGTGCTGGGATTACAGGCATGAGCCACTGCACCTGGCCTTGAACTACATTTCTAACCTGACATTCTGCTCCACTCCAACATACACACGCAGCTTCATGCCCCTGAGATGACCAGCTGATCTCTATGCCTTCTCCTCCTTTCCTCTGAGGGACATCAGTATGTCCATCTTCTACATTGCTCCTACCACCACCTTTTGGAAGTAGTTCTTGGCTGTAAGCTAGGAGAGTCTTTTCCCACTTTTGAGTTTTCAATAGACCTTTACTTTTTCTCTCTTTTTTTTTTATCCTCTGATGAAATGTAACACTCTTTGAATTTTATTTTTTAGTCCCTCCAGCATTTTATTATGAATGTGTGTAAGTGTGTTACTGAGTCACTGAAATATGTGTAAATACAAAAATTATATATACCAAATCACTCTTATATATATATATATATGCATTAAGCATTTTAAAGATGAAAAAGGACATGAGCATTTGAAATATATATACATACACATATATATCTATATGTATCTCAGTGATTCAATAATTATTTACTGAGCATGTATTATGTGCCAAGCACTTTCCAAAGTGCTTGAGAGGTGGCAGGAAATAAGACACACAGGTTTCTGCTCTCCTCGAGAGAGAGACAATAAATACATGTTCAAGGAAATGTAGAGCATAAATTTCTATTTTATTTTATTTCATTTCATTTTTGAGACATGGTCTCACTCTGTTGCCCAGGCCAGAGTGCAGTAGCATGATCTCCACTCCCTGAAACCTCTACTTTCCAGGTTCAAGCATTTATTGTGCCTCCGCCTCCTGAGTCATGGCTGGGATTACAGGCACATGCCACCATGCCCAGTTAATTTTTGTGTTTTTGGTAGAGATAGGCTTTCACCGTGTTAGCCGGACTGGTCTCAAACGCATGGCTTTAAGTGATCTGCCTGCCTCGGCCTCCAAAAGTGCTGAGATTACAGGCGTGGGCCACCACACCAGGCCTGAATTTCTAATCGTGATAACTGGTATCGAAAGTTTTTGTAAAAGGTATATAATAAAGATTGGATGTGCGTGAAGAGGACTACTTCAGCTAGAGTGGACAGGCTTAGTTTCTCTAAGCAGGTATCATTTGGACTGAGAGACAAATACTGAGAAGAAGCCAGCTTCCAGGTTCTTGGAGGAGAGTGCTAGGAATGTTGGGCAGAAAATACTCATGACCTGGGACAAGTGGGAGTCTGGCCTGTTTCAGGAATAGTTTTAAGTCCTGCGGGGATAGAGTATATGATGAAGGGGTGATGACAGGAGATAGTCCCGATAACACACAGTCACCTGGACCTTGGTAAATGGAGAGCATGCATGCGTGTGGACAGTAACATGAGTGAGGAGACAGTGGGCTGGGTAGAATATCCACTGCTAAATAACTATGAGCTTCCTGAAGGCAAGGCTATGTCTCATTTAACCCCATATTCTGAGCTACTGAGCTGCCTGGAATTGAGTGGGTGTTTGATAAATATGTTTAATAAATAAACAAATGCATGAATAAACGAATAATGAGTGAGTGAATGAGCACGGCCTTCTGCTTCTGCTAAAGCAGTTTTCCCTTTAACATTTTATACCCCTCCTCTCTTGTCTTCAACAACAGTTTCTTTTCTTTGTAATAAAGTAAGTCTGGAGTTACTCTCTATGATTAAATATTTACTGTGTTTCACACACTGTTATTATCATTTAACATTTACTCTCTGCTGACTGTGCACTCATCACTGTAGCAAAGGAAGAGCTCCATCTAGTTTTGGCCCATGGGCTAATTTAGTCAAGAAAAAGGAGATGTTAAGTGCAACTGGCATAGTAGAAATTGCATGGACTGGAAATCCACTGGTTCTAACTAGGTACAAATTCACCAGTGAACTTAAACAAGTCACTAACCTTCTGCAACCTTCTACTTTCTCATCTGAACATGGAAAGGGGAAGCCTCTTTAATAGTGAGATTTCAGGGACTGGCTGGAGACAGCACTAGAAGTGAGGACCTCAGATTTCCACAAGCACCCCTCTGTTCATTCCGCCGTCATCTATGCCAGGCTGTGTCAACCAGAGGTAGCCTACCTTGGAGCTTTTTCTCTGGTGCCACTCCAGGGACCCTCAGCATATGGAGTGCCTGCTTAGCCAGCAGCACGTGGAACTACAGAATTAGACGCTGTTATTTCTGGTGTAGCTCTCAGCCCTGGGTTCCCTGAAACTCTGGTTTTGAGCTTTGATGTACTGAGAAAAAAATGAACCAGGCCATTTACCATAATGTCTTCATCTTGCCTTGGCCTAGCTGGCTGTCTGCCAGGGAAGCTACTGCCAAGGCCTCGGGTGCTGAGGCTGGGAGGGGGTCAGTGGGGCAGCAGATCATCCCAGCCTGGGATGAAGAGAAGGTGCTGAGAGGAGACCTGCTCTTCAAATTGGTCACCCAGCCAGTCCCTCCCCCTGGGCACCACAGTGGGCTTGCAGGGCCCTTTGGGGCTTGTGCTCTAAGTGCTGACAAATCTTTGTGATTGTCTCAAGGCCTGTTCAACTCTTCCAGCTGCAAGGGAAGCCCAAACATGTGTTCACTTGGCCTAATAACTTACTATGTTCTTGCCACTTTGTCTTTTACTTGGAATGAGTAGGTGGCCATGGAAAAACTGTAAACAGAGGACTTAGTGATGTGAGATGACTTTTGTTTGGCAGGATTACTCTGGCTCCTGATTGAGAACAGAATGGACAAGTGGAAGAAGAGAGTCAGGTTAAGAAGCCCTTACTGGATGAGGAGTGGGAGAGAAAGCAAACTGTCAAAGATGGCTCACAGTTTTTGTTTTTTATTCTTTTCAGAGCAGTTGAAGGATGAATTAGATTCTGTTCCTATCAATAATGATGATGATGATAATAAATCAATACCGAACTTAAAAATTCATAGCTAACATTTTTTAGCCCTTATTAAGTGCTAAACATCTCCTAAGGATTTTTGATTGTGATCCTCAAGGAGGGAAAGTCTATTGGACATGGGTGATATAAGAATAATTCGGTAGGCCGGGCACAGTGGCCCACACCTGTAATCCCAGCACTTTGGGAGGCCAAGCCAGGTGGATCATGAGGTCAGGAGTTCAAGACCATCCTGGCTAACATGGTGAAACCCCCATCTCTATTAAAAATACAAAAAAATTAGCTAGGCGTGGTGGCGGGTGCCTGTAGTCCCAGCTACTCGGGAGGCTGAGGCAGGAGAATGGCGTGAACCTAGGAGGCAGAGCTTGCAGCGAGCCAAGATCGCACCACTGCACTCCAGCCTGCTTGACAGAGCAAGACTCTGTCAAAAAAAAAAAAAAAAAAAAAGAATAATTCAGTAGAATTGGGTGATGAGTAGGTGATTTGGTGGTATCATCTCCTCCTCTTTTCAAGATGATTCTTTTTCATTTCGTGTCACCAGATATGATGGGCCCTGCAGTGGGACATGGGGAGAGCTGATTGGATAAGAGACTGTAACTCAGTTTGCTTATCAGTCCTCCTCATGTGTGTGTGTTTGCGTGTGTGTGTGTGTGAATGCACTTGAGGCCTTTGGGGACTGTAGGAATACTGTCCAAGGTCATAGCTGTCTCAGGAGGGAGGAGCCAAGGTTCTAAGCCTCCAACACTACTAAGGCTACTTGTCTACTGATGGACACTATAAAGGCTATTTGTCTCCTATTTGTCCCCCTTGAGTGCAGATGTAATAATCCTCCAAGAACTCCACCACCCTTCTCTTGCATTCATCCATAAGATGCACTGATAGGCCTTGTCTTTCTAGGACATTTGCAGGTACACACCCCTCTACTCGAGGGGACTGGGGAACAATTGTAGAATCCCTTGTGATGACACTTTTAGCACCTTATGCCGTCACCCTTTTTTACTAATAAAAAGGTATGATACATTGAACAAAAATACTATTCAAATGATAATCATTTTAAAACTATTTACAGAAGGAAAACTAGCATGGAGATAAGAGTAAGAAACTTCAAGTCAGGAGATTGAATTTTATAGTTTACTAGAAAGTCCTCACTCCCACTGGCTATATGAGAACGTTGGGATGGGGCAGTAGCTTTGCAAGTATTTTTTAGCCAAGGAAACCTTTGTGCCAACATTCTCTTGCTTGGGAGTACACTATATAGCTTACAAAAAAATGGAGCTGCTCTCTTGGAAGCAAGAGGAACACGGTCAGGGCAACCCTCTTGCCAAGCTCCTTTCCTGTGCAAGATGACCCTGAGCTACCTCAGCTGAGCTGGTGCCCTTTTGGGCCTTTCTGGCTCTGAGGTTTGGAGATGAGTACTTCCAGCTCAACTTCTAAAGAATCCACACTCTCAACTCCCACTCCTTTCATGGATTTCTTTCGTCTTCTTCTAGTTCCATAGCCTCAAAACAATGAAAGCATATTATCCTTAGTTTTATTCTACTATCAGAGTAGAATGAATTATCTGATCATGCATGGTGTATCAAAAAGGGGCTCAGGCAGATCTGGGTGCAAACCCTGCCTCCACTACTCTGTTACTTTAGGTGAATCTTGGTCACAGTTGACCCATCTATAAATGAAAGTGATGATCCCTGGCTCATGGACTTGATGTGAGGAAAGGCATCCTGGCAAAAAACAGGTGCCTCTGAGCTCCTGATTATGTGGGTATTCTTCCTCCCTGCAGCACCAAGACCAGGTGTACAGCTCACCCAGTGCCTCGGGTCTTGTCTTGCAGAGATGTCTGGCATGGTGGCAGACATCTTGCTAGTGCACTGGAGACAGCAGTGGCTGGAGAATAGCACCTTGTACTTCCATGTCTCCATGAGCAGCTCCAGGCAGCTGGCCCAAGTCACCACCCCCACTCTCCAAGAGCCCTCAGAGATTGTTGAGGAGCAGATGCACATCCTCCACCTATCTGTGATTGTGAGTGAGTGGGGGATGTGATTGGGGTCAGGGATTGGGTTGGGGAGAAATGGGTGGAGAGATGGAGGGGGGTGGGGGGTTGTCCACAGATAGAGGGAAAGAGCCAAGCTCAAGAGGTTAAAATGAGAAACAGAAAATCAAATGGATTCTGTGGTGTCACTTGGACTGATGCATACCCATCCATCGTCTGTCAGCTGTGACAAACTTCAGAGAAGAAAATAAGGGGTCTCCAACTCCTTGGCCTTCTGGCTGACATCTCTGGGAATAACTGTTTAATATCTGTCATGAGCTTGGACTGCTTTGCTTAGGGCTAAGCTTCAGTGCTTTAGAATACAACTGGCCATTCCAAGAATGACTGAACAAATGAAATTGGAATAAAACCAGAATGGGCTGCCCTTTCCTAAGTGCCCTTGATGTGTCAGGTGTTTTAACCCTCACAACAACTGCATGATGGCCCTTGGAGCTGGGGGGGACGTAGCCATTGCAGTGTTCCACAGAGGCCCCTCCGTAACTCCCACTTTATAGTTGTGAATACTGTGGCAGAGGGCAAAGAAACTTACCCAAGGTCACATAGCCAGTGAAAGATGGAGCTACTCTTGAGTGTTCAAATCCGAGCATATCTGGCTACCAAGCCTGAACTATGTCCCGTACACCCTGTATCTCTTCAAGTCTGTTGGAGTGATAGGCTTGGTCTTAGCTCTCCTTCCAACTTGTTACACAAGGTGCTGACCTACTTTTCAGGGACAATTAAGTGAGCAAAGGAAGGTGGTGACCTGAGTGAAAGTGAACTAGAGCTGCATTAAACACACATTTGGAGTTACTTTTTCTATCGTACACAGGAGGGCCCATCTCAGTCCAAATAGAATGGCAGATCAGGCTGAATGTGGTAACCACATTCCAGATGCTTATCACGATAGCCAACTAACCCTTGAATTTTTATTCTTTCTATCAATGTACCTTAAGATCAGAAGTTACTTTTCATAATCATTGTACCGCTTGTCTTTGGGCAAGAGTGAATCATTGATACAAGCTAGCTTTTGATATACGTTTTGGTGTATCAAAGACACACATTTTGGTGGCAATGTCTGATTTATTTGTAACATCTTGGAGAGGATTGGAATCTCTTTTTCTTTTTGTATCAGGCCAGAATAGGAGAAAAGGGATGGCAGATCTGTAGAGAATGAGCAGGTGACTTGTTTAGGGTTTCCTGCCCTTGTGAGGTAGGGGCTCAAGGATTAGATTTAATCCCTCCATTTGCAGTGAAAGGAAGTAAACTCACTTTCCCACCCTCATCCTGGAGGTTGCTTATGTTATTTGAAGACCCCAACTTCTGTCTCTCTGTTGAATACACTTCTTATGCAGGTTGCCCTTACTGTTGTACATTACCACTGGGAGAAAGATCCAAGGCTCTGGAAAGGACAGTGACAGTTGTCCTACATTGGCTAGTCCCAAGACCCTGAGGGAATCACCAAGTCAGTAATTAGGCAATTTCTTTTTCTTTCTTTTTTTTCTTTTCTTTTTTTGAGATGGAGTATTGCTCTGTTGCCCGGGCTGGAGTGCAATGGCGTGATCTTGACTCACTGCCAGCTCCGTCTCCCAGGTTTAAGTGATTCTCCTGCCTAAGACTCCTGAGTAACTGGGATTACAAGTGCCCGCCACCACACCCAGCTAATTTTTGGAGTTTTAGTAGAGGCAGGGATTTCACCATGTTGGTCAGGCTGGCCTCAAACTCCTGACCTCAGGTGATCCACCTGCATTGGCCTCCCAAAGTGCTGTGCCACCGCACCTGGCCAGCAATTTCTTAAACTTTTATTTTTAGCAACTCCACATACATGAGAACTCTCATAATGTCCTAGTCAATAAAGAGAAAAGTTATTGAAGTTGTAGATATTGCACCCAGGGATCCAGATCAAATCTTAAGGAAGGAAGAAGCTTAGAGGAGAACTTTACCCTGCCACTCTCTCATTGGAATTCCCTTCAAACAACGTGTGAGGTGTCAGCCTCATTTGAAGAACTAGTTTATATATCAGAGCATGGCCTGAAAGTCAGGTCAGCATGGCATCAATTCTGGTCTTTTTTTTTTTTTTTTTAAATAGAGACAAGGCCTCACTATATTGCCCAGGTTGGTCTTGAATTCCTGGGCTTAAATGATCCTCTCTCCTTGGCCATTCAAAGTGCTAGGATTACAGGTGTGAGCCACTGTGCCTCACCAGTTTTGGTCTTATAGATGACTAAGTGTTTTGGGGAGGGTATTTCAGGTGATGTGCAATTGCTCCATTCCTCCTAGACATCCCAGAATCTAGTCACAACCTCCTTTTTTCCACTACTCTTTTTCTGTATGCACATTAAACCTGTTCTCCGCTATTTCCCAGTCTATCAGCCCCTTTATGGTGTCAGTGCTTCCTGATCTATCACTTACAACAGGGCTTATACTGGCATTCGCAGATCTCTGTTTTTCTTCCACACCTGTCTTTTCTATCCCCATTGCTGGACCTGTGTTCATTTTCTCCACTGAGCTACTGAGTGCCACTCCATAACACTGTGCTGACTGACTCTATTACAGATTTATGAGCTCCAGTCACAGCTTGGCTCTCAATCCTATCCTGAAATCTTTTTATTCTCTTCTGGTTGACTGCCATTCATTTTTTTCTACAGCAGCCATTCCAGACTTTCACCATTCTCTTCAAACTTGTTACTCCACCCCACCTTATAAACTCAATAAGGAATTTAGCCTTTTATGTCTCAATTTATCTGTAATCTTTACCAGTCCTCACCACATTCCCTGCTATTTCAGAGGCAGGTCTCTGGGTGTGTGTGTGTGTATATATATATATATATATATATAGTCTGTTCCTAGTGACTTTTTGTAAATGTGTTCAGGTTTTCTCCATCCTAAGATAAAAATTCCTTTAAGCTTATCTCTTCTTCAGACTCTCTGTGCCTTTTTTTTCTTTACCATCAAACTACCTCAACAGCCTTTCTTCTACTCCTTTAGTCATTGTGAGCCACTATAGTCAAGCTTTGTGCCCACCATCCCAATGAAAGGCTCTCGTTTGTGATGACTTGCTTGCAGAACTCAGCAGCCTCCTTTTGTTCTCACACTGTTTCATCTTGTCACAGCATTTGACACCATTTGGACTTCTTTCCTTCCCTGACTGTGTGCTATCTCTGGATGAATTTACCTACTCTGGTGATTTCATGTAGGAACTTTGTCTGCGTGTACAGTGATGAGTCTCTTATCAGAATCTGTAACTACCTATCATATGAGCTTTTCCCCAAGGTTCAAACTTGTATTTCCAAATGACTATTCTCCTTTTCCATTCTGCAGAAATGTATCCAAATTTGTATGTAATGTATCCAAAACTGAGCTTATACAACCACTATGGAGAATGGTTTGGAGAACTAAAAATAGAGCTACTGTACAGTCCAGCACTCCTAGGTATATACCTAAAAGAAAGGAAATCAGTATATTGAAGAGATATCTGGACTCCCATGTTTATTGCATCACTGTTCACAATAGTCAAGATTTGGAAGCATCCTAAGTGTCCATCAACAGACGAATGAACAAAGACGACGTGGGCTGAGCACAGTGGTTCACGCCTGTAAACCTAGTACTTTGAGAGGCTGAGGTGGGCAGATCACTTGAGGTCAGGAATTCAAGACCAGCCCGGCCAACATGGCGAAACCCTGTCTCTACTAAAAATACAAAACCTAGCCAGGTATGGTGGTGCATGCCTGTAGTCCTAGCTACTTGGCTGAGGCACAAGAATTGCTTCAATTTAATTTAGACAATGTTTATTTCATATTTTACTGCTACATTCCATCAAGAAATTTCTTGTTTTGATGTTATGACAAGTTAGCAAGTAAAAACCACATTTCTTTGAAAAAATACTTCTAAGCTCAGGCTCTTAACATATAAATATAATGCACAAAATAAATATACTGCAAAAAAACCCCACCCACCTACAAATTGCTGTATGCATAATTTCTGAAACATGTAATATTTATAAAAGCATAACTCTACATTGCTTTTATTTTCAGCTCTAAGTAAAAGAAAAACTTACTCTGTAAAGTGATAGATCACAGGCTCAAGGGCATAAGGTGTCTGCCACAGCTACTCAACCCTGCTGGGGTAGTGCAAAGACAGCCACAAGTCAAACATGAACAGATGTTTTTGTTTGTATTTGTGTTTTCAATACTTTATTTATGGACACTGAAATTTGAATATCATATAATTTTCATGTGTCACAATATTCTTTGATTTTTTTCAACCATTTAGAAATATAAAATCCTTCTTAGCTTGCAGGATACAAAAATGGGTAGTGGGCCAGATCTGTCTGATGGACCGTCATTTGTCAAACCCTGACTTAGTGTAGTCAGGATCTGCTCCTAAATCACTTCTAGGAAAACAAACAAACAACAAACAACCAAATCAAGGCACTGGCAGCAAGAAAGTGGGGGATGAATGTTGGGTAGCCAACCTTTTTTTTTTTTTGCAGTGTAATTCACAAAATACAAATAATGATGATAACCTCTAACATATAGCTCTTGTGTCTCAGACACTATTCTAAGTGCTTTGAAAATTTCAACTCATTTAGACCTCAAAGCAATCCTAAGATGTTGTCACTATCACTACTCTTTTATGGGAAGGGAATTGAGGCACAGAGATATTAAGTAACATGCCCCAGGCTGGAATTGGGGCCCAGGCAGCAGAAGTCCAGAGTCCACCCCCTTAACTATGTCATGTTGCTTCTGTGAGGAAGAAAAAGTTGGTGAAGAACACTTAGGACTCTCAGACAAAATACAAATGCAGATAGCTCTGCTCCCTGCTCATACATCAACAGTAAGATACATAATACTTCTTACATTGTGCTATTTGTTTTCATTGTGTAGACTGTAATAAATATTACTGTTTTTAGCTGTTTAAAAACAGCTCAGGCTTTTGCTATATATAAATGTGTCCCTAACGCAAAACTTGGCTGACATTTGAAAATTTTACAAAAACATTTTAACTTCTTTTTGAAGGATTAGTTTAGTACCACTGTCTATATCCATTTACAAACACCAAAAAAATAGGAGAAAAAGAAGCCTTATAATTTAAAAGGAATACTACACTTACAATACAAATATTAACAAGAGTCACTAGTGAGACTTAATGTGCAACATCTTCATACACATAATAGTTACTGAACTAAGGTTACCTATTTCCCTATGCACAATTATGGATGGATTCCACATGCACATTGAACATCCGTAAGTTACATGTTATAGCACACTCACATACAAAGTCCTATATACTAAAAGACATTTAATGTATGTTTAATGATGTTGCCTGATAATTTGTGCTTTTTAAATGCTTCATGTATGTAGACATTTGCAGGTTTCCTTTTAAAATAGAACAATCTTGGCATCAGATCTGCGACATAATTTCTAGTATAACTGTTTCCCTCAGTACAAATTATTTGAATTTTTGTTGAACACCTTCCAAATATTTAAAATATCTATCCAAGTACCAGTGATCTGACATTGAATGAAACAGCAATTCTTAATAAAGGTTTCTATATCTACCACTGTCTTTGCAGTTATCCCTTTGAATTCTTTAGTATATGAGCTCCAATTGTGTAAAGAGATTTCTGGATACTCAAGGAGCTTCTCACTCTTGAACTTTTGGATGTCTACAGCTGGCTGCCCTGACAGAAAATGTATTGACATTCGTTTTACTTACAGGATTTCTCTCCTGTGTGATTTCTATGTTGCAAAACAAAAGTATGACTTCTGAAAGGCTTCCCTCCTGTTTTACAATTTGCATGACTTCTGCCATTTATATTATCTAGAATTTAGAAAAGTCTACAATATGATAAAATTTTCTCCCAAATAAATGTACAGAATTTCTCTCTATGTATTTGCTGATACACAGAGAGAGCAAAGATTGTAGCTGAAAATTTTCCTATATTGAGGCCATTCATAAGGTATACCTCTTGTGTGAATTATCTGATTGTTCTGAAGGATGAATTCAGTCAAGAGAATTTCTCAACTCATCTTGCTTCTCAGCCTTCCTCTTCTTTGTGTGTGTCTTCTGATGTGCAGTGAGTTGTGACTTCTTCTGGATAAAGGTTTCCCCACACTCTTGGCACTCATAGGGCTTCTCCCCTGTGTGTTTTCTCTGATGTTTAATAAAATGTGACTTCTGAGAAAAGGACGTCCCACATTCCTTGCATGCATAGGGCTTCTCTCCTGTGAGTCCTTTGATGTAATCTGAGGACCGAATTCACAGAGAAAGATTTGCCACATTCTGTGCATTCATAGGGCTTCTCCCCTGTGTGTTTTCTCTGATGTTTAGTGAGGTCTGATTTATAGTAAAAGGTTTTCCCACATTTATTACATTCAAAGGGTTTCTCCCCTGTGTGAGTTTGCTGATGTACTGTGAGGGCTGACTTCTGGTAGAAGCATTTCCTACATTCCTTACATTCATAGGGTTTCTCTCCTGTGTGAGTTCTCTGACGATCCTCACTTCTCTGTATCACTTTGTCCTCCTAAATTGCTTGAGTTTGTCTCTGAATCTATACCTCAGAAATATTACTCAAATGTTGACACATTGTTATAAAATATATACATATATATATATATATATGTATTTTTTTTTTTGAGACAAAGTCTGGCTCTGTCGCCCAGGCTGGAGTGCAGTGGCGCAATCACGGCTCACTGCAACCTCCGCCTCCTGGGTTCACACCATTCTCCTGCCTCAGTCTCCCGATTAGCTGGGACTACAGGCACCTGCCAGCACGCCTGGCTAATTTTTTGTATTTTTAGTAGAGACAGGATTTCACTGTGTTAGCCAGGGTGGTCTCGATCTCCTGACCTTGTGATCTGCCCGCATCGGCCTCCCAAAGTGCTGGGATTACAGGCGTGAGCCACCGCATCTGGCTAAAATATACTTTTAAAATCACATTTGTGGCCTCGCACGGTAGCTCACACCTGTAATCCCAGTATTTTGGGAGGCTGAGATGGGAGAATCATTTGAGGTCAGGAATTTGAAACCAGCCTAGCCAACATGGGGAAACCTTTCTCCACTAAAAATACAAAAATTAGCTGGGCATGGTGGCAGGTGCCTGTAATCCCAGCTACTCAGGAGGCTGAGGCAGGAGAATCACTTGAACCTGGGAGACAGAGGCTGCAGTGAGCCGAGATTATGCCACTGCACTCCAGCTTGGGCAACAGAGCGAGACTCCATCTCAAAAAAAAAAACAAAAACATTTGTTTGTATCAATGTCATTGTCTACTTTATGACAAAACAGGCAGTAACCTATTTAGCATTGCTTTCATGCCATCAGTGCAAGTATCAACAGTGTAAAAGGTAATCTATATCTTAGCACTCTGAGTCTCAACCTCATAGACCCCTTGAGAGGGTCTTGGAGCTCCCAGGGATCTACAGACCACATTTTGAGAATTGCTGTTTTATTCAAATGGTATTTTGCCTGAAGGTGATTTTTAACTATTTCTACGTTTCTAATTTAGTATATGGGTTCTCATTCATAAAACTCATTAAACACACACACACGCACGGTGAAACAAAGTAAGGGCTAAATAAATGACTCACCTGGAGCTTGTTCATTTTCTGCTGCTCTTGGGAAAGGCTGAAAACTACAAAGCCAGAGCAGAAATCATAAGGGACCTTATCTGGCAGTTCCAGGAATCACCAGTGAGAAATTTCCATACAACATTTTAGCAAAACCTTTGAGAAAACGTCCCTTTGACCCATTAGAAAGAATAGTAAGGAGCATGATGAAGTAGCACCCACCTGTCCACTTCTGACTCTGATATAAATCTTGATGAGCCTGGGACATTTTTGAGTGAATCTACACATTTCTTTCCTATTGGCTGTTTTGAAAATTATGTTTCCATTTTCTGAATAACACAAAAGAATTGAAACTTAAATATCCAATAATGACAGATTGAATAACATGTATGATATATCCAGTGTATGGAGCCCTTTGCTGACACTATAAATGATGTTGAAGAGATATATTTATTGGCACATAAAAGGTAATTAAGTTACATATTATAACCACTTTTTTCCTATTATAAACCCAAGGTTAGAAAGTCTCTTCAAAGTTGTCAAAAATAGAACATTTCTTCTCCCTAAATTGCAATTTCTCAAAAACCACTTCTCCAAGAACCTTCTTTTGATGTACATATGATATAATGAACTTACAGACTCAGTTCTACCCTAGGCTGTGCTATTAGTATACTTAGTGATTGTCTTAGTTTCAATGTTTTTGTCTTTAAAATGAGTAGGAATTAGATAATCTTGAACAACCCTTCAGGTACCATTCTGATTCTATAAGTCTTTACCCAGGATCACCAACACAGACAGTACCAGCAATGCACTGTCCCCTCAAAACTTGGGCTAGGCCTAAGGTAAAATTTAATTAGGCCCTGATGAACTCTGACTTGAGAATCTAATCTGCTGACAGTGACACAAATCTAGCTTCTAAAATAACAGTTAGGCATCGTAATTATCAAACAAGTGCTTCATATATGTAGCAAAAGACAACTATATGTCATAATCCTAAGGCCCTTTTCATAAGCAGCAGAAACCATAAAGGGCATCCAAATTGGAAAGGAAAAAGTCAAATTATCTTTGTTCACAGATGACATGACCCCATATTTAGAAAAACATAAAGACTCCACCAAAAAAACTGGTAGAACTGATACATGAATTCAGTAAAGTTGCAGGATACGAAATCAACATTAAAAAATCAGTAGCAGGCCAGGCGCGGTGGCTCACGCCTGTAATCCCAGAATTTCTGGAGGTCAAGGTGGGTGGATCACCTGAGGTTGGGAGCTCGAGATCAGCCTGACCAACAAGGAGAAAATCCATCTCTACTAAAAGTACAAAATTAGTCAGGCATGGTGGCACATGCCTGTAATCCCAGCTACTCGGGAGGTTGAGGCAGGAGAATCGCTTGAACCAAGGAGATGGAGGTTGCAGTGAGCCAAGATCGTGCCATTTTACTCCAGCCTAGGCAACAAGAGAGAAACTCCGTCTCAAAAAAAAAGAAAAAAAGAAAAAAAAAAACAACAGTAGCATTTCCATACACCAACAGTGAACAATCTGAAAAAGAAATCAAGAAAGCAATCTCATTTACAATAGCTACCAAAAAACTCCCAACGCCTGGGAATAAATTTAACCAAAAAAGTAAAAGATGCTACAATTAAACATATAAAACAGGCTGGGCACTGTGGCTCACACCTGTAATCCCAACACTTTGGGAGGCGGAGGTGAATGGATCACCTGAGGTCAGGAGTTCAAAATCAGACTGGCCAACATGGCAAAACCCTGTCTCCACTAAAAATACACACACACACACACACACACACACACACACAATTAGGTGTGGTGGCACACTCCTGTAATCCCAGCTACTCAGGAGGCTGAGACGGGAGAATCGCTTGAACCTGGGAGGCAGATATTGCAGTGAGCCAAGATTGCACCAAACTGAGACCTTGTCTCAAAAAAAAAAAAAGAGTATAAAACACTGGTGAATGATATTAAAATGGAAAGATATCCCATGCTCATGGACCGGCGGAATTAATATTGTTAAAATGTCCACAGTACTAAAAGCAATCTACAGATTCAATGCAATCCATATCCAAATACCAATGACATTCTTCACAGAAATAGGAAAAAAATCCTAAAATTTATATGGAACCACCAAAGACCCCAAATAGCCAAAGCAATTTTGTGCAAAAAGAACAACGCTGGAGGTGTTGCACTACCAGACTTCAAAATATACTATAAAGCTATAGTAAACAAAACAGTAGGTTACTGGCATAAAAAGAGACACATAGACCAATGGAAAAGAGAACTGAGAAATAAATACACGCATTTATAGCCAATTTCATTTTTGACAAAGGCACCAAGAACATATATTGGAGAAATGACAGTTTCTTCAATAAATGGTGCTGAGAAAACTGGATATTCGTATGCAGAAGAATGAAACTAGACCCTGTCTCTCATCACATGCAAAAATCAAATGACAGTGGATTAAAGATTTAAATGTATGAGCTGAAACTATGAAACTACTAGAAGAAAACATTTGGAAATGCTTCAGAACATTTGTCTGGGCAAAAAATTTTGGTAAGACCTTAACGGCACAAGCAATAAAGTCAAAAACAGATGAATGGGATTACATCAAACTAAAAAGCTTCGGCACAGCAAAGTAAGCAATCACAGTGAAAAGACACCTAAAGAATTGGAGAAAATATTTGCAAACCACCCATCTCACAAGGAATTAATAACCAGAATATATAAGGAACTCAACAGCCAGAAAACAAAATATTTGATTTAAAAAAATTGAACAAATGATCTGAACAGACATTTCACAATAGAAGACATACAAATGGCTAATAGGTATATGATAAAAATGTTCAACATCACTAATCGTCAGACAAATGCAAATCAAAACCACAATGGGATATCATTTTACCCCTTAAAATAGCTATTATAAAAAAGGCAAAAGAAAAAAAAAAAACCAATGCTGGGGGATATGGAGAAAGGAGAACCCTCATACACTCTTGGTGGCAATGTAAACTAGCACAGTCACTATGGAACAGTATGGAGGTTCCTCAAAAAATAAAAAACAGAATTACCATATGATCCAGCAATCTCACTGCTATGTGTACATTCAAAAGAAAGGAAATCAGTATATTGAAGAGATCTCTGCACTCCCATTTTTATCGCAGCACTATTCACAATAGTCAAGATACAGAATCAACCTAAGTACCCATCAATGCATGAATAGGTAATGAACATTGTGGTATATATACACAATGGAGTATTATTCAGCCATAAAAAGAATGCAATTTTGTCACTGAAACAACAAAGATGGAACTGGAGGACATTATGTTACATAAAATAAGCCAGGCACAGAAAGACAAATATCATGCTCTCACTCATACATGGGAGCTAAAATAGTTGCTCTCATGAAGGTAGGAAGTAGAATGATGGTTACCAGAGGCTGTGAAGGGAAGCAGGGAGTGAGGCATGAAGAGAGATTAATGGGTACAAAAATAGGTAGAAGGAATAAGTCTTAGTGTTTGATAGCACAGTATGGTGACAAGTGTTAACAATAATTTATTGTGTATTTCAGAATAGCTAGATTTGGAATATTCACAAAACAGAGAAATACATGAGGTGGTGGATACTGTATTTCATCATCACACATTGTATGCATATGTCAAAATATCACATGTACCCCACAAATATGTACATTATGTACCAAAAAAAAAAAAAAGGAAAAACTAAAATAAGCAGCAAAAACCACTTCCAGCTAGCATGGTGCTTACAAAATACCTAAGCTCAGTTATCAGCCAATGAGAGGAATTATCATATCACCACCATAAAATTGTGGAACTGATGAACTGCAGTTTTCATCTTTAAAAAAAATTCTTTGTCCCATTTCCTCTCTTCAGAAACTAGCATCTGGGATGGATGGGATTCCCAGCTTCTGTAAAATGCAAAATTGAGGGCTCAAATTGTGGTTTCAATTTACAAGTTTCACAGTCCTCTAAGAAGAGACTAAGGTTTAGGGATCCAGGAAGGCCTTAAATAATTAACCTTTTGACTCAAGGGCTTTGAAGATTCCCCCAAGCATTTTTGGAAACAACACTACGTGGTAAGACTGGGTTCAGTACACTCCACAGCTACGTTCTGGTGGTGTTCAAGGGATAAATGCTGTGCTATACAAGCCAAGACTGGATTTTAGTGTGGGAAGGCGCATGAATTCAGAGAAAAAAGTGAGGATTTACATCCCACCTGCTAATACCGTGGGTAAACGAGTTTATCTCTGAATCTTTAGTAGTCACATTTAAATGGACGTGGTTAAGTCGAAAGGATGGTTACGATGATTAAATGAGCCAATAATGAAAACAGCATGTCTTGTAACAGAAGCAGCTCACCTTTATTGAGTCCTGTATCATACTTTACATCTACTACCCTATTCAGTACCCAAAGGACACCATCATTTGCCAGACGGGCATCCAGCCGCCCTGGGACCACCTCCATACGCAGGACCGCAGCCCACGTCGCTGCGGCTTCTGAGCGCGACATCTGCAGCGGCCCACGCGCCTGACGTGGCGGCTCCGGTTCACGTCATACATGCGGCTGCTCTGGGCGCCCACTGCCCCGCCACTGTAGGCCTCCTTTAGCCGCCCCTCAAGCAGATAGCGAAAACGCCATTCCCGGAAAGGGCGCCAGCGCAGACGGCCAACCTCCTAGCCAGGTGGCTCCCACACGGGGTCCTCCGCGGAGGCCGCTCCGGGGCCTGGAAGCGGCTTCCAGGCTCTAGACCCCGCCTCCCACGTCCTGCCCGCCCGCAAGGGCCTTAGTTGGACACAGCTGCAGGGGCTCGGCCTCTGCTCCCGGCCTGCGCCGAGCCAAGGTCCCGCCCTTTGCGGCCCAGCCGCGACCCGGAGGCACCAGAGTCCTCTCCCCACCCTAGGGCGTAAGACAAAAACGCCGAAGCGAGAAAGGAGATGGCATTGCACATGCGCAGAACGTTACCCGAGCCGTACACCAGAACTACGCTTCCCAGAAGGCCCGGCTGCGACTCCATCTTGGATGACGTCGTGAGGTGCGCCCTCCTCCAGCGGCCTGAGTGATTGCTGTCGGGTTTCCTGTAGCGGGCGCAGGCCTTGCTCAGTGATGGCTGCAGCGCTGCACTGCTTACGTCGGGGATTGAAGACAGAAGGCCCCCGTGAGGTGCTCCAGGGATCACTGATGGGCAGTTTTGTTAAAGTGATTGAACTCAGTGGGTGCAGGAGTACGTGGAGTAAAGAAGGATAATGTCCTGTAACCGCTTCCTCTTAGGAATGGTAGCTTTCACAATTGTGCAAACGATACGCGAATCGTAATAAACTACAAAGTATGTATAAGCTAAAACAGAAAACGAGTATACCACTTCCCAAAAGCGCTTAATGTTAGGTGTACATCCTTCTCATGAATTTACACAAGTTTTAATCTAATCATATAGAATATCATGACTATCATTTCACTAAGAAATATATATAGTCGTCCCTCCTTATCCTGGGGGTCCATATCTATGGATTCAACTAAGCTCAGATTGAAAATACTTAAAAATGACCTGGGCGGGGATGGCTTGTGCCTGTGATCTCAGCCACTTGGGAGGATCACTGGAGGCCCAGAGTTGGGAGACCAGCCTGTGCAACATAGTGAGACGTTCTCTTAAAAAAGAAATGACTTAAAATATTGTATCTTACTGAGCAGGTACAAACTTTTCCCCTCGTCATACTCTAAACAATACAGTAAAACTATTTACATAGTATTTACATTGTGTTAGGTTTACAATTAATCTAGACATAATTTAAAGTATAGGGGAGGAGGTGTGTAGGTTATGCAAATACCAGGTTATTTTCTTTTTTTTTTTTCTTAATCAAATAAGGTTTTTGTTTGTTTTTTTATTATACTTTAAGTTCTAGGGTACATGTGCATAATGTGCAGGTTTGTTACATATGTATACTTGTGCCATGTTGGTGT
>NW_012118755.1:833641-839423 GCF_000951035.1 Colobus angolensis palliatus | reverse complement strand
GCAGAAATCACCGGTCTTCTGTGTCCTTCGCGCTGGGAGTTGGAGACTGGAGCTGTTCCTATTCGGCCATCTTGCTCCGCCCCAATACCAGGTTATTTTCTACCAGAGACTTGAACATCCCTGGATTTGAGTAATCCACGGAGGTCCTGGAACTAATTCCCCCTTAGATACAGAAAGAGGACTTGGCTGTATATGTAAAACAAATTATTTACTGGTCAATAACTTTATACATTAAAACATGTAGAATCATCTAGAAAAAATATGTATGTATAATCTTGTGTATAAACACACACATATATATACATATAAAAATATGCACACAATACACACACACACACACTTTTCTAGATGAGAGGTGTTGAGGAAATAATTTAAAATGAAGCCTCTTGCCAATCCAGAAAATTCTCTCCACAGATGGAGAAAAGGACAAAACAGTTACATTATTGAGTAAACATTAAACCAGACTGCAATGTGCGTCACACGCAACTCACTAATGAGTTTATGAAGACAGGAAGAACTATCTTTTTTTATATTATCCAGTCTGGTACAACGCATTCCATTTTCTGAAGGTAAAAGATAACTTGTCCTCAAGACGACTGTAGAACACCATTTGCTATGGATAATTCATCTGAAATTCACCTGATAATTAGGGTAGCCATCAGTGTTAGTTAATTGCCGTTATGCAAATGAAAAGTAAAGTTTCTGGTTTCTCTATGACACGCAGGTAGTTAATAACAGGTAGGCAGGAGCCTGGGAGTTTACCACAGAGGCATGGAGATGGGGTGCAATCTTCCTTGATGCTTACATTTCAAAGACATTACCCAAGGCCATTAAGAAAGACCTTCCTGGGTTGTTAAACTAGCAAGAAGCTTATTTACTTTTTAAAAAGTTTTGCTAAATCTCACAGAAATAAAGGATTTAAAATTACAAGTTGGTGGGTGCCTGTAGTCCCAGCTACTCAGGAGGCTGAGGCAGGAGAATGGCCTAAACCCAGGAGGCGGAGCTTGCAGTGAGCCGAGATCGGGCCACTGCACTCCAGCCTGGGTGACAGAGCAAGACTCCATCTCCAAACAAACAAACAAAAAAATTACAAGTTTTCTTAAGGAAATGCTGTAAGAAAAGAGAGGAGGAAAGGTCTTTTTCCCTTTTTGCAAGAAGAAAAATTGAGTTGTTTTTTGTTTTGTTTTTTTCTTTGAGACAGTGTCTCACGTTGTCGCCCAGGCTAGGATGCAGTAGCATGATCTCTTCTCACTGCAACCACCGCCTCCCAGGTTCAAGCAATTCTCTCCCTCAGCCTCCTGAGTAGCTGGGATTACAGGCGCCCACCACCACACCCAGCTAATTTTTTTGTATTTTTAGTAAAGATGGGATTTCACCTTCTTGGCCAGGCTGGTCTTGAACTCCTGACTTCGTGATCAACCAGCCTTGGCCTCTCAAAGTGCTGGGATTACAGGCATGAGCCACCGCGCCCAGCCCAAATTTTTATGTTTATATTTACCCTTACAGAAAACTATAAAATTTAACACAATTTCAATCAAAATTCAAATAAATCTTAATGGGGAGCTTAGTTTTGTTTTACTTGATAAAATAATTTTTGACTTCCTCAGGAAACAACCTCAGGGAATTGAAAGGAACTGAGGACTAAACTGATTTTTTTATCTTACCCAAATTTCTATCTAAGGGGTCTGAGGAGTTATGCCCTACAAACCATAGATTCACATCAGATGGGTTTTATTTAACCCTATATAATGTGACTTACTTTCCAACCCGACTCTGGCATAACATTACGAGACAAGGAAGAAAATAAAATATTTTACCCCAAAAATATGTTTCTTTGTCGTAGTTTGAAATGGCCCTGCAAGCCGTCCTGTGTGGTATTGTGACCAAGTGAGTTATAGAAAAACACCACACTTTGAGACAAGTTAAAGAGTCCTTTATTAGCTACTGAGGGGCAGCTAATGCCCAAAATTCTCTTGTCTCCGAGGAAGGGGCTAGTTTTTTTTTTTTTTTTATACCGTGGTCTAAATAGGGGAGGGGGGATTTTAGCTGAAGCAATTTTTAGAGAAGCAGAACTGGCAAAAAGTTAAAAAAGTAATTGGTTACAAATGCAGTTACAAAACAATAAATAGTTCCAGGTGCAGGGGCTTAAACTATCACAAAGAGATAAATGCAGGGGTTTTGGGTGCCATCCACTGAGCGCATCACCAGGAGCTGCTGGTGCAGCTTGCGTCAATATCTTAGCAGTAGGTGCATTCCTGGACGTGCTTTGAGTCACGTTTACACTAGTTATGCCTTAAGGGAGGGAGGTGAAAGGGGGCTGCAAATGAAGAAACTAAAATGGAGTGTCTGGCTCTCTCTGATAGGAGAGAGTCACTCAGGTTAAAACAAGGTAGGGTATCACAGTGGGGAAAATTCACATCTCTAAATAATCTCTGTTAACATAGCTAGACCTTTTCCTTTCAGGCCCTTTCAATTCTGAATAGATTGACTGAGCGTATAGCACCTTTTAAAGTGTCTGAATAGGAAACATTTGTCATCTCGTTTCTAAGGACAGTCACTATGAGACTTCAAAAGAACCTTGGTCTCCACAGTCTTTTATCTTAACCTGAATATTTCCTTTCTATTGATCCCAGATCCTTAGACAAAAACTCAACCAATTGTCAACCAGAAAATGGTTAAATTTACCTATAGCCTGGAAGGACACCCATCCCCTCCATTTTGTCCTGCCTTTCTGGAACAAACCAATGTATTCCTTAAAAGTATTTGATTGATGTGTCATGCTTTCCTACAATTTATAAAACCAAGCTGCACCCCCAACCACCTTGGGCACATGTTCTCAGGACCTCCTGAGGGCTGTGTCAAGGGCCGTGGTCACTCACATTTGGCTCAGAATAAATCTCTTTAAATATTTCACAGAGTTGACATTTTTCATGGACAGAACTTTTTTTGAAAATGCAAATTTAAAAAGTATTTAAGGCTGGGTGTGGTAGCTCACTCCTGTAATCCCAGCACTTTGGGAGGCCGAGGTGGGCGGATCACAAGGTCAAGAGATCGAGAACATCCTGGCCAACATGGTGAGACCCCCGTCTCTACTAAAAATACAAAAATAAGCTGGGCATGGTGGTGCATGCCTGCAGTCCCAGCTACTCGGGAAGCTGATGCAGGTAATCACTTGAACCTGGCAGGCAGAGGTTACAGTAGACCGAGATAGCACCACTGCACTCCAGCCTGATGAGAAAGTAAGTCTCTGTCTCAAAAAATAAATAAATAAAATAAAAAGTAATTTAAGTTTGGTGCTAGTTTCAAAACACAGAAAGATCCAAATATACATGAGAATTTAGTATATGTTAAAATTTTCATTGAAAACAAAATAGTGTGGAGATATGTGTGTGTGTGTGTATATATGTGTATATATATGTATGTGTGTATATATATATATGTATATACTTTTTCTTTTCTTTTCTTTCTAATTTGGTCTTGAGGTCTTTCTCTCCTGAGGGTGACTATAAACTATCCCTGTGGGGCTCCTGGGATTTGGTGTCATGGATATTTGGTGTGCCATATGTTAAAAGTTTCATTTCAAATTTACTAAAAGTCCACCCTTAATTTTTAAAAGTCAGTGAGTTCCAAGAGAGGTAGCAATTTGAGGTCACTGGTGAAGGCTTCACACAAGGTGAATTTTTACCTTGGATTTCTCCACACATAAGGAATAAAACTGTTCTTCTGAAATGAAAAAGAGAACCACCTAGGAGACTATCACCCTGATCTGAGGACTTCACTAGGGATTCAGGAAAGAAGACACAGAAAGAAAGCAATCCTCAAGGTATTATATCTGAATAATTTATTTTTTACTTAAAAATATTTTTATTGAAGTATAAAAAAACACAAAAGTATGCAATGGCATGTGTATCACTGTATAATTGATAAGTGAATGATGAAGAGAGGTGAACACGATCATGTAAACACCAAAGAATTCAAAGACAGTATTATCAGTGCCTGAAGTCTCCCTGAAGGACCCATTCTCTATTATTACTCTCCTTCTCAGAAGTAGTGCTCCATCCTGATTTCTTTTTTTTTTTTTTTTTAGATGGAGTTTCTGTCTTGTTGCCCAGGCTAGAGTGCAATGGCACGATCTCAACTCTCTGCAACTTCTGCGTCCTTGGCTCAAGTGATTCTCCTGCTTCAGCCTCCTGAGTAGCTGGGATTACAGGCACGTGCCACCATACCTGGCTAAGTTTTTGTGTTTTTAGTAGAGACAGGGTTTCACCATGTTGGCCAGGCTGGTCTGGAACTCCTGACCTCAGATGATCCACCCATCTCGACCTCCAAAAATGCTGATTACAGGCGTGAGCCACCACACCTGGCCCCCATCCTCACTTATAACAATAAAGACCAGTTTTGCAATTTATTATTGCAATTTCTTTTATTCATTTATTTTGAGGTAATCTTATTTTTAATTTTTTTGAGAGAAAGTCTCACTCTATTGCCCAGGCTGGAGTGCAGTGGTGCAACCTCGGCTCACTGCAACCTCCATCTTCCAGGTTTAAGCTGTTCTTGTGCCTCAGCCTCCCAAGTATCTGGGATTACAGGTGTGTGCCACCATACCTGGCTAGTTTTTTCTATTTTTAGTAGAGTTGGGGTTTCACCATGTTGGCCAGGCTGGTCTGGAAATCCTCACTTCAGGTGATCCATCTGCTTCCACCTCCCAAAGGGGTGGGATTACAGGCATGAGCCACTGCACCTGGCTTGAAGTAATCTTTAACTTATAAAATAAATTGCAAAAGTAGGATAAAGAATTCTCATATAGGCCAGGTGTGGTTGCTCACACCTGTAATTCTAGCACTTTGGGAGGCTGAGACAGGTGGATCATGAGGTTAGGAGTTTGAGACCAGCCTGACCAACATAGTGAAATCCTGTCCCTACTAAAAATACAAAAATTAACTGGGTGTGGTGGTGCACACCTGTAATTTCAGCTACTCAAAAGGCTGAGGCAGGAGAATTGCTGGAACCTGGGAGGTGGAGGTTGCAGTGAGCTGAGTTCATGCCATTTTATTCCAGCCTGGGTAACAGATTGAAACTCCACCTCAAAAAAAAGAAAAAAAGAAAAAAGAATTATCATATATTCTTCACCAAGATATTTCCATCATTAATATTTTGGCACGTTTGCTTCATAATTTGTGCTATTTGTGTATATCATGTATTTATTTTTCTTAATCATTTGAGAGTCAGTTGTAGGAATCATTCCACTTTACTCCTAAGTTCTTAACTGTATATTTCCTATCAGCAAGGATAAAATTCTTAGGTAACCATGGTATAGTGTTCAAAATCAGAAAAATTTAACAAAGATATAATATATAATCTATAATGTACAGTCCATGTTCAAATTTCAATGATTGTCTCAAATAAGTCTTTTTTTTTTTTTCTTGAGATGGAGTCTTACTCTGTCACCCAGGCTAGAGTGCTATAGTGCAATGTCGGCTCACTACAATCTCCCCTTCCTGGGTTCAAGTGATTGTCCTGCCTCAATCACTTGATTGAGTGCTGGGACTACAGGCATGCACTACCATGCCTGAGTAATTTTTTTTTTTTTTCTTACAGCATGTGGTGGTTTCTTTAATTAAATTATTTGTTTAATTTAAACAATAGCACAAATTAAGTAAACACTAGATACTAATTCAGTTCGACATTTCTTAAGAAAACATACAATTTAGATCATGACTGAAAGAAATATCTTCTCATAAGTGGTTCATTGCCAATGCATTTTAGAATCTTTCTTACTTTT
>NW_012118755.1:819328-827991 GCF_000951035.1 Colobus angolensis palliatus | reverse complement strand
TACCTCAGTTCAAAATGCAGAAATCACCGGTCTTCTGTGTCCTTCGCGCTGGGAGTTGGAGACTGGAGCTGTTCCTATTCGGCCATCTTGCTCCGCCCTCGCCTGAGTAATTTTTAAATTTTTTTTTCAGTAGAGACGGGGTTTCACCAAGTTAGCCAGGATGGTCGCAATATCCTGACCTCATGATCCACCCATCTCGGCCTCCCAAAGTGCCGAGATTATAGGTGGGAGTCACCCTGCCCAGCCTTCAATTAAGACTTTTACAGATAATTCTTTCTCTGATTCAAGATCCAATTCAAAACTGTTTCTGGGCCTGGCGTGGTGGCTCATGCCTATAGTCCAAGCACTTTGGGAGGTTGAGGTGGGTGGATCACTTGAGGTCAGGAGTTTGAGACCAGCCTGGCCAACATGGTGAAACCCCATCTCTACAAAAATACAAAAACTATCTGGACGTGGTGGCCAGCGTCTGTAGTCCCAGCTACTCTGGAGCCTGAGGCTGGAGAATTGCTTAAACCCAGGAGGCAGAGGTTTCAGTGAGCTGAGATCACGCCACTGCACACTAGCCTGGGCAATAGAGGGAGACTGTGTCTAAACCAACAAACCAAAACAAAAACTGTTTCTGGCCAAAGTAGAGTAACAGGGACTGGATTTACCCTCCTGCCTAAAACAACTGAAGAAACTAGATAAAATATATGAAACAATGGTTTCAAGTCACTGGATATCAGGCAATGAGCACAGTGACCCATGAAACATGAAATGAGTAAGCTCTACATTTGCCACAGCTTACTGCCTTAAAAGAGTTTCTAGGCTGTGGCACAAGGAGGGGTTCCCAGGTTGAGTATCGTAGACTCCTTAAATTGAGGAGACACAGCTGAGAGTCCAGAGAGACCAAGGCAGCTAGAGTTTGTAGGACATATTACCAAGGAAGAGAGCTGCACAGAGACACAGCTCTGGTGATCTTCAGATGGTCCCCTTGATAACTCAGCAGAGTGCTGTCTGGAACATGCGTGTGAGGAAACCACCTGAGGCTGCGGAATCATCCAAAAAGACTGAAAGAGAATAGAGCCCAGTGATGCTGGGAAGAGTGCCTGTTGTCACCAGCCAGGGTGAAAAAATCATGATTCATGAGTACTGGGTAGAGAACTCAGAATGGTCTCATCTCAGCAACAAAGAATAATTAGCCCTAGAATAAACACTACAAATGTTAAAAGCAAGACCCAACACTATCAATTAACTGCACCCCAGAAGAAGCCTCAAGAATATTTAGAGAAATACAAAAACATTTTATGGGGCTAAAAGCATCATAAAATCATAATATCTGCTAATCTCATTCAAAGATTAGCAGACTTGGCAGTAGCGGTGGCTCATGCCTGTAATCCCAGCACTTTGGGAGGCCGAGGAAGGCAGATCACCTGAGGTCAGGAGGTCAAGACCAGCCTGGCCAGCATGGTGAAACCCTGTCTCTACTAAAAATATAAAAATTAGCTGGGCACGGTGGTGGGCACCTGTAGTCCCAGCTGGTCTGGAGGCTGAGGCAGGAGAATTGCATGAACCAGGGAGATGGAGGTTGCAGTGAGTTGAGATCACGCCATTGCACTCCAGCCTGGGCAACAGAGTGAGACTACATCTCAAAAAAAAAAAAAAAAAAGTTTGCGAAGAAACAGGAAAATATCTCACTATGAGGAGAAAAATCAACTATGCAAAACTGACCCAGAACTGATACACATGTCAGACTTAGCAGATAAGGACATTAAACAAGTTTCCATAACTGTGTTCTGGATGTTCAGAGACAAGGAATATATTTTTTCTTTTGTTTTTGAGACACTCTTGCTCTGTCGCCCAGGCTGTAGTGCAGTGGCACAATCTCGGCTCACCGCAACTTCTGCCTCCCGGGTTCAAGTGATTCTCCTGCCTCAGCCTCCCAAGTACCTGGCATTATAGGCACATGCCACCATGCCCCACTAATTTTTGTATTTTTAGTAGAGGTGGGGTTTCACCTTGTTGGCCAGGCTGGTCTTGAACTCCTGACCTAGTGATCTGCCGACCTTGGCCTCCCAAAGTGCTGGGATTACAGGCATGAACCACTGTGCCTGGCCAATGTAACCACTCTTATTCCTGATATTAGTCATTTATTTGTTCCCTTGTTTCCTAATCGCTCTGGCTGGAGGCTTGTCAATTTTATTTCTCTTCTCAAAGGACCAGCTTTTCAGTTCATTTATTTTCTCTATTTTTTTTTCTATTTCATTGATTTCCACTCTGATGCTTTTTATTTCCTTTCTCCTGCTTACTTTTAGCTATTTTTGCTCTTAAATGTTTTTGGTTTCTTAAGGTGGGAAGCTGACGTCATTCATTAGAGACTTCTTTTTTGAATGTTTAGTGCTATAAATTATCTTCCAAGTTCAGTTTAATGGCATCCCACAAATTGTGATGTGTTTTATTTTCATTCAGTTCAAATTACCTTCTAATTTCCCACCTTTAATTTTCAATTTGACCCATGGGTCAAATTAAGCCTCTTGCTTAATTTTAATATATGTAGAATCTGTCCTTTTTTTTTTTTTTTTTTTTTTTCTTTGAGGAAGAGTCTGGCTCTGTCGCCCAGGCTGGACTGCAATGGCATGATGATCTTGGCTCATTGCAACCTCCATCTCCTGGGTTCAAGCAATTCTCCTGCCTCACCCTCCTGAGTAGCTGGGATTACAAGTGTGAGCCACCACCCGGGCTACTTTTTGTATTTTTAGTAGAGATGGGGTTTCACCATGTTTGCATGCAAAATTATCCTTTGGAGTGGCTATTGCATTTGTAGGCTCTGTGTTACTTTTCACAGTACTCTACTGCTGGTGCTTAACCCAGATGGGCCAGTCACAGGACCTCACCCTCCTAGTCTCACATTGAAGATTTCATTGATGAGTATTTGATTAAGTTGAACCACTGATAGCTTATCCTAAGATTTTCATAACTGGAGGTGTTTATGTTCCAATTACTTGGTGACTGGAATGCATTTTCAGTAAGAGAAAAAAATGTGTGGAAATATAGGAAAGCAAAGAGAAGCATGATGGTGAACAGGCTCAAGCAGTGTTTGAGCTGCTGATTCTACAGCTCAAAGACCCACACCATACCTCTGCTGTGGCTTCTCCATGAAGCCAATAAATACCAATTATCTGACTGGGCATGTGTGGTTCATACCTCTAATCCCAGTGCTTTGGGAGGATTACTTGAAGCCAGGAGTTGGAGACCAACCTGGGCAACATAATGAGACCCCATCTCAGAAAAAAAATAAAAGAAAATTAGGTGTGTGGGGTGATGTGCATCTGTCATCCCAGCTGTTTGTGAGATTGAGGTGGTAGGTTGTTTGAGTGCACGCGTTCAAGGTTACAGTGAGCTGTGATCGCACCACTGCACTCCAGCCTGGGTGACAGAGCAGGACCCTGTCTCTAAATACTTAATGCATACATACATATCACTATTTTCTATGTATCATCATCTGTTTTGAGTTCTGCTGCAATCAATTATTCATTGATACTGTGCCAAACATATTTTAATCACTATGACTTATTTTATTTCATTTTTGAGACACAGTTTGCTCTTGTTGTCCAGGCTGGAGTGCAATGGTGCGATCTCAGCTCACTGCAACCTCTGCCTCCCGGGTTCAAGCGATTCTCCTGCCTCAGCCTCCTGAGTAGCTGGGAGATTTTAGGCATATGCCACTACGCCCGGCTAATTTTGTATTTTTAGTAGAGATGGGGGGTTCACCATGTTGGGCAGGCTGGTCTCAAACTCTCGACCTCAGGTGATCCACCTGCCTTGGCCACCCAAAGTGCTGGGATTACAGGTGTGAGCCACGGCAACCAGCCAACTTTTAATATTTTTAAATATATTGTAGAATATATTAGAATTCTTAGAATCTATTTGACACCCACCTCTACACGTTCAGGGATGGAATTTTTAAGATTTGGATTCAATTTTTGTTCTACTGGATAGAACAAGCTTGCTAGAGCCATTCCATGAAGACCAGGAGACAGAGCCAGTGCCTAGGGGCTTGAGCTGCAATTGCCCTTCCCATTTCCTCTCTCCCACTGTTCACGCCCCACCCCACACTGTCTTCTGAAGAGGGCTCTCTGGGCCATGGTCATGAGTGCCATCTTTCCCTGCCTGGGTCTCCTTCCTCCTCCTTACCAAGTCGCTGTCTTTTTTTTTTTTTTTTTTGAGACAAGTGTCTCGCTCTGTCACTCAAGCAGGAGTGCAGTGGTGCAATCTTGGCTCACTTGTGCCTTTGCCTCTGGGCCTCAAGCGATCCACCCACCTCAGCCTCCTGAGTAGCTGAGACTACAGGCACGTACCATTATGCCTAATATATATATATTTTTTTGAGACAGGGTCTCACTCTGTCACCCAGGCTGGAGTGCACTGATGTGATCTCAGCTCACTGCAAGCTTCCCCTCCTAGGTTCAAGTGATTCTCCCAGCTCAGCCTCCCGAGTAGCTACAGGCATGTGCCATCATTATGCCTGGCTAATTTTTGTATTATTTAATAGAGACAGGGTTTTACCATGTTGACAAGTCTGGTCTTCAACTCCTGACCTCAAGTGATCCTCCTGCCTCAGCCTCCCAGAGTGCTGGGATTACAGGCATGAGCCACCGTGCCTGGCCAGTTTTTTTTTTTATTTTAAATATTTAGTGGAGACCGGGTCTCACTATGTTGCCCAGGCTGGTCTTGAAGTCCTGGGCTCAAGTGATCTTCCTTCCTCAGCCTCCCAAAGCACTGGGATTACAGGCATGAGCCGCTGTAACTAGCCAAATCTCTGTCTTTCATTCAGCAAACGGAAGTCTCATTTAGACTCCAGGAGGAGTAAAACTTTCTGTCTACTCTCCCAAAATTGTCTAACCCACCCTATTTGTTGTTGTTGTTGTTGCTGTCCTGTTTTTTTTTCAGGATTTTAGCAGTCTGAGGCCATGGTTTTTAGTTTCTGTCTCTAGTGATAAGTGGAAAAGAAGGATGAGGAATGGGCTTTGCTGGCCCATCCAGAAACAGAAACTAAGTACCCATGACTGTATTCTTTCCCTTGGACACCCATGCTAAAGCATCTTCAGTGTGCTTTGGCAGGGTGGCAGGGTGGCTGCAGCTGCCGTAACAAAGCATTGCAGCTTGGGCAGCAAAGACAATGAAAATCTACGGTCTTACTGTGTGGAGGCTGGAAGGTCAAGATCATGGAGCAGGCTGATTTTTCCTGAGGCCTCTCCTTGGTTTGTAGATAGCCATCTTTTCCCCGTGTCTGTCTCATGGTCATCCCAGTGTGTGTGTCTGTGTTCTAATCTCTTCTTTTTATAAAGATACCAGTAATATTGGATTATGCTCCCCTTTTAACTTAATTACATCTTCCTAGATCTTGTCTCAAAATGTCAGATTCTGAGGTACTGGGCATTAGAACTTCAACATGGGAATTTTGAAGGGGACGCAGTTCAGCCCATCACAGAGGGAGGGGATCTGTGCACAGAGGTTATCACACTGCTGCATGTGGGAAACTTTGGCTTGATGATTTGATCCTTGCCAAACCCCTCTTTCCTGATTCACTGGCTGACTGAATTCTAACCAACCACCTGCCCAGCTCTCACCAACAAAGCCTTAAAATCTAGACCACATACAGACTTCCCTGAGTGCCTGCATAACTAAGTGGCTAAATGACTACTGTCAACCCTTTCTCTGGCCTTAGGATCAGAATGGCCAGCAGGAGGCCATATGCACCTAACCCAGATGGAATGGAATGGCCTGGGGTGACCAATTGGCTCTCTTTATCAAGCTCAGGCTCCTCAAGTCCCCGCTTTGAAGAACAGTGACAGATTCCATATGCAGATAAGCAGAAAACTGACATTTTTGTCTCCAGCAGTTGTTGAGCTGGTGCCTGCTCAGGAGATGCAGGAAGTTAATGAACTTCACTGAATGAGCAAAATTGTGTCGCTGCTTGCGTAAGTTCATGTTTATGAAGAGACGGCTCATAGCACACATCAGATTCTTAACCTGTGCCCCTTTTCCCCAAACAAGTCACTTTCCAAAGGAGATTCAAATTCTGACCTATCCACAAACCTCACTTCTATGATTTTGAAAGTAACAGGGTAGATTTGCTCTCAGAGCTTAATCTGGAGTCCTGTGCTCTACGCACCCTTGGGTGTCATCAGGGCCATGACTGTGTGGTGGCTTCCAGAGAGAAGTCCAAGGGAATTGCCTGCTTGCCTGGGGACTGCCTTGTCACAGAGTGATGGACCCTTTTCTCCCAGCACAGAGGGGCAGTGGACTAAGGTGTAAGTCCCAGGGTTCTGAAGCGAGCAAATCACAGAACTTCCCTGGGAACTTGGAAGTGCTAAGTGAGCCCAGCTGGAAAAGACAGAATGATGGGTAAAGTATATTTAAAAAGCTAGAGTTTAATGCTTGACACTGTTTCCTTAAGTTCTTCTGGTTGTTTTTTTCCCTCTGCTTATCATCTCTGGAGCTTCCTCTTGGTGCAGATCCCTCCCCTGCAGACTCAGTCCTGCAAATGCCAGCTCCGTTTCCTTTATTTTTATTGTTATTTTACACTTTGAGACAGAGTCTTGCTCTGTCGCCCAGGGTGGAGTGTAATGGCACAATCTCGGCTTACTGCAACCTCTGCCTCCCACGCTCAAGTAATTATCCTGTTCAGCCTCCTGAGTAACTGGGATTACAGGCACATGCCGCTACTGCCTGGCTAAGTTTTGTATTTTTAGTAGAGATAGGGTTTTGCCATGTTGGCCAGGCTGGTCTTGAGTGCCTGACCTCAAGCCATCCACACCTATCCCTAAATGTTGGGATTACAGGCATGAGCCATCACACCTGGCCCCAGCTTCATCTCCTTTAACTAGGGAGAGCACTGGGTTCTGCCTGGGGTTCTCCTCCCTATGCCACTGCTTAGAATGTCTCAGGCTGTAAGCTGGGGCAGTCGGGGGCTCACCTCACTTCATCGCTGTCTCTGTCCTTCGACTGCCTGATGTCCATGGTCTATTGTGCCACCATTTCCTATATTTTGTCTGCTGTTAGTTCTTTCAGATGGAATGATAAATTTGGTTCCTGTTACTCCATCTTGGCTAAAAAGCATAAGTTCCATAGCCATTTATATATTCCAGAAAATAAGAGAAGCAAAGGCATGATCATTGTATGTTACTGTGTCATACCACTGTCCACGCTGAACCTGTTGCTCCCACCACTGACATGTTCAGGAGTTACTCTTTGTGGCTGTTCTGAGGCTGCCATAGTCCCTTAGTCTTTTCAGTACCTCTTCTGAGGCTGCAAGTCCTCTGGGGCTCTACCACTATGTTTGTGGGAGCAAGGCAGATTGCAGCAGCCAGCAAGCCCCTTTTGCTCAGGAGGAATAGGTATGAAGGAGATCCTGGTAAGAGGGGCTGCTTCTCCTGGAAGTAAAGGGCCTCTCCTGGAATGAGGCTTGCAGTTCTTTTATTCAAGGGAGTTGTCAACCTCCATAATTGCATGATTGCATAAGCCAATTCCTTATACTAAATCTCTCCTCTCTCTCTCTCTCTACACACACACACACACACACACACACAATATACATAAATATATACACACACATATATGTGCAAATGTACAAACACACACACATAGTATATACATATATACACACATATATATGTGCAAATGTACAAACACACACACACACACACTTAGTTTCTCTGGAGAACCCTGATATAATACTTAAAGCACATTTAATGAGGAATTACAATATTCCAGGTAGGCCCTGGGCTAGGAGCTCCTACATTTTATTTTCAGAACCCTGGGTGGTAGAGTAGATTGACCCAGTTTGAAGATGGCAAGAGTGAAAACCAGAGAGGGGAAGTTCCCATGCCATAGAGAAAGAGCCATGTTAGGTTGTCCCCTCTCCTGCTGTCCTGAATGTGAGTGTATGTATCAGGTTTGTGTTGTCTATCTTTTAAAACTATTAATTTACACTGTCACAAGTAATAGTAAAATGCATTGCCTTTTCATGTAAGTATAAAAGCTCTTTTGACCAGCGTTCCAAGTGTTGCCTCTTCTACAAAGGTAATGACTGCTGTCAGTTTTGTGAAGCTCTTTTGAACTTTTCCCTTGTATTTTATACATTATACATGAGTCAATAGAAAACATATATTCTCCATATTTTATAAGAATTTAAATTGTCATACTTTAAGGGAATTCTAAATCATGTTTATAAATAAAGTCTCACATTATGCTCAAAAGTTGAAATAGTTTAATTCCCTCAAAATTTTTGAAAGAGTCATAGTAATTGCACAATTTCAGTGTCAGCAGTGCCTTGTGACCCATGTTTATGTGAAAGCTATGTGGTGGTGCCCTTAGCTTCATTTATGTCAAGGGCCTACAAATAAAACATAGACTTGTCTTATGTGGTTTGGAATCTTTTTTGGGTGAGTTAATGAAGCAATGTTTTTAACATTTAATATCATTCTAATTTTTTTTTTTTTTTGAGAAGAAGTTTCGCTTTTGTTGCCTAGGCTGGAGTACAATGGTGCGATCTTGGCTCACCGCAACCTCTGTCTCCCGGGTTCAAGTGATTCTCCTGCCTCAGCCTCCCAAGTAGCTGGGATTATAGGCATGTACCACCACGCCTGTTTAATTTTTTTTTTTTTTTTGAGATGAAGTTT
>NW_012118755.1:812256-819278 GCF_000951035.1 Colobus angolensis palliatus | reverse complement strand
TCCCAAGTAGCTGGGATTATAGGCATGTACCACCACGCCTGGCTAATTTTGTATTTTTAGTAGAGATGGGGTTTCTCCATGTTGATCAGGCTGGTCTCAAACTCCCGGCCTCAGGTGATCCACCTACCTCAGCCTTCCAAAGTGCTGGGATCACAGGTGTGAGCCACCGTGCCCAGCCTAATTTTTATTTTTTTGAAGCAGAGTTTTGCTGTGTCGCCCAGGTTAGAGTGCAGTGGTGCAATCTCTGCTCACTGCAGCCTCTGCCTCCCAGGTTCAAGCAATTCTCCCACCTCAGCTTCCTAAGTAGCTGGGATTAGAGGCACCTGCCACCATGCCTGGTTAATTTTTGTATTTTTAGTAGAGATGGGGTTTCACCAAGTTGTCCAGGCTTCTCTTGAACACCTGACCCCAAGTGGTCTGCCCACCTCAGCCTTCCACAGTGCTGAGATTACAGGTGTGAGCCTCCACACCTGGCCTAATTTTTAACTTTTATAATGATGACTGTATTATTATCTGCAAGGATAACAGATTAAGGAATTTCCTCCTTCCTGTTTGCAGTATGCGCTTGTTAATCTCACCCCAGCAATAGCCTTTTACTTTATCCATTAGTTCTAGTCTCCGGCTTCTTCTTTTAAAGAAGTATTTGGGCTGGGCACAGTGGCTTATGCCTGTAATTCCAGCACTTTGGGAGGCCAACGTGCACAGATCACAAGGTCAGGAGATCGAGGCCATGCTGGCCAACATGGTGAAACCTCATCTCTACTAAAAATACAAAAATTAGCTGGGTGTGGCAGTGGGTGTGCCTGTAATCCCTGCTACTCTGGAGGCTGAGGCAGGAGAATCACTTGAACCTGGGAGATGATATTGGGGGACAATCAGAGATGGGAGAGACTGAATAGAGTTCAAGTAAGCCTTTATTAAGGTGATCACCTGGCTTAGTAGGACTAGCATCAACAAAAGTCTGAGCCCTAGACAAAGAAAGCAGCCACCTTTTAAGCAGTCAGTGGCCAGGAGCTACATGATATAGGAAGTTTACTTACAGAAGTGAGAGCAAAGGCAGTTGATCAGTCTTTTACATTTATCTATACTACATTTTCCACATCCTTGGGAAACTATGTTTCTGTAACATATGCTTACCAATCTTGTAACTTTGCAGCTGTGCTAGGGAGATGAAGCGGGAACTCACAGGAACTCACTGAGCCTCAAGGAATATGAAACTGGCAAGTACAGACAAGGCTCACTGAGCACAGAAGGAAAAACAGGCAGTTAGTATTCTTCTCTAACTTAGACTATGGGGCAGGGAGGGGGGCTACACTACACTTAGCTTTTGAAGGAAAAAGTAAAAATTTCTTGATCTTTGATTATACTTGTAAAATTCATGAATTCCTTCTTCATCCCCTATCGGTGGAAACCAGACCCTAATAATTCAACATGGGTTCTTTTCTATTTTCCCTAAGTGTTGGCCAGTCTGAGAAATAAAGGGAAAGAGTACAAAAGAAAGAAATTTTAAAGCTGGGTGTCCAAGGGAGACATCATATGTCACCAGGTTCCGTGATGCCCCTCAAGCCGCAAAACCAGCAAGTTTTTATTAGTGATTTTCAACTCCCTGGGTGGGAGGGAGTGTACGAACAGGGTGTGGATCACAGAGATCAAATGCTTCACAAGGCAATAAAATATCACAAGGCAAATGAGTGCAAAGCAAGATCACAGGACTAGGGCAAAATTAAAATTGCCAATGAAGTTTCGGGCACACATTGTCATTGATAACATCTTATCAGGACACAGGGTTTGAGAGGAGACAATCAGTCTGACTAAAATTTACTAGACAGGAATTTCCTCATCCTAATAGGCCTGGGAGCACTACAGGAGACCAGGGCTTATTTCATCCCTTATCTGCAACCATATAAGATAGACGTTCCCAGAGCGGCCATTTGAGAGACCTCCCCCTAGGAATGCATTCTCTTTCTCAGGGCTGTTCCTTGCTGAGAAAAAGAATTCAGCAATATTTCTCCTGTTCGCTTTTGTAAGAAGAGAAATATGGCTCTGTTCCACCCGGCTCTCAGGTAGTCTGACCTGATAGTTATCTCCCTTGTTCCCTGAACATCACTGTTATCCTGTTCTTTATTTCAGGTACCCAGATTTCATATTGTTTAAACACACATACTTTATGAATAATTTGTGCAGTTAACACAATCATCACAGGGTCCTGAGGCGACATACATCCTCAGCTTACAAAGATGATGGAATTAAGAGAGTAAAGACAGGCATAGGAAATCACAAGAGTATTGACTGGGGAAGTGATAAATGTCCATGAAATCTTCACAATTCATGTTCAGAGATTGCAGTAAAGATGGGTGTAGGAAATTATAAAAGTATTAATTTGGGGAACTAATAAATGTCCATGAAATCTTCATAATTTATGTTCTTCTGCCATGGCTTCAGCCAGTCCCACCATTCGGGGTCCCTGACTTCCTGCAACAATCCCCCACTTTTGGTGCTCACCATAAATGTAGATTAATAAAAATCACCACAGTCATTTATCTCTTCCTCTGTAGGCTCATATTCTTCTGGGGGGACTGGTTGGTATTTTTGTAATGCCATTATTTTGGTGGTAGTTGTTTGGTCCACTATTGCTTCAATGGTAGACTGCATGCTTCTGATAAGGAGAGGTAAAAGACAAGACAGTATTAGACATCCTCCTACTATAGTTATAAAACCAATTATCAAGGTTTTAGAGCCTCCTCTAAAAAGAGAACCATCCTCTAAAAAGTGAGTTTGGGCTCTACCCGGACCAAATCTGGACTGGGACATGGGCTAACTTCCACATTCTAACAGTAATTTCCATAATAGCTCTTCCATTATCATTGATTTGTAAGCAACAGTTGGCCAAATTAAACCTGCCACAAACTCCTCCTTCTGAGGCTAGGAGGTAGTCTAATGCTAGCCTATTTTGGTATATAGCATCTCTCATTTGAGTTGTCTGTATGGCTAAGAGATTCAAGACTCAGGCTGTTTCATTGACTATGATCTCTAGTACTGCTTGCAATCTTATAATTTGGTTTAACACATAAATAGGGGTGTGGTAGCCCCATGATCCATCTTGGGCCTATGTAGCTGGCCCATAGTATTTGATAATTCTTTCAGGAGGCCATTCTTTATCTTCCAGCTACCTGTCTCAATGTCTTTCTTTATGTTTGTGCTTATCTTTTCCACAGTACTTATCTGAGTAAAGACATTTCTTTTGGTCTTTTTTCTTTCTTCATTGCAGACTGGGTAACTAAAATCTTCCCCTTGTTTCAGTGGGAGCAAGAAGAAGGATGGCCTTATTGTCCCTAACACACAGGCTCCAGTACATTTCTCGGGCAACAGTTAATAGGCTTTTGTCCCACAGATCCAATATAGTCCTGCCAGTGCTTTCCAAACATTTGGAGTGTCTAGTTGATACCACAACTGATTTAGTGCTGGAAACTGAGAGAGCGTTAAAATATGGTACAGAGAAATTGTCTATAAAGCTTCTCCAGTGGGTCTTGTTCTTAGACGCTTCAAAATATTGCTGACCTAAACAAGTCATATCTCCTACTTGAATTTGAAAGTCTTTTCCCCATTGTGCTATGCAGTATCTTCCAATGACAGGGGTTTTTAATAGCCAGACACCTGGGTTTGAATTGAACCTTGTAACAGATTCTGGTATGGTAAAGTTATCTTGTGGCATTAGTTCTCTAGCCTCCTGGGGCCATTGGTCACCTATACAGATACCTCCACATACATAACATGAGGTGACTCCAAGATTAGTAGCAATACTTTCAGCTAGCTGAGTGAATAGGTTCTTGGCTGACATTGGTGGAATCTGAACTTTTGGCTCCTTGGGGTTAAAACGTTTATTGAAGGATTTGAAAAATCTGAACTGTGACATTCGACTGACTTGAGCTTGGCTCACTGTGTCTTTTTAACAATGATTAATGGAACACCTAGATTTGCTCCTTCTCGAGCAAAGCTTAGCTCTCCTTGGTATTCTTTAGTCCAAAAAGGCATGTTTGAATTTAATATGGTCAGATTAAGGGGGTTGCATATTTTAGTCGCACAACCAATCTTTGCTTCTTGGTTGGTTAGCAGAGCTACTCTCCCTGCATAAAGGCATTGGCTGAACTCATATGTGGTCCATTGAATGTTACAGTCAGGACATTCTTCTTCTAGTTTTCCTGTTATGATCTTAGCAGTCTTGCTGCTGACTCTTTCTTTTCCTAAATTCTTGCAGACTACTCCTAGATTGTTGGGGTTGCTGAGATGCAGCCTGACAGGCATCAAAATATATAGAAACAGATTATTTATGTAAATAAGGGAATACCTGTGTTTTGCTTATGAGTTACCCAGTTCTAACGTCTTTAGGATTGGTATATGAAGGTAATAAAAGTTTCCCTATTTGAATTTCAAACTAGAAGTCATAGGGTAGGAGGCCTGGATTATAACATACTTGAGGTTACCTATTTCCTGAGTTACAGATGGAGAAGCTGGTTTGATTATAAACACATGTCCCCAGGGGAGTTCCTGTACACTCATAATAAGTTTGATATAACAGGGTTTTAGGTATACCCTTACTAACATACAATGATGAAAGTTATCTTGGTTTCCTCCCGTGCCTGTTAACATTATTGTAATTAGTGCGATTAAGTTTATACTATGCATGGGCATCCTCCCTGGCAACAAGTTTGATAGCAATTACAAAGATAGCATAACAGCAAGACAATCAGTATAAGCAATAGTATAACTACACTTGCAAATTCAATCTATATTTACTTATCTAGTGCTGGCTTCCTGAGGCTTTGGCCATGCATAGACTAGTCACCTTCCAGTTGTATGACTAGAGCAGGGTTTGACATTTCCTTAAGCTTCAACTGTACATCGACCGACCAGCCTCTAGTGTGGTCAGAGCAGGGCAGTTGTCTTTTCCTGCTGTGCCTTGGTCCTCTGCAAGATCAGTTGAGTTGGATGATCTGGATCTTGCTGACTCATCCACTGGTCTTGAACTAAGGCTGCAGGTTTCAGTCGGCTGTGATGGATCCAAGGTGTAATACCTGCAACTTTAACAGCAGTAGGGGTAGACATGGTCACAATATGGGGGCCATCCCATAAGGGCCTGAGGGTTGTAGGATTCCAGCGTTTAACCCATACAGGGTCCCCAGGTTGAAAGGGATGTATTGCATCTGTAAGGCTAACAGGTATTCTTTCTCTTACCCACCCTTTTACTTCTTGCATTACCTCATTACCTAATGCTTGCATTTGTCTTCTTAGGGTCAGTTCTCCAATTTGCTTTAAATCTCCTTTTACTTGAGATATAAGTAGGGATAGTGGGCTGTACACTATCTCAGAGGGTGAATACCCAGGTAATTTTGTAGTGGTATACCTGACTCGGAGAAGGACCATGGGCAATACCTGGTCCCACCTTAAATGAGCCTCTTGGCAAAACTTCTTCAACAGTTGTTTCAGTGTCTGGTTCATCCTTTCAACCTTTCCAGATCTTCGTAGGTGATAGGCTGTATGCATTTAATTTTTAACATCTGAGTTAGTTGCTGTACTACTTCTGCCACAAAAGCTGGTCCATTGTCTGAACCTAAGTTTAGAGTAAGTCCAAATCTAGGAATAATGTCTTTTAATAATATCCTGGTTACTTCTCATGTCTTTTCTGTCCTGATGGTGAATGCCTCGACTCACCCTGAAAAGTGCAAACACTAACATGTACCGATAGTCTCCAGCCTGAGGCAGTTCAGTAACGTCTACAAGTAGGTTTTCACTTGGCACCGCTCCTGTTTTCTGAATTCCTGGAGGCCAAGTAGGCCCTTGCCTTGCGTTATTCTGGGTACAAGTAACACGCTGCTCACAGACGGCTCGAGTGATGGCAGTTAAGCGTGGCACATAGAAATACTGCCCTCTAAAGCTGTCTTCCCCATGTGTGTTCCTTGTTGAAAGTGCTCTATAAGTCAAGAGGCAATGGCTTCTGGAATGGCAAGCCTCCCGTCTGAAAACTTCCACCAGCCTCCTTTCTGATATCTCCTGTTTTCCTGCACAAACCACACCTTCTCGTTGGATGAGTAGTTAGGAGTGCCTGCAAAGGGAAGCTGTAATAACGGCATGGCATAAGTCTCTTCTGTCTTTGTTTTTTCTGTCATTGAAGCCTATTTTGCTTCCTTGTCTGCTTTTCTGTTTCCTGTAGCCTTAACACTTCCTCCTGTTTGAAGTCCTTTACAGTGGATGACTGCTACTTCCTTTGGAGCCCTTACAGCCTCTAGGAGCTGCTCTATTACCTTTTTGTTCTTTATTTCTTTTCCTTCAGTAGTTAACAGTCCTCTTTCATTGTAAATGGTTCTATGAGCATGCAAGGTGGCAAAAGCATATCTTGAGTCAGTAGAGATATTCACTGACTTTCCCTTCACTAGAAATAGTTTCTTGTGAGAGCTATTAGTTCTGCCTTCTGCGCTGAGGTTCCTACCTGCAGGGGGCGGGCTTCAGCCACCGAGTTTAATATGACTGAGGCATACCTGGCCTTTCTGATATCCTCAAATATGAAGCTGCTTCCATCAGTAAAATATTCAACATCTGGGTTTTTTAAGGGTTGATCCTTTAAGTCTTTCTGGCTTGAAAAGACCTCAATCACTGTTTCTACACAGCAGTGGTACCCTGGGGCACACAACAAGGGCTTTCCATGTCCTGCACACAAAGTGCTGGGATTACAAGCATGAGCTACCATGCCTGGCCATATTTGCATTTCTTTCAATTATCATAATGGACTTTAAAAGTTTTGCTGGAATGGACCTGCTTATTTTTCTCTATTATAAAATGTAACTGGGGGGGCGGAGCAAGATGGCCGAATAGGAACAGCTCCAGTCTCCAACTCCCAGTGCGAAGGACACAGAAGACCAGTTATTTCTGCATTTTCAACTGAGGTACTGGGGTCATCTCACTAGTGAGTGCCGGACAATCGGTGCTGGTCAGCTGTTGCAGCCCGACCAGCGAGAGCTGAAGCAGGG
>NW_012118755.1:799260-806251 GCF_000951035.1 Colobus angolensis palliatus | reverse complement strand
AGGGAGGGGGGAGCGATTGCATTGGGGAGTTATACCTGATATAAATGATGAATTGATGGGTGCTGACGAGTTGATGGGTGCAGCACACAAACATGGCACAGGTATACATATGTAACAAACCTGCATGTTATGCACATGTACCCTAGAACTTAAAGTATAATATGCAACAAACCTGCATGTTATGCACATGTACCCTAGAACTTAAAGTATAATAAAAAAAATAAAAAAAATAAAAAAACGAATTACATCCTAAAAAGAGCAGGATACAAAACTGACAAATTATAAAAAAAAAAAATGTAACTGATACTAAATTTATAGTTTCTGTCTTTGGCATCACATCCCTTTTTTTTTGAGACAAAGTCTCACTTTGTCACCCAGGCTGGAGTGCAGTGGTGCCATGATGGCTTACTGCAACCCAGGGCTCAAGTGATCATCCAACCTCAGCCCCCTGAGTACCTGGGATCACAGGCAGCTGCCTACATGCCTGGCTAATTGTTATTTTTAATTTTTTGTAGAGATGGGGGTCCCACTATAGTGCCCAGGCTGGTCTTGAACTCCAAGGATCAAGTGGTCCTCCTGCCTCCGCCTCCCAAAGTGCTAGAATTACAGGTGTGGACCACTGTGCCTGGCCCACATGTCAATTTTCAAAAATTTATACTCGTTTAGTGGTTTAAATGTTTCAATATTGTACACATGTCAATTTTATCACGTGTGATCTATGTATATCTCTATATTCCAAATTGTTCAGAACGACATGCTCTTTGGAATACTCCATTCTTTCCCTCACTGTTTTGAAATGGTGTATTTACTACATATTAAAGAACACTCTTAATCATGGTGTCTTATTTCCATGGAGCAGGTGCCAAACTACTTTATATGTGTAGGTAGATACAGCTACATATAGCTATTTCTCAGGCATGTTTTCCTGCTTTTTAAAACGTATACTGGCTGTTCATTTAGGTTTTTACTTACTGTGGATAAAGTTGAGAATGCTTTTGTAAAGTACACAATGCACTAAAGATCAAAGAGAAAAAATACAAAAATTTGTTGATGTTCTTTTAGGAATTTTGTCTTCCTAAGAAAGGTACAGAGAGACTAAATGTATTTCCATATAGTCAAGCAATTTTAATGTCACAGAGGAAATCATATGTGACATTTATTTTCTTCTTCTAGATTATGTCTATTTTCTCACTGAGCTACAATTCCCGTTTATTGCTTTAACGATTTCGATGAAGTAGCTTTCCTGAGGCACCTCCCCCTTTCCCCCTCCCCCCAAAGAATCGCAGATAGTGTCAAAGTCTTTTAAACTACATGGAGAAGATCTACTTCCTAACATTTAACGTGAAACTGACACGCAGCTGTCCCTTCCTTGACGCGTCTGTGTCTGAACTGCACACTCACTGCACACAGACCTCCCTTCAGTGCATCCCTTTGGGGCACCCCCGGAGAGCCAGGGCTGCGGGCAGCTCCCTCACCAATTCAGACCGCATCCGCTCACTGCCTAGCGGGGGCGCCTCTCCGCTAATCCTGAAGGGCTGCTCCCGCGGCCTCACGGGAAAGTTAGTTTCCAGGTTGGGCGCCTACAGCGCCAGGCTTTGCGCGTGGGCTCTGCGCATGCCTGGTCCGCCAGCTACCCCTTCAGCGATTCTGCGTTTTCCGGCTCTCCTTTTGTTTGTCTCGGGTTTTGGGTGGGAGGCGGTCCCGGAATTACAAGGGTCTGTGCGCTCTTCTGTGGCTAATGCAACCGAATGAGGGAGCGGGGTAAGCCTAGGCGGGTTGGGCAGGGACGGAGAGAGTGCCCCGCGCGACTCCGGGGGCGGGCGGCAGGGGACCAGTGCCAGGTGGTGGCCAGGCGTCCCGGGGACCTCACAGGGGAAGCCGGGGAGGGCGGGGCTGCAGCATGTCTGCCATGACGCTAGACCGGTTCGTCAAAGGCGCAGCCTCCGTAGGGAGCGGGCTTCGCGGCGTGTGTTGCCCAATTTGTGGGGGCCCGGAGGAGGGCATGTGCGCTTGCGCGATCCGCAAGGGATCCGCGCGCTGAGCCTTGCGGGAGGGGCAGTTCTCTGGTCTAGCGTGTGCGCGTGTGTTAGGGCGGCGCGGTACCTGGGTGGGGAAGGGCGGGTGCAGTCGCCCCACCATCCCCCGACCTACGGACTCCCTTCCCAGTTCTGCATTCATCCTCTTTAAGTTCGGAACTGCCCTCCAGTCATGTCCATCACTGCATGGTGGTATTTGCTGTTCCTCTGTCCTGATTTGATCTTGCCCTCAGGAAGGATCTTAAAGAATTAACGTAATGGCTGGGTGGCTGTCTCCTGTAATCCCAGCACTTTGGGAGGCTGAGGCCGGTGGATCACCTGAAGTCAGGAATTCGAGACCAGCCTGACCAACGTGGCGAAACCCCTTCTCTACTAAAAAAATAGGAAAAGTAGCCATACGTGATGGCTCATGCTTATAATCCCAGCTACTGAGGCGGAGAATTACTTGAACCTGGAGGCGGAGATTGCAGGTAGCCGAGATCGAGATCGCACCATTGCACTCCAGACTGGGCAACAAGAGCAAAACTCCGTCTCAAAAAAAAAAAAAAAAAAAGAAAAAGAGAAAGAATTTCCTAATTTTGCTTCATTTGTTAGAAGAAAAAAGAATTTTTTTTTTTTGTCAAGGTTAATGACTTGTTCAGGATCACAGTTTGTTAGTAGGGAAGACTGAAAGTCACATCTCCTGACCCCTAAGCCAGTAGTCTACTTTTCCACACATGTCAAAGCAAGTTTAAAACATCCTTTTGAGAAATAGCAACAAAGTTAGATGAAGAAATTAAAACTGATTTTTTCCTTGAAGCACTGCCGCTTATGGCTTTCTGTGGAGTCAGTCGCCAGAGGTTAAGTAACATTACTGGAAAATCAATAGCTTAGTCCTATTTTTTACAATGGTTTTAGTGTTAATGTTCCTTCATTAAATGTATTAACTTGTTTGGCCAATATTGTCATTTTACAATTTTTTGCGAACACGGAGGGAGATTGAAATCCTTAAGGAAGCAAATACTTACTTTCACCAGGTGAAAAATCTTGTGCCCAAGAGCCACATGATTATGTTGGAGTTATATTAGGGTGGTCTTTCACCATTTCTACAGCCTATTCCGAAGTGTCAGAGAACATTGATATTTTCCCAGGGGGAGCATTTTACCTAGTGGGTGTGTATAGCTTCTTAGGGCAGAAGAATCTGGGAGTTGCCAGGCAGGCCAAATCTTTCATGACCCCGTTTCTCTTTTTCTGACTCAGCTGTATCTTCAGAGTTGTCTCCATCTTTCCAAGAACAGAACAAAATGAACAAGGTAAGTTATTTATTAATTCCCTACTTTATTTTGCAGTGGACTTTGTGAAATTTGTAAGAGTCAATAGGGTTTTTTGTTGTTGTTGTTGGTTTTTGTTGTTTTTTTTGTGAGACAGAGTCTCGCTCTGTCACCCAGGCTGGAGTGCAGTGTACCCATCTTGGTTCACTGCTACCTTGCAACCTCTGCCTCCCGGGTTCAAGCACTTCTCCTGCCTCAGCCTCCTGAGTAGCTGAGACTACAGGCGCACGCTGCCACGCCTGGCTAATTTTTTGCATTTTATTAGAGACAGGTTTTACCGTGTTGCCCAGGCTGGTCATGAACTCCTGAGCTCAGTCAATCCTAGGCCTCCCAAAGTGCTGGGATTACAAGCGAGAGCCACTGTGCGGGGCCAAGAGTTAATATGTTAAGATGAGAAATTAGTAATAGATAAAAATTGAACAGAAAATAACAGATCAATAGCAGGGCCAAATTAGTCAGTAAGTTGAGCTTCATACGTTCTTATGTTTCCAACAACCGTGGCAGAAAGGAAGACACTGGATACAGACAGACTGACTCCTCTGAAGACACAAAGACTTCCTGACAGATGCATAGAGACCCATAGTGAATAACCTTCCAGTGATAGCCCTGAAATGAGTGCAGCCTATTGAGTCAAACTGCTTTTTTAATTTTTATTTTACACAGGTTCCGATTTTCTTTTGCATGTAGTGTTTGATCAATTAACATGTATTTTAATTAATTAATTAATTAATTTATTTTTTGAGAAAGAGTCTTGCTCTGTCACCTGGCTGGAGTACAGTGGTGTGATCTTGGCTTACTGAAGCTTCTGCCTCCCAGATGCAAGCGATTCTCTTGCCTCAGCCTCCTGAGTAACTGGGACTATAGGCGTGTGCCACCACACGTGGCTAATTTTTGTATTTTTAGTAGAGATGGGGTTTCACCATGTTGGCCAGGATGGTCTTGATATCTCGACCTTCTGATCTGCTCTCCTTGGCCTCCCAAAGTGCTGAGATTACAGGCGTGAGCCAGTGTGCAGGGCCAATAAATTAAAATTTATTTAATTTTTTTTTTTTTTTTTGATACAGAGTCTCGCTCTGTCGCCAGGTTGTAGCACAGTGGTGCGATCTCGGCTCACTGCAACCTCCGATTCCCTGGTTCAAGCGATTTTCCTGCCTCAGCCTCCTGAGTAGCTGAGATTACATGCACACGCCACCACGCCCAGCTAATTTTTGTATTTTTAGTAGACACAGGGTTTCACCATGTTGGCCAGGCTGGTCTCAGTCTCCTGACCACATGATCCACCTGCCTCATCCTTCCAAAGTGCTGGGATTACGTATTTTAATTTTTAATGAATCTTATTTCTACATATGTAGCAGATAGATAGAAAACCCGCTAAATTTTAAATATAGAACTTAATGAATTATTACAAATCCATGGTGCAAATAATGAATACATAGGTCAAAACAAACATTGCCAGCACTCTTGAAGCTGTCGTCTTGTCCCCCTCACAATCCCGACACATCCCTGCTCATTCACTCATTTCCATTTAATCTGTGGCTTCAGTGGCAGAGTTGACTAGTTGTGACAGGAACCTTTTGGCCTGCAAAGCCCCAAATTTAATGTCTGATTTTTTTTTTTTTTTTTGGAGAGAGTCTCACTTAGTCACCCAGGCTAGAGTGCAGTGATGTGATCTTGGTTCACTGCAGCCTCTGCGTTCAGGGCTCAAGGGATTCTCCTGGCTGAGCCTCCCAAGTAGCTGCAATTACGGGCACGTGCCATCACACCCAGCTAATTTTGTATTTTAATAGAGATGGGGTTTCACTTGGCCAGGCTGGTCTCGAACTCCTGGCCTCAAGTGATCCACCTGCCTTGACCTCCCAAGGGATTACAGGTGTGAGCCACTGTGCCTGGCAAAATATTTAATGTCTGACTTTTTACAGAAAAAGTTTACCAATCCCTAGATTAGTTTATTAAGTTTATTTGTTGGTGGTGTGTACTATTTTAGATGACTTTTCCTACTTTGAGGTATGAAGATAATCTCTTTTGTTATCTTTAAAAATATTTATTGTTTTGGCATTCACATTTACATCTCTTTCATTGGAATGAGTGTCTACTTTTGTGTGAGGTAGATGTCAGATTCCTTTTTTTCATACAATTAATGTAGAATTGTTTTTGAAAACACTGTCCTTTCCCCACTGTTTTACATTGTGATATTCGTCGTCAATTGTGTGTACATATATGTTTGTGTGTTTTTTGGACTGTGTTCTGTTGGTTGGTTGTACCAGTACCACACTTGGTGAAACATCTTAGCGTCTAGTAGCAGGTTTAACACATTTTTTTCTTCAGCAAGATCCTGGCTCTTCCTAGTTTCTTGCATTTCCATACAAATATTGTTAGTATTCATAAAACAACTTGCTGAGCCTTTCTTTGGGGTTGAATTGAACCCATATATAAATTTGGGAAGAACTACTTACTTTTTTTTTTTGAGACAGTTTCCCAGGCTGGAGTGCAGTGGTGTGATCTCAACTCACTGCAACCTTTACCTCCTGGGTTCAAGCGATTCTCCTGCCTCAGCCTTCCAAGGAACTGGGATTACAAGCACCCGCAACCACGCCTGGCTAATTTTTTTGTATTTTTAGTAGAGATGGGGTTTCGCCATGTTGGCCAGGCTGGTCTTGAACTCCTGACCTCAAGTGAGCCACCTCCTTGACCTCCCAAAGTACTAGGATTACAGATGCGAGCCACCGTGCCTGGCCTCTAATTCCATTCTTGATTATTTTCTTTCCTCAGTTTTCTGACAGCCTTCTGATTTTCTCTTGATGGCTTTGAACACCCACTATATTATAAATGTCTCTGTAGTCCTTATTTCATTCTTGATCTTCATATTATGCTTCATTTTTTTTTTTTTTTTTTTTTTTTGAGATGGAGTTTTGCTTTTGTTACCCAGGCTGGAGTGCAATGGCATCGACCTCGGCTCACTGCAATGTCTGCCTCCCAGGTTAAAGGGATCCTCCTGTCTCAGCCTCCTGAGTAGCTGGGATTACAGGTGCTGGCCACCATGCCTGGCTAATTTTTTGTATTTTTAGTAGAGATGGAGTTTTGCCATTTTGGTCAGGCTGGTCTCGAACTCTTGACCTCAGGTGATCTGCCCGCCTCGGCCTCCCAAAGTGCTGAGATTACAGGCATGAGCCACTGCGCCCAACCTATGCGTCAAATTTAATATATTTAGGACATTTCTTGCTAGAATACTGTGTCCAACCTATTTTGCCCTAACTTTCCTGGTTTACATTGTGGCTCTTGTATCTGGGCAGCTGTTCGTGGGGATAGGCAGAGGAAACATTTTTTTTCTTAATGAATTGGTGACCACATTTTGTTGCTCTCTGTCTCCTATTGTCTGTGCCCAATTTGCATCCTGGTTTCTTCTACAGTAGTTCATGTAAATGTTGTTTTGTCCTTTGCCGTTCTCAGTAGAATTGGTTCTGTAAACAAAACCTGGTCATGTAATTTCAGTATATGCTCACTTCTCATCTTTGGCTCTCCCTTTTTCACAGCAGTGATCCCTAAAAGATGCGCCCTAGAGGATATCCAGAACAATCCAATTGGATATCTTCTCCTATGTACCCCACAGATGTTTCAAGTATAGTAGTTCCAAAATCTTTCCATTTT
>NW_012118755.1:742796-792831 GCF_000951035.1 Colobus angolensis palliatus | reverse complement strand
CAAAATGCAGAAATCACCGGTCTTCTGTGTCCTTCGCGCTGGGAGTTGGAGACTGCAGCTGTTCCTATTCGGCCATCTTGCTCCGCCCCCCAATCTTTCCATTTTCTACACATCCTTATTATTGTCTCTGAATTAAAGGATTAGAACCCAGAATATGTATTGTGATGAAGAAAATGTCAGGCTCTTTTTGTACATTTTTAAATCCAAATGAGAATTAAATTAGAATTCATAATAAATGTACTGACAATTTATTTCTGTGATTTGTAAATACAAATCTGTAATTCACAGTAATATTCTTGAAAATGTTAAATGATCACATACTTTGGAGACCATTGGTCTAAAATTACTCTATAACCCATTTGCTTGGCTTTTCTTCTCAAGACAGCACCAGGCCATCTCCTGTGCTGTCTGCCCTTTTGTTGATTTCTGCAGTGTGTTGCAGGCCCTCACTTTTGCTTGTGTCATCGCCCCATGCTTATAAAGAACATAACAGAGTGTTCTTCATAATTCAACCAACAGCTGTACTTCCTCAGTGAAGCTCAAAGCAGAGCTAACTTTGCTCCTAACATTAGTCTAGAGTTTGTACTTTCACGTTAGTACTTATAACATATTATCACATATATTTTCTTACCATTCTGTGTGTTCTCTGAACACAGGAAGATTTTTATTAATCTTAGTATTTCCAGCAGTGATGATAGTTCAAGATACATTGTAGGAACTTGATTTTTTTTGCATGAATTAATATCTTAATGCATTAATGGCAGAATATTTTTGTTAAGATCTTTTTTCCCTAAAAGTGTAAAGTAAAACAAATACTCTGTGAATAATAATCATGGTAAGGATTAGCCCATAGTTCTTTCTTCATACCACCTAATTCTGAACATTTCAGGTAGAACAGAAGTTCCAGGGATCAGTATCATTTAAAGATGTGACTGTGGGCTTCACGCAGGAGGAGTGGCAGCACCTGGACCCTAGTCAGAGGGCTCTGTATAGAGATGTGATGCTGGAGAACTACAGCAACCTTGTCTCAGTGGGTAAGGTCTGTTCACTGTATCATTCTAAATAGCATTTGTTTATTCTTTTGATTATGAAGCATATGGGCAGTCTGTATAGTTTAATGATATTTAAAGTTAGGCTTCAGAAGTCAGTGTTGATTGATCACCTCTGAGCACCAGAAGATACTTGTGTTCACCTCTTCGGTGAAAATGTTCCTCTGGCAACTTGAAGCAGCCCCAGAAGCTTCTTCCTGCTTCAGAGGCCTGAGGTCTAGATTGCTTTGTCCAAATCCTGAATTATTTCCTGTTGACAGGGTATTGTGTTCACAAACCAGAGGTGATCTTCAGGCTGGAACAAGGAGAAGAGCCATGGAGACTGGAGGAAGAATTCCCAAGCCAGAGGTTTCCAGGTGAGTTAATATGTACTACACAGATTGACGTCAGGGGATTTGTTGTTTCCAGTAGTTAATTCAGGGATTGGCAACTTTGGAACATTTTTCAAGAACATTTCCATAGGGATCCTAACTTCTGGAAGTGATGGAGAATACTGATTCCTAAATCAAACTTCCAGATACTACTCACAAAAAATTTCTTCTTCTTGAATCATTTTTTGAATCATTTTTTGAATGTTTACCATTCTTACACCTGCCAATAGTTCAGTCTTTGCCCACTTCATCTTTACTATTGTTGGTTATTTTTCTCAAAGCACTTTCAGTGTCCCTTCTTAACCTCCATTGTTTTGTGTTTATTCTGTGGTCATAATTTTTTTTTTTTTTTTTTGAGACAGAGTCTTGCTCAGTCGCCCAGTCTGGAGTACAGTGGTGCAATCTCGGCTCACTGCAAGCTCCGCCTCCCGGGTTCCCGCTATTCTCCTGCCTCAGCCTCCCAAGTCGCTGGGACTACAGGCGCCCGCGGCCACACCGGCTAATTTTTTGCATTTTTAGTAGAGACGGGGTTTCACCATGTTAGCCAGGATGGTCTCGATCTCCTGACCTCGTGATCCACCTGCCTTGGCCTCCCAAAGTTCTGGGATTACAGGCGTGAGCCACTGTGCCCAGCACTGTGGTCATAATTTTTTATACACTCATTTTTAAGCTCAGCAAATAAGTTTTGAGTACTTGCTGTGTGCTGAGGACAATGAAAAAAATTAGGCTGGGCTGGGCGTGGTAGCTCACACCTGTAATCCCAGCACAGGTCGAGGTGGGCAGATCACTTGAGGTCAGGAGTTCGAGAACAGCCTGACCAACATAATGAAAGCCCATCTGTACTAAAAATACAAAATTAGCTGGGCATGGTGGCAGGTGTCTGTAATCCCAGCTACTTGGGAGGCCGAGGCAGGAGAATCACTTGAACCCGGGAGGCAGAGGTTGCAGTGACCTGAGATTGCGCCACTGCACTCCAGCCTGGGTGACAGAGCGAGACTCTGTCTCAAAAATAAGTAAATAAATGTATATATATAAAAATTATGTCTCTAAGTATATATACTTATATGTTTATGTGTATTAAGTGTTCTGTGGTTTTGAAGACTATGAAAGAAATTAAATCAAGTTAGATTAGCTGAATGTGGTACTTTAAGGAACAGTCAGGGGAAACCTTAATAAGGTCAACATTAGAGCAGAAACTTGAATGAAATGACTATGTGAGCCATGAGGATTCTGCTCCTTTTCAGCAGGGGTAATAGTAGCTGCTAGCCTTGGACAGGAATGTGCTTGGTGGTTTTCAGGAATAACCAAAAAGTCACAGAGACTGAAGGGAGGAGTTGATTGGAAGAAGGGCAGGAGGTGAGGTGAGGGAGGCAGCTAGAGTCCAAAGGTGAGCCTATCATAAGCCTTACTCAGTTAATTTTATTTTTAATTTAGTGGTAGATTTTCAGCAGATGAGCAACATCTGATTTATATTTCTATAAGATGTTTCTCACCTGTATAGAGAAAATGTTGGGCAGGGCATAGGGCATAGAGAGCTCATTAAAGGCCTGTGGTAGTTTTCCTTATGAGTGATTGTGGTAGCTTAGACAAAGTCATAAGGCAGGAGGGAATGGGGTGGGGTTTGATTCTCTCGGTATTTGGAAAATGGGACAATAACAAAAGAACTAACATTTGTAACATCAGAAAGAAGGGAAAGAGGTATTTAAAGTATTTGAAGAAGTAATGGCTGGACCTTCTCAAATTTAGCAAAAGATATAAAACTACACTTTCCCAAGTCTGAAGTAACATCAAATAAGTCCATGGCAAACTCACACTGTAATTAAATCTTTGAAAACTAAAGACAAAAAACATTTTCAAGGTAGCCAGGGAGAAGCAACATATTCCCTACAGGGAATGACTGTGGATTTCTCTTCTGAAACTGTGGTGGCTGGAAGGAAGTAGTATATTTTCTCAAGAACTGAAAGAGAAGCACTATCAAGTAAAAATTCTGTATCTTTTGAAACTATATTCATGAATAAAGGGGAACTAAAGGCATTATTAGACAGGGAAGCTAGAAAATGTTGCTAGCAAACCTACCTTTAAAAATTGGCTAAAAGTTCTCTAAATAGGAAATAGCAAAAGAAGGCTTGGAATGCAGGAAAGAAAGAAGATTGGAGGTTGGCAAAAATGGGGATAAATATATTTTTCTCATGAGTTTCTAGAATCATTTTTGATGGTTGGAGCAAAATGCTCTGTATGTAGGGAAAACACTTAAGACAATTATATTTTAAATGTGGGGAGGGTAAAGGGGCCTAAGTGGAATGAAACTTGGTACATTTCATTTGAAGTGGTAAAATGCCTGACAGAGTATGGTAAGTTACATATGTACATTTTTATACCTGGAACAACTACTGAGAAAACTATAAAATGTGGTACACTTAGAAACACTGTAAATAAACCAAGATGGAATCTAAAATTTAGGAATATTTATATTCCATAAAAAATATTTATAGAAAACAGAAAACAAAACAAATAGCAGCCTAACAGAGCAATATTTACCTTAAATGTAAAAAGTACACTAATTAAAATATAAATTGGCAGAATGGAAAAAACATAAAACATGATTCTAAAATATTTAATTTTTGTGAGTAAATAGTAGGTGTATATATTTTTGGGGTACAGGAGATGTTTTGATACAGGCACACAATGTCTAATAATCACATCAGGGTAAACTGGGTATCTATTCCCACAAGTATTTATCTTTTGTGTTATAAACAATCCAGTTATACTCTTTTAGTCACTTTAAAATGTACAATTAAATTATTTTTGACTATAGTCACCCTGTTGCGCTAGCAAATACTAGGTCTTATTCATTCTTTCTATTTTTTTTGTACCCTTTAACTATCCTCATCTTCCCCCCACCCCACCCCACTATCTTTCCCAGCCTCTGGTAACCGTCCTTTTACTTTCTACCTCATCTCCATGAGTTCAGTTGTTTTAATTTTTAGCTTTCACAAATAAGTGATAACATGCAAAATTTAATATTCTGTGCCTCCGTTTCCGTCTAGGTTGTTGCATATGACAGGAGCTCTCATTTTTTATGGCTGAATGGTACTCCATTGTGTATATGTATCACATTTTCTTTCTTTTTTTTTTTTTTTTTTGAGACAGAGTCTCGCTCTGTCGCCCAGGCTGGAGTGCAGTGGCGCGATCTTGGCTCACTACAAGCTCCGCCTCCCAGGTTTACGCCATTCTCCTGCCTCAGCCTCCCGAGTAGCTGGGACTACAGGCGCCCGCCATCTCGCCCGGCTAGTTTTTTGTATTTTTAGTAGAGACGGGGTTTCACCATGTAGACCAGGATGGTCTCGATCTCCTGACCTCGTGATCCACCCGTCTCGGCCTCCCAAAGTGCTGGGATTACAGGCTTGAGCCACCGCGCCCGGCCCCACATTTTCTTTATCTGTGAATGTACACTTGGGTTGATTCCAAATCTTAGCTCTTGTGAATAGTGCTGCAGTAAACATGGGAGCAGAGTTATCTCATTAATGTACTGATTTCTTTTCTTTTGGGTATATACCTGGGAGTGGGATTGCTGGATCATTTGATAGCTCTATTTATAGTTTTTTTAGGAACTTCCAAACTGTTCTCTTTTAGCCACATGAAGTGAAAACCATGGTAAGTGCTCATCTGACTTTTAGTTCCCGTGAAACTGTTTCTTTTGTGTATAGTTGCCAATCTTAGTCTTCCTGCAGGGGAGTGGGTATGATTGGTGGCGTTCTCTATTCCACCATCTTCCTCCACCCATCCTAAAAATGTTTTCTTAGGAAACTCATAACATAGTGAACAACATAGGTTGATAAATATATAAAAAGATAAACTGTACAAACATTAATCAAAACAAAGAGTGTCACTATTAATATCAAATACAGTAGACTCCAGAGCAAAGAAAATTATTAGACAAAAAGAACATTATGTAATGACAAAAGGATCAATCCAACAAAAATGCAATGATCCTAAATGTGTCTCTAGCAAACCTTAAAGTACATAAAACAAAACTGATTGAGCTGAAAAGAGAAAAGCACATTTTTAACTGCAGTTGGAAAATTCATCACTTCACTCTTAGCGGTTGGTAGAATTACTAGCCATGATTACTGGCAGATATAGAAGAACAGGACAGCAACATCAGCCAACAGGACTCAAGCAACATTGTAGAACAGTGCTCAACAAGGCTGGGTGCGGTGGCCCACGCCTGTAATTCCAACACTTTGGGAAGCTGAGGTGGGCATATTATTGCTTGAGGTCAGGAGTTCAAGGGTAGCCTGGATAACATGGTGAAATCCTGTCTCTCCTAAAAATACCAAAATTAGCCAGGCGTGGTGGCGCATGCCTGTAGTTCCAGCTACTTAGGAAGCTGAGGCATGAGAATCGCTTGAACTGGGAGGCGAAGATTCCAGTGAGCCAAGATTGTGCTACTACACTCTAGCTTGGGTTGCAGAGTGAGACTCTGTCTAAAAAAAAAAAAAAAAAGGGAAAAAGAATAGCGCCCAACAACAGCAAAATACAATTTTTTTCTGAAGTGTCCATGGAATATTCAGAAAGATAGATCATATCCTGGGCCATAAATAAGCCTTGACAATTTTAAAATAATTGAAATCATTCTGAGTATGTATGTTTTCTGACCATAATGAAACCAAACTACAAATCAGTAATAGAATGACAACAGGAAAATATCTAATCATTTAGAAATTAAACCTCAGACTTCTAAATAAAGTCTGGAGTGAAGAAGAGGCCTCAAATTCAATAGTAGAAGTGCATAGACTTAATGAAAATGAGACCATACCATATCAATATATGTGGGAGGTAGCTAAAGCAGTGCTGGTGGAGAAATATATAGCACTAAATGCTAACATTAGAGAGGATGATAGGTCGCAAACCCATAATTGACTTTCTACCTTAAGAAACTAGCAAAGAGCAAAATAAAACCTCTGTTAAGTAGAGGGAAGAAAATAACACTGGAAGCAGAAATCAGTAAAATTGAAAATAGGAAAAAGTAGAGAAAACTAATGAAAGAGAGGGTTCTTTGGGAAAAAAATCAATAAAATTGATAAGCGTGTAGCAATATTGATTAAAAATATAAAATGAGATGACAAATCATCAATATCTGGAATGAAACAGGGAATATCACTCCACCATCCATTTAATAGTGTAATAAGGGAATCTTGTCAACAACTTTATGCTCATAAATATGACAATATAGGCCAGGTGTGGTGGCTCATGCCTGTTATCCCAGCACTTTGGGAGGTCAAGGCAGGTGGATCACCTGAGGTCAAGAGTTCACAACCACCCTGGCCAACATGGTGAAACTCCGTCTCTACTAAAAATACAAAAATTAGCCTGGCGTGGTGGCGCATGCCTGTAATCCCATCTACTCAGGAGGTGGAGGTAGGAGAATGGCTTGAATCCGGGGAGTGGGAGGTTGCAGTGAGCTGAGATTGCGCCATTGCATTCTAGCCTGGGCAACAGAGCAAAACTCTGTCTCAAAAAAGCAAAGCAAAACAAAACAAAACAAAATGACAACATGGAAGAAATCTATCAGTTCTTCAGAAACCACAGACTATTACAACTCAAATCAGGGTGATATAGGTAATTTGAATGACGCATAGGTATTCATAAAGGTTGACATAATTTGAATCAAATCATTTAAATTTTAAATAAAAACCTCCAAAAAACCAATTTCCGAGTACCAGAGAGTTGTAGTCCTCACTAGAGAATTCTAGCAAACATTTACACAAGAATTAATGATGATTTTACACAATGTCCTCAGAAAATAGAAGCGGGAACATTATTTTATTTATTTATTTATTTATTTATTTATTTATTTGTGTATTTATTTATTGAGACAGAGTCTTGCTCTGTCACCCAGGCTGGAGTGCAGTGGTGCAATCTCGGCTCACTGCAATCTCTGCCTTCCGGGTTCAAGCGATTCTCCTGCTTCAGCCTCCTGAGTAGCTGGGACTATAGGCGCATGCCACCACGCTTGGCTAATTTTAGTATTTTTAGTAAAGACGAGATTTCACCATATTGGCCAGGCTGGTCCCGAACTCCTGACCTCGTGGTCCACCTACCTTGGCCTCCCAAAGTGCTGGGATTACAAGAGTGAGCCACTGTGCTCAGCCAAGTGGGAACATTTCTTAACACATTTAAAAAATTATTTTGATGTCAAAACCATACAGACAGTACAAAAATAATAAAACTACAGACCTATACCTCCCATGAATTTAGTGGCGAAAATCTTTAACAAAATACTAGCAAACAGAAAACAGTCATGTAAAAAGTATACACCATAACCAAGTGGGATTTACTTGAGTTATGTAAGCAAGACTGGTTCAACATTCAGAAATCAATCAGTGTAATTAACCCACCATAGGCTAAAGAAGAAAAATTATATAACCTTAGTTAATGTAGAGAAAACATTTGACAAAACACAATATCCATCCATGATAAAAACTCTCCATACAAGACATTAAGAGGATCTTCCTCAGTTTGATAAATGAACATGTACAAAATATCTATAGCAAATGTATTTGCTGGTAAGATGAATGCTTTCCCTGTAAAACCGGGAACAAGGCAAGGATGTTTGCTCTTGCTACTCTTATTCATTGCAGTATTGTAACTTCTATCAAGCACAATAAGGCAAGAAAATGAAATAGAAGGCATATGCATAGAGAAGAAATAAAACTTTATATTTACATATGACATAATTATATATGTAGAATATTACAAGGAATCTTAGAAAATAAAAACCTCAGGCCAGGCGCCATGGCTCATGCCTATAATCCCAGTATTTTGTGAGGCCAAGGTGGGTAGATCACCTGGAGTTGGGAGTTCAAGAGCAGCCTGACCAATATGGAGAAACCCCATCTCTACTAAAAATACAAAATTAGCTGGGTGTGGTGGCCCATAGCAGTAATCCCACCTACTTGGGAGGCTGGAGAATCGCTTGAACCTGGGAGGCAGAGGTTGCGATGAGCCGAGATCACGCCATTACATGCCAGCCTGGGCAACAAGAGCGAAACTCTGTCTCAAAAACAAAAACAAAAAAAAGAAAAGAAAATGAAGACCTTCTAGAATGAATGAATGGTTTCCAAAAAGTTTCAGTGTCCAAGATGAACACATATAATCAATTTCTCTCCACTAGCAATGAACATATGCAAATCTAAATTAAAAACATAATACCACTTATTCTATAGAAAATTAAATACTTTGGTATAAATTGAACAAAATATGTATAGGACTTCTGTGCTGAAAATTACAAAATGCTGATGAAAGAAATAAAAGAATACTGAAATAAATGAAGACGCATGGTCTCTTGATAGATTGGAAAACTCAATAAGTATGCTAGTTCTCTCCAAATTGATCTGTAGCTTTTTTTGTTTGTTTATTTGTTTGTTTTTTTGAGATAGAGTCTCACTCTGTGAGACTCACTCAGTGGCCTGATCTCGGCTCACTGCAAGTTCCACCTCCTGGGTTAATGCCCTTCTCCTGCAGTCCCAGTAGCTGGGACTACAGGCGTCCGCCACCACGCCCGGCTAATTTTTTGTATTTTTAGTAGAGATGGGGTTTCACAGTGTTAACCAAGATGGTCTCGATCTCCTGACCTCATGATCCACCCACCTCGGCCTCCCAAAGTGCTGGGATTACAGATGTGAGCCACCGCACCCAGCCACATCTGTAGGTTTAATGGCATTCCTGTCAAGATTCCAGTACGGTTTTTCTCAGCTTTAAGCTTATTCCAAAATTTGCATAAATAGTCAAAGGAACTACATATATATATATTAAACAATTTTGAGAAAATTTTTCTCAGAAGTTTTGAGAAAAAGAATAATAGGAGGAATTATTGTATACAGTGTTAAGGCTTATTACATTAATCTCCCCTTTTCTGTGCTTTTGTGTTCTGCAGTTTCAGTTACCTGAAGTCAACTCTGGTTCAAAAATATTAAATAGGAAACTTCAGAAATAAATAATTCCTAAGTTTTAAATTGCACACTGTTGTGAGTAGCATGATGAAATTTTGCACTGTCCTGTCCCAGGACATGAGTCAACCCTGTGTCCAGCATACCCAGGCTGTGTATGCTACCCATGAATTAATTACTTAATAACTGTCTTGATTATTTACTCTCATGTGTTCAAGTAACCCTTATTTTACTTAATAATGGCCCTAAAGTACAAGAGTAGTGATGCTAGCATATTGTTGTAACTTTTCTATTTTATGATGTTGTTAATCTCTCCCTGTCCCTAATTTATAAATTAAACTTTATCATAGGTTTGTATATTTAGGAAAAAACATAGTATTTATAGGGCTCAATACTGTCTGAGGTTTCAGGCTTCCACTGGGTATCTTGGAATGTATCCCCCTTGGATAAGGAGTGACTACTGTATGTATATATTAATAGCTATAATAATCAAGAGAACAGGATGTTAGTAGAATATACACATTAGTAGAACATACACATAGAACAATGGAATAGAAAACCTCAACACTGATTATGCTGTTACAGACTATATGTTCATGTAGTTGGAGCCCTTACCCCCAGTGTGGTGTGATGGGAGATGTGAAGCCCTTGAGAGGTAATTAGGGTTAGATTAGGTTATGAGGGTGGGGCCCTCACGATGAGGTTAGTGCCTTACAGGAAGAGGAAGTGAGAGCTTGCTCGCTCTCCATATGCACGGAGGAAAGGCAATGTGAACATGCAGTGGCCGTCTGCAAGCTGGGAGGAGGCCCTCACCAGGTCCTGGCCATGCTGGCATCCTGATCTCAGACTTCCAGCATTCGGAACCGTGAGGAAATAAACTTCTGTTGTTTGAGCCACACAGTCTATGGTATTTTGTTATAGCAGCCGAAGCTAAGACATTTGACAGACTGTTGACACAAATGCAAAAGAAATTCAGTCAGGTATTCAGCAAAAGATGTTGAAGCATTTTGACAATATCTTGCTTTATGTGTGGTAGAATATATATAACATGAAATTTGCCATTTTAACAATTTTTAAATGTACAGTCCAGTGGCATTATACTCACAATGTTGTATAGCCATTACCACAATTTCGAAAACATTTTCATTATTTCAAACAGAAGCTCTATTGCCATTAAGCAGTAACTACTCATTCCTCCCTCCCACCAGCCTATGGTAACTTCTTATCTAGTTTGTTTCTGTGAGTTTTGACTGTTGTGAATATTTCATGTCAGTAGTGTGACAACATTTGGCCTTTTGTGTCTTGTCTTATTTCACTTAGCATGATGCTTTCAGCTTTCATCTGTATTATAACAAGTATCAAGACTTTATTTTCTGGCTGTTTAATCCATTCATCTGTTGATGTACACTTGGGTTATACACCTTTTGGCTGCTGTGAATAATGCTTCAGTGAACACTGGCATATCATCTGCTCAAATTCCTGTTTTCAGTTTTTTTGGATATAAACCTAGGAGTAGATTTGTTTTATCAAAGTGTATTTTAGCTTTTTGGGGTACCACTGAATTATTTTAAATGTGTATATATACACAGATACCTGTTTTTGAGACAGTGTCTCACCCTGTCACCTAGGCTAGAGTGCAGTGGCGCAATCTTGGCTCACCACAACCTCTGCCTCCTGTGTTCAAGTGATTCTCCTACCTTAGCTTCCCAAGTAGCTGGGACTATAGGCGCATGCCATCACACCCAGCTAGTTTTTGTGGTTTTAGTAGAGACGGGGTTTCACCATGTTGGCCAGCCTTGTCTTGCACTCCTGACCTCAGGTGATCCACCTGCTTTGACTTCCCAAAGTGCTGGGATTACAGGCATGAGCCACCGCACCCAGCCTTACCTACTTTTTCTTTTGTTGCTCATGTATTTTATGTTTTTGGTAAGAATCCATCACTAAACCCAAAGTTTTCCTTATGTTTTCTTCTAACCATTTCTTCTAAACATTTTATTGTTTTAGCTCTTATTTTCAGTTCATTTTTGTATATAGTCAAAGTAGGGATCTAACTTTATTTTCTAACTTTATTTTCATGTGGAAATCCGGTTGACCCAGCATCATTTTTTGGTCATTTGTCATCATTCCTAGCAGAAACTCTATTGCCATTAAGCAGTAACTACTCGTTCCCCCTTCCCACCAGTCTGTGGCAACCTCTAATGTATTTTGTCTCTGTGAGTATGACTGTTGTGAATAATTCATGTCAGTAGCGTGACAATATTTGGCCTGCATCAACGGAAAGAAAAGGCTTTTCTTTCTCCCAGTGAATAGAATTGACACTCTTGTCAAAAATCAGTTGGCCACAGGTAGTGTATTTTTGGGCACTCACTTGTATTCCGTTTGTCTGTATGTCTATACCTATGCCGTGACCACACTGTTTGGATTACTGTAGTTTTCTAATAAGTTGTGAAATTGGACATTTTGAGCCCTCTGACTTTGTTCTTGTTTTTAAAAATCATTTTGGCTATTCAGGGCCCTCATAATTCCATGTGACTTTAAGAATCAGCTTTTTATTTTGGTAAAAATGCTGATGGAATTTTGATAGGGATTGTGTTAAATCTGTAGATCATTTTGGATGGTATTGTCCCTTTAACAGTATGACATCTCAGACTATGAACGTGAGATACTGTTTCCTTTATTTATGCCTTCTTTAATATTTTTCATCAGTATTTTGTAGTTTTCAGTGCACAAGTCTTGCACCTTCTTGGTTAACTTTATTTCTAGATAGTATTTTATTTTAGATGGTGCTATAGATAGAATTGTTTTCTTAATTTTCTTTTCAGATTGTTCTTTGCAGGTGTGTAGCAACACAACTGATTTTTGTGTGTTGATGTATCCTGCAACTTTGCAGAATTCATTCATTAGCTATAGTATCTTTCTTGTAGATTCTTTATAATCTATCTTTAGGATTATATCACCTGTACTTGAGTAGACGTAGTTTTACATCTTCCTTTGCAATGGATGCCTTTCTTTCTTTTTCTTGCTTGGCTGGAACTTCTACTGCAGTGTTAAATAGCACTGGCAAAAGTGGATATTTTTGTCTTCTTCCTGATGTTAAGAGGAAAGCTTTCTTTCATCAGTGAATATGATGTAAAGCTGTGAATTTTCTTTTTTTTTTTTTTGAGACAGAGTCTCGCTCTTTTGCCCAGGCTGGAATGCAGTGGCGTGATCTCAGCTTACTGCAAGCTCCGTCTCCCAGGTTCACACCTTTCTCCTGCCTCAGCCTCCCGAGTATCTGGGACTACAGGCGCCCGCCACTATGCCCGGCTAATTTTTTATGTTTTTAATAGAGACCAGGATGGTCTCGATCTCCTGACCTCAAATGATCCACCCGCCTCGACCTCCCAAAGTGCTGGGATTACAGGCGTGAGCCACTGTGCCCGGCCAAGCTGTGAATTTTCCATAAATGCCCTTTATCATGTTGAAGAAGTTCTATTCTGTTTTGTGTTTTCTGAATGTATTTATCCTGAAAGGGGGTTGGATTTTGTCAACTGCCTTTCCTGCATCAACTGCGATGATCATGTCCTTTTTTTAATGAAGTATATTGCATTGATTTTCTTTCTTTCTTTCTTTTTTTTTTTAAACATTGATTTTCTTATGTTGAACCACACAGGCATTTCCAAGATAAATCCCCCTTACTCACTTGGTCATGGTGTATAGTCCTCTTAATATACCATTAAATATATTTTACTGGTATTTGTGTATGTGTGTGTGCATGTGTGTGTGTGTGTGTGTGTAGCTTTGTATCTGTATTCATATGCATCATTCATTCATTTTATTCATTTGCATTTGTATTTTTTTTTTTTTAAGAGACAGAGTTTCACTCTGCCACCCAGGCTGGAGTGCAGTGGCACAATTATGGCTCACTGCAGCCTCGAACTCCCAGGCTTAAGTGATCCTCCCCACTCAGCCTCCTGAGGGGACTACAGCTGTACACCACCATGCCCTCTATGCCCAGCTATCTTTTTTTTTTTTGGTGGAAACAGGGTCTCACTATGTTGCTCATGCTGGTCTTGGACTCCTGGCATCAAGTGATCCACCTTGGCCTCCCAAACCTCAGGGATTACAGGTGCTATCCACCATGCCCAGCCTCAGTCTAAAACTATTAACTGTAAGAACTGTCAGTTTCTCCCTTGCATTCTGTCAGTGTTTGCTTTACATGTTTCAAGATGCTGTTTGGTACATATGTAGTTACAATTTTTATATCTTATTGATGGAACGACCCTTTATTCATATATAGTATCCTTCTTTGTCTCTTGTAACAGCTTATGACTTAATCTATTTTGGGTGTAATTAGTATAGCCACCCCAGTTCTCTTTTGGTGGCTATTTTCTTGGACTATCTTTTATCAGCCTTTCAGTTTTAATTTATTTGTGTCTTTGGATCTAAAGTCAGTTTGTTTTGGACAACGTGTAGTTTGATCATGTTTTAAAAAAATCTATTCTGAAGCTAGGTGGCTCACAGCTGTAATCCCAGCAGTTTGGGAGGATCTCTTGAGCCCAGGAGTTGGAGACCAGCCTGGTCTACAAAGTGAGACTGTGTTTTTGTAAAAAAAAAAAAAAAAAAAGTTGGGCATGGTGGTGTGCACTTGTGGTTCCAGCTGCTTGGGAGGCTGAGGCAGGAGAATCCCTTGAGCCCAGGAAGTCAAGGCTGCAGTGAGTCATGTTTGTGCCACTGCACTCCAGCCTGGGTGACAGAGCAAGACCCTGTCTTTAAAAAAAAAAAAAAAATCAGTCAAATCAAATCAAATCCATTCTGCCAGCCTCTGCCTTCTGATTGGTGAGTTCAGTCAATTATTTAAAGTAATCACTGACAAGGAAGCACTTCTGCCATATTGCATTTTTGTTTTCTGTATGTTATATACTTTCTTTGGTCCCATATTCCCTTTATTACTGCCTTTTTTATGTTTCTTTTTTTTTTTTTTCAAGACCGAAGTCTTGCTCTGTTGCCCAGGCCGGAGTGCAGTGTTATGATCTTGGCTCACTGCAGCCTCCTCCTCCTGGGTTCAAGCGATTCTCATGCCTCAGCCTCCCAAGTAGCTGGGACTACAGGCACGTGCCACCACACCCAGCTAATTTTTGTGTCTTTAGTAGAGATGGAGTTTTGCCATGTCGGCCAGGCTGGTCTTGAACTCCTGGGCTCATGTGATCCACCCCTCTCGGCCTCCCAAAGTGCTGGGATTACAGGCATGAAACCACCATGCCTGGCCTGATTTTTACATTTATTCCCTTCTCATTTCCTTCTGTGTATATTTTTTAGATACTGTCTTTGTAGTTAACCATGAGGATTACTTTCACGTTCGTGACAATCTAGTTTAAATTGATTCCCTTGTAACTTCAATATCATATGAAAACCTTGCTTCTACCTATCACCTTTCTCATCCCCTTTATGTTGTTGTCACAGATTACATCTTTATACATTGTGTGCCCATAATGTAAATTTATATTTAGTTCTTATCCATTTAGCTTTTAAGTCCTGCAGGAAGTAAAAACAATGGAGTTACAAAGCAAACATACAATGACTCTGGCTTTTGTATTTGTCTATATAGTTAACTTTATTGGAAATCTTTATTTTTTCATCCAGATTTGAGTCTAATTTCTTTTTATTTCATCTTGAAAGACTCACTTTAGTGTTTCCTGTATAGCAGGCCTAGTAACAACAAACTCTCTCAGCATTTGTTGATCTGGGATTATCTTCATTTCTCTTTCATTTTGAAGGATAGTTTTACCAGCTAGAGAATTCTCAGATGATAGTTGTTTTCTTTCAGCAATTTATATATGTCATCCCTCTGTCTTTAGGCCTTCAATTGATCTCTGAGGAGATATCAGCTCATAATATTAATGAGGATCTCTTGTAAAGTAAAAATGCCACAAAACTTTGCCACCATTTGAGGTTGCCTTTTTCCTGATTTAGCTTTCACTTGGTTACTGTAAACCTTTAATTGTTTTCCAGAATTCTAACAAGGTTAATTTTTGTAGTTCTTGGTTTTTGGCGTTTCTGTGAGGAGACAGGTTGGAGCTGTGTACTCCACCATTTGATTATGTCACTCAACACTGTTAACTGAGTGGACCTGTTGTCCGTTCAAGAACAACAACAAAATGAGATATGCAAAGAAATAGGAAAAATGTGACCCGTGCACGGGACTATCAACAGGCAACACAATAATCACTGCCATTTAAGTTGGCAGAAACCGGGTTGTTTGGTACAGATCAATATATATTGTGTAATTTGAGGAAAAACCAGTAAAATAATGAAAAATGAACAAAACCTTGGGAAATAGATATCATTATGTGCAACAGCATATACAAATGGGAGTATCAATATTAGAGAACAGAAAGGGAAAGAAAAATTTTTTGAAGAATTCGCAGAAACACCCACATTTTGTTGAAGAACACTAATATATTCATCCAAGAAGCTCAACAAACTCATAGGAGGATAAATGCAAAGAGATTTATAGCCAGACACGTCATAATGAGAGATGTTTTTATCATGCTCTTATTTGACCTGCCTTATAAAAGTGATAATACAAGTGCTGGTGAAGATCTAGAGAAATTGAATTGTTCGTACATTTTTGATGGTATGTAAAATGCTACAGTCATTCTAGAAAATAGTTTGTCAGTTCCATTTAAAACTAAAAACAAACTTAGCATGTGAACCACTGGTTGCACTGTTAGACATTTATCCTTGAGAAATAAAAACTTACGTTCCATCAAAAAAATTTCATAGCAGTTTTATGGGTAATAGCCCAAACCTGAATAATCCAGATGTTTTTGAATGGATAAATAATGTGTGGTGTGTCCATACTATGAAGTGTTACCTGGTATTAAAATGGAATGAATGACCAATACATGTAACCTTATGGTTGACTCTCAAGAGATTAAGCTGAGTTTTAAAAAACCCAATCTCAAAAATTTACATATTTGCTCTGATCCATCCCATAGAGTTGGGATGAACCTTCCTACCCACCACGTTTGGTTTAGATATCAAAACTGGTAATGATATCAAGAGTGTAATAAAGAGTTTATTACTTATAGAGACAGGTTTCTAGGGAGACCAGAGAAGGCTCCTAAGCAGGTCTAAATGTGGATTGAGAAAGAAGGGAGAAAGAATGGCTGCTTGTCATTAGGAATTTGGGGTAGGGTGAGCGCACACAGAAAGGATGGAGTTTGTTTGGTTTGAGTTTCCTACTGGCATTGAGGGAGAGACCACCTAGGCTTTATTATTGGCTTGCCCAAATGTAGGGTAATAGGGGAGATGGGTGGGATTTGAAATCTATTAGCAGCCAGTTATCACAAATGCAGTTAGGCTGTTGATCATAATACCTCATGATTTTATTTGTGTAACAGTTTTGAATGACAGCATAGAGATGGAGAACAGATTCGTGGTTGCCAGTGTTAGCAAGGAAGAGAGGGTGGGAGATAGCTGTAGTTACCACGTGTGGGATCCTTGTGATGGGACTGTTCTGTATCACCAATGTTGTGATTTTCACAAAAATCTGTACATGTGGCAAAATTTATAGAACTAGATATATGCAACTAATGCATGTGAAACTTGTGAAATCTGAATAAGGTTGATTGAATGAATTAATGTCAGTTCTTGGCTGATATTGAACTGTAGTTCTGCAAATTATTACCATGGAGAAAACTGTGTGATGTGTGAGGGATATACAGAATCTTCTCATTATTTCTTCGAGCTGCGTGTCAGTTTAAGAATTGTGTCCAGGCTGGGTGCGGTGGCACATGCCTGTAATCTCAGCACTTTGGGAGGCCAAGGTGGGTGGATCACTTGAACTTAGGAGTTTGAGACCAACCTGGGCAACATGATGAAACCCCATTTCTACAAGAAGTAAAGACATTAGCCAGGTGTGGTGGTGTGTGCCTGTGGTCCCAGCTACTTGGGAGGCTCAGGTGGGAGGGTCGCTTGAGTCCAGGAGGTTAAGGCTGCAGTAAGCTGTGATGGCACCATTTCACACCAGCCTGGGTGACACAGTGAGACCTTGCCTCAAAAATAAAAAAGAATTGTCTTCAAATAAAAAGTTTTGTAAATTGCCTACCAACTATAAATAATTCAGCTTCTTAATCTTTAATAAAGGTAACAGGCCGGGTGTGGTGGCTCACACCCGTAATCCCAGCACTTTGGGAGGCTGATGTGGGCAGATCACGAGGTAAGGAGATGGAGACTGTCCTGGCCAACATGGTGAAACCCCGTCTCTGCTAAAATACAAAAAATTTAGCCGGGCGTGATGGTACGCGCCTGTAGTTTCAGCTACTCAGGAGACTGAGGCAGGAGAATTGCGAGATGGCACCACTGTGCTCCAGCCTGGTGACAGAGCAAGATTCCATCTCAAAAAGTAAAATAAAATAAAATAAAGGTAATGGCCAAAAGCATTTTGTACACTATTTGTTGAAAAATCACAGCACACTTTCTATATGAGAGATGCTGGATCTCTTCTATCAGCAGTTTTACTGAATCTCATAGAGGATCTACTGTCCGTTACACAGACAAGAAAAAAATAATAAAACATAAAGGTTGGGAAGTCAAATTGTCATTTTGTGTGCAGACGATTTGATCATCTGTACAAGCAAAAGTAAATGTTACACAGAAGTGATTTAAATTACTAAAATCAGTTAGTTTAGTGAAGTGGTTGGCTGTAAGAACAATGCATAATATCAGTTGTATGTTATTTATACACCATGAAACAAGTATATAAGAAACAATTTTCTTGAGAATTATATGAGATATAATCACATACTGTACTCCACCAGTTTTACGTGTATAAGTCAATCATTGTTAGTGTATTTGCAGGATTATGCAAACTTCTTGACAATTTTTTTTAACTTTTTTTGAGATGGAGTCTTGCTTTGTTGCCCAGGCTGGAATGCAGTGGCGTGGTCTCAGCTCACTGCAACCTCTGCCTCCCAGGTTTAAGCCAATTCTCCTGCCTCAGCCTCCTGAGTAGCTGGGATTACACAGCCTCCTGAGTAGCTGGGATTACAGGCGCATGCCACCACACCCGGCTGATTTTATGTTTTCACCATGTTGGCCAGGCTGGTCTCAAACTCCTGACCTCAGGTTATCCATGCACCTCAGCCTCCCAAAGTGCTGAGATTACAGATGTGAGCCACCAAACCTGGGTGACAACTGTTTTTTTGAGACAGAATCTTACTCTGTCGCTCAGGCTGGAGTGCAGTGGTGCGATCTCAGCTCACAGCAACTTCCACCTCCCGAGTTCAAGCGATTCTCCTGCCTCAGCCTCCCCAGTAGCTGGGATTGCAGGCATGCACCACTATGCCTAGCTAATTGTTTGTATTTTTAGTAGAGACGGTGTTCACCATGTTGGCCAGGCTGGTGTGGAACTCCTGACCTCAAGTGATCTGCCTGCATAGGCCTCACAAAGTGCTGGAATTATAGGCATGAGGCACCACGCCCAGCCGACAGTGTTTCAGAACATTGTCATCATCCCTGAAACAAAGCCAATATCCGTTAGCAATTACTTTCTCTTTCCCCTTTCCTGTAGCCCTTGGCAACCAAAATTGAATTTTCTGTCTTTGTAGATTTGCCTAATCTGGATGTTTCATAAAAATGGAACTGTATGTGACCTTTTCTGCCTGGCTTCTTTTTCTTAGCATAACATATTAAAGGTTCATCCATGTTGTAGCATGTATCAATATTTCATTTGTTTTTTATGGCCATATAACATGATATATAGATATACTACATTTTATGTATCCATTTGTCAGTGGATGGACATTTGGTTTTAGTTCTACTTCTTGACTATTATGAATAATTCTGCTGTAATTGTTCATGTATACGTTTTCACATGGACATGTGTTTTCAGTCATTTCAGATATATACCTAGAAGTAGAGTGCTGGTTATACGGTGTCTCTGTGTTTAGCTTTCTTGTGAACTACCCAATTGTTTCTCATAGCAGCAACAATAGTTTACAATCCTGCCAGCAATGCATGAATTTTCCAGTTTCTCCAGTTTGCCAACACTTTGTATTAATATTATTATTATTATTTATTATACCAATCCAGTAGTTGTAAAGAGTTATCTCATTGTGGTTTTTTGCATTTCCCAATGGCTAATGATGTTGAACATCTTTTCTTTTTTTTTCTTTTTGAGATGGAGTCTTGCTGTGTCGCCCAGGCTGGAGTGCAGTGGTGCAATCTCGGCTCGCTGCATCCTCTGTCTCCTAGGTTCAAGCAGTTCTCTGCCTCAGCCTCCTGAGTAGCTGAGATTACAGGTGCCCACCACCACGCCCAGCTAATTTTTGTATTTTTGGTAGAGATGGGGTTTCACCATGTTGGCCAGGCTGGTTTTGAACTCCTGACCTCATGATCCACCTGCCTTGGCCTCCCAAAGTGCTGGGATTACAGGTGTGAGCCACTGCTCCTGGCCTGATGTTGAACATCTTTTTACATACTCATTGGCTATTTATGTATCTCCTTTGTCTGTTTAAAACGTTTACTTTATTTCATGACTTACAGAAAAATTGGGGAGATAGTAGAGAGAATTGCCATTTACCCAGTTTCTGCTGTTACTTATATATTAGGATGGTACGTTTGCAACAGCTGTTGAAACAACACTGGTACATGATTATTGACTAAAGTCCATATTTTTATTTAGGGTCTGCTGATTTTTACCTAATGTCCTTCTTTGTTCCAGGATCCTTTCCAGGGCACCATATTACATTTAGTTGTTATGTCTCTTTAGGCTCCTCTTGGCTATGGTGGTTTCCCAGACTTTCCTTGTTTTGGATGACCTTGACAGTTTGGAGGAGTCCTGGTGAGGTATATATAAATTCCATTTATTGGAATGTCTTATGTTTCTCTCAAGATAAGACTGGGATTATAAGTTTTGGGGGAGAAGGCCACAGTGGTAAAGTACCTTTTTGGTGACATATCAAGCATGCATACTGTCACCATGTTTTGTGACTTTTGATGTTGGCCTTAAATGTCTCGGCAAACATACAGTTTGTCCACTATAAAGTTACATCTTTTTCCTATTTTCCATATTGTGCACATTGGAACAATGTTACTCTGCACAACTCACACGTAAGAAGTGGAGATTTATGAATTTTGTTGCTGTTGTTTTTTAGAGCACTTTCTTTCTTTCACTACAAGATGGTCCAGGCTCATCTTATATATTCCCTTTCTGAAATCAGCCACCATTTCTTCATGTAATCCTGGTTCCTATTATTTGAGAATGGTGTTAGAAACGAAGATAGGGGCTAATGGTATGCTAGGGTGTGGCCATCTCAGCTGACAGAACAGGGAAATATGCATGTGTATAATCCATGTAATATACTTACTTATAAATAGTTCTACATGTAACCATCTATATCTCTCTTAAGCTAAACATGTGTTTATACTTATACCTTCAACTCTTCATTACTACATGGATCATTCTAACTTTCTTCCCTTGCTTCACTGTAAATTACCATATCCAACAGTAAGAAATCTGGCTCTAACCATCCATCATCCATTTACTTTCTTTTTTCTTTTTTTTTTTTTTGAGGTGGAGTCTCACTCTGTCACCCAGGTTGGAGTGCAGTGGTGTGATCTCAGCTCATGGCAACCTTCGCTTCCTGAGTTCAAGTATTTCTCCTGCTTCCGCTTCCCAAGTGACTGGGGCTACAGGTGCTTGCCACCACGCCCAGCCAATTTTTGTGTTTTTAGTAGAGATGAGATTTTGCCATGTTTGACAGGCTGGTCTAGAACTCCTGATCTTAGGTAATCCACCCACCTCAGCCTCCCAAAGTGCTGGGATTAAAGATGTGAGCCACCACGCCTGGCATTCCATTTATTGTCATTATTCTTTCCCTGTATACGTGTATAGCACTGTCAGAATTGTTAATCATACCCACGTGGAAAATAATTTTATAATTTTATCAACTAAGATACAGTATTTATGTGCAGATTTGCCTTTAGTCTCACAGACTTCTATCTCTTTCCGAAGTAATTAAGGTCAAGACTTCCTTCTGCATTGAAGGGGTTCCTTCATTGATACTATTTTTTTGCATTTGTAATGCAATTAGATAGTTTTGGTACAGGATGCCTTTATTCCTGGCTTCTCCTGAACCCATGACTTAGGTGAAATGGGTAATTCCTTGAAATACACAAACTACCAAGACTTTCATAGAATAAATAAACCATTCAAACAGACCAATATCAGTTAAATAAATTGAATCCATAAAGCTTTCAGAAAAGGAAAGAAAAGAAAGAAAGAAAATAAATTATCAGACTTTTTTGGTTTCATTGGTGATTTCTGTGCAACATTTAAGGAAGAAATATACCAGTTCCCCACAGTGTCTTTCAGAAAAGAGATGCAAAGGGAATCTTCCTAACAGTTTTTTAAAAGGTTGTTTTTCTCTTATCCTAAAAGCATTTGAAGACCTTGCAAAGAAGAAAAACCACACGCTAATATCACTCATGAATATAGATGCAAAAATCCAAATAGAATCCAACATTGTATAAAAATAATTAGATGCCGTGACCACTCAAGGCTGATCACAGTTTGAAAATCAATTAATGTGGCCACATGCGATGGCTTACGCCTGTAATCCCAGCACTTTGGGATGCTGAGGCGGATTGATCACCTAACGTGAGGAGTTGGAGACCAGCCTGGCCAATGTGGTAAAACCCTGTCTCTACTAAAAATAGCAAATAAGCTGGGCGTGGTAGAGTGCGCCTGTATTCCCAGCTCCTCTGAAGGCTGAGGCAGGAGAATTGCTTAGAACCTGGAATGCAGAGGTTGCAGTGAGCTGAGATTGTGCCACTGCATTTAAGCCTGGGCAACAGAGCAAGACTGTCTCAAAAAAAAAAAAAAAAAAAATCAATTTATGTAACCTGCCACATCGACAGGCTACAGAAGAAAACCATATCATGTCAATTGATGGACAAGAAGCATTTAATAAAATCCAACACCCATTCACGATAAAACTGAGCACAACAGGAATAGAGAGGAAATACCTCAACTGGATAAAAAAAAACTACAAAAAAACTATTACTAAGATCATAATGGTGAGACACTGGGTACTTTCGCCCTAAGATAAGGAAACAAGATGTCCTGTCTCCTTACTCTTACTCAACATCTCATTGGAAATTGTAGGTAATGCCATAAGACAACAACATAAGAGGCATACAGATGGACAAGGAAGAAATAAAACTTTCTTTGTTCGTGCAGCCATGATTGCCTAAGGAGGAAATTCTAAAGAACTCCCAAAACTATTAAGTCTTTATAGCAAAGTTGAAGGATAGAAGCTTAATATAGAAAAATTGGTTCCTTTTTTCATTATGTAGTTGTGTTATTTGTCATTTTATTGTTGAGTTGTAAGAGTTTTTTATATACTCTGTGTACCAGTCGCTAATTACATATGTTATTAGCCAATGTTTTTCTCCCATTTGTGGGCTGTCATTTTATTGTTTTTGTACTTGATAGCAAAATAATTTTTCATTCCATGAAGTCTAATTTGTTTTTTCTTTTGTTGCTTGTATTTTTGGTACGTTATCTAAAAGGGCTTTGTCTATCTCCAGGGCATGAAGATCCACTCCTGTATTTTCTTTAAGTAATGGCTTTTAAATGTAGACCTGTGATCCATTTTCAATTAGTTTTTGTATATGGTGTGAGGAAAGGAATAATTTTGATTGTTTTGCATACAGATATTCAGTTGTCTCAGCATCATGTCTTGAAAAGGTGATTTTTCTTTTTTCTTTTTTTTTTTTGAGACAGAATGTCACTCTGTTGCCCAGGCTGGAGTGCAGTGGCGTGATCTTGGCTCACTGCAACCTCCGTCCTCTGGGTTCAAGCAATTCTCCTGCCTCTGCCTCCTGAGTAACTGGGATTACAGGCATGCACCACCACACTTGGCTAATTTTTTTGTATTTTTAGTAGAGATGGGGTTTAGTAGAGATGGGGTTTATATTTTAGTAGAGATGGGGTTTAGTAGAGATGGGATTTAGTAGAGATGGGGTTTATATTTTTAGTAGAGATGGGGTTTAGTAGAGATGGGGTTTCACCATATTGGCCAAGGTGATCTCGAACTCCTGACCTTGTGATCTGCCCTCCTCAGCATCCCAACATGCTAGGATTCCTACGCCCAGCCGAAAAGGTGATTTTTCAACATTAAATTGTCTTGTCTTGGCATCATTGTTGAAAACTAACTGAACATTATATATAGTAGTGTTTATTTATGAATTCTCAATTTTATTTCACATGTTTACCTCTATACCAGTATCATACCATCTTGATTATTGTAATTTTATAGCAAATTTTCAAATTGAGAAGTGTATGTCTTCTAACTTTCTACTTTTTTTTTTTTTTAAGATAGTTGTGATTATATTCAGTTCCCTAAATTTCCACATGAAATTTTAGACCAGCTTGTTAGTTTCTTCAAAAAGGCAGATGGGATTTTGGTAGGGATTGTGTTGAATTTAGATATCAATTTGGCAGTTATTGCCATCTTAACCATATGAACACTATTCAGTGCCTTTCCATTTACTTAGGCTGTCTTTAATTTCTTCCATCATTGTTTTGTGGTTTTCAGACTATAATCTCTGTATTTCTTTGATTACAGTTATAAGTATTTTATTCTTTTTGATGCTATTGTAAATGGAATTTATTTATTTATTTATTATTTGTTTGTTTATTTATTTATTTATTTTTTGAGACAGAGTTTTGCTCTTATTGCCCAGGGTGGAGTTCATTGTCACGATCTTGGCTCACTGCAACCTCTGCTTCTGGGATTCAAGTGATTCTGCTGTCTCAGCCTCCCAAGTAGCTGGGACTATAGGCACATGCCACCATGCCTGGCTAACTTTTTTGTATTTTTGGTAGAGATAGGGTTTCACCATGTTGGCCAGGCTGGTCTCAACCTCCTGACATCAGGTGATCCACCCACCTCGGCGTCCCAAATTGCTGGGATTACAGGCTTGAGCCATTATGCCCCGCCGGAATTCTGTTTGAAATTTCATTTATGATTTGTTTGTTGTTAGTGAACTTGCACCCTGCAACGTTGTTGAACTCTTTTATTAGTTTTAATATTGTTTTAGTAGATTCTTTAAGATTTTCTATATGCACAAGGAGTCAACTGCAAATACAGATAGTTTCACTTTTTTTTTTTAATCTGAATTCCCCTTCCCCTTGCTTTTCTTGACTAGAATCTCCTGTGTGATGTGTAACCAGCAAGAGGACATTCTTGTCTTTTTTTTGTTCTTAGAGTAAAATCATTGTACCTTTCATTATTTAGTGTAATGTTAGTGGTGGACTTTTTGTAGATGCCTTTAATCAGGCTGCGGAAGTTTAACTCTATTCCTGGTTTGCTGATTGTTTTTATAGAGAAGATGGGCATTGGATTGTGTTAAATACTTTTTCTCTATACCGAGATGATCACGTGGTTCTTGTTTCTTTTCTACTTAACGTGGTGTATGAATTGATTTTCAAATGATAAACCAAACTTGCATTACTAGGATAAATCCCACTTGATCACTATATGTAATCCTTTTTATATACTATTATATGAAATTTGCTAGTATTTTGTTGAGGATTTATAGGTCTGTAATCATGACACATGGATCTGTAGTTTTTTTCATGTCTGCTTTTGGTACCAGGGTAGTATTGGGATCATAGAATGAGCTGGCAAGTGTTTCTTCTTATTTTTTTGGAGTTTTTGAGTAATTGATAATTCTTTTTAAATGTTTGATAAAATTCTCCAGTGAACCCATATGGATCTGTATTTTGTTTCTGTTTTTGTAATGGGAAGTTTTCTTGTCTGTTTTTTGTCTTTTTTGAGACAGGGTCTCACTATATTGCCCAGGCTGGAGTACAGTGGTGCAGTGATGGCTCACTGCAGCCTGACTTCCCAGGCTCAGGCAATTTTCCCACCTCAGCCTCCAAAGTAGCTGGGACTACAGGCATATGCCACCACACCCAGCTAATTTTTTGTATTTTTTTTGTAGAGATGGGGTTTCACCATGTTGCCTGGGCTGGTATCAAACTCCTGAGTTCAAGAGATCCACCTGCCTTGGCCTCCCAAAGTGGTGGGATTACAGGCATGAGCCACTGCATCCCACCTGTAATGGGGAGTTTTAAATTTACAGCTTCACTCTTTTTACTTGCATAAGTCATTTCAGATTTTTCTTTTTCTTCTTGAGTTGGTTTTAGTCGTTTTTGTTTTATGGATATTTCCATTTTGTTGAAGTTAATTTGTTGGCATACATTGTTCCTACCATTCTTTGTAATTATTTTTAGTTCTGTAAGAGTACTAGTAATAAATACATCGTTAATCTCTACGTTTAGCAATTTGAATCTTCTTTTTTTTTTCAATGTCAGTCTAGTTAGAGGTTTGTGTATTTTGTTGATCTTTTCCAGGAATCAGCTATTGTTTTTCTGTTCTCTAGTTCATTAATTTTTACTCTATAATCTTTAGGCTTTCCTGTCTTCTGCTTTCTTTGAGTTTGTATTGCTGCTCCTATCCAGTGTTTTAAGGTGGAAATTATTGATTTGAGATCTTTTTTAATATGGTTATTACAGATACAAATCTGTCTCTAAGCATTGCTTTATCTGTGTTCCATAAGCTTGAGTATGTCTTCATTTTTATCTCAAAGCATTTTTAAAATTTCCCTTCTTATTGCTTGACTCTTTTTTTTTTTTTTAACTTTGGAATGTGTTATATAATTTGTGCACATTTGTGCATTCTCAGAATTCCTTTGTCTTACTGATTTGTAATTTCCACTGTGGTCAGAGAATCATTTTAAATTTATTCTGCGGAATGTTTCATGTGTACTATTGAAGAATACCTTATTCCACTGGTTTTGAGTGGAATGTTCTGTCTAAATCTCATGGATCTGTTTGCTTTAGAGTGTCCTCTATATTTTCTGTTTCCATGTTTATATTGTGCCCAGTTGTCCTAACCATTATTGAAAATGGGGTATTACAGTTTTGCAGTTAGTATTGTAGACTTGTGTATTTTTTCTTTTAATTCTGTCAGTTTTTGCTACACATGCTTTGAGGCTATGTTAGTAGTACATATGCTTAGAATTGTTATGTCTTCTTTATTGATTGACCCTTTTATTGTTATATTAATAAAATTCCCCTCTTTATCCGTAGTAAAATTTTTGTATTGAAGTGTATTTTGTGTGATATTAGGATAGCTACTCCAGCCTTATAGGTGCCATGTGCCTGATATATCTTTTTCTGTTTTCAAATTTTCAATCTCTTATAGACAGCACATGTTTGGATTTTCACACTTTCGACAACCTGAGAATTGTTGCTTTTTGATTGGATTTTCAAATCATTCCCTTTTTCCTGTTGTTATTGCTATACAGATGGTTCCTGACTTACAGTGGTTTGACTTATGATTTTTTAACTTTTCAATGAGTTTATTGGGTTGTGTATGTTCAGGATTTATGAAGGTTCAACTTACTATTTTTTCTAACTTTACTAGAATGTATTCCCATTTTAAGTGGAAAAACAGTATTTTCAACTAATTTGACTATTATCAGGATGTAACTTGATTGTAAGTCAAGGAGCATCTGTAGTTGGATTTACTTCTGCCATCTTTGTTTTCGGTATCGTGCTTTTTTGATACTGTATTCCTTTTACTTCTGTTTTCTTTTACATGACATGAGTATATTTTATTTTATTTTATTATTTTTATAGGTTTCGAGAGTACAAGTGCAGTTTTGTTACCCAGACATGTTGCATAGAGGTGAAGTCTGGGCTTTTAGTGTGGCCATCAGCAGAATAGTATACATTGCACCCATCAAGTAATTTCTTATCCTTCACCCTCCTCCCCACCCCTCCAAGTCTCCAGTGTCTCTCATTCCACTCTATATGTTTATGTGTACATAACATGAAATGAATATATTTTAGTATAACGTTTTAATTTTTAAAATTACTGTGTCCCTTTGAAAATTTATTTACGTAGTGGTTGCTCTAGAACTTACCTAATAAATGTTACCTTACCAAAATCTACTTCAGATTTCTACTACCTTAACTCTAGTAAAATACAGAAACACTACTTATATATAGCTCTATTTCATCTTCTCCATTTGTTATTTTTATATATAGTACATATATATTTAAAATCCAACAATATATTGTTATACAGGCTGAGCATCCCAAATCCGAAAATCTCAAATGCTCCAAAATCTGAAACTGAGTGCCAACATGCTCAACGTGCTCAAAGGAAATGCTTGTTGGAGTAATTCAGATTTTAGATTTTCAGATCTGAGAAGCTCAACCAGTAAGTATAATGTAAACATTCCAAAATTTGGAAAAAATCTAAAGTCAGAAACACTTTTGATGCCAAGCATTTCAGATAAGGGATACTCAACCTGTAATTGTTACTTTATGTCATTTGATGTCTTTTTTTTTTTCTTTTTTAACTTTAAGTTCTGTGATACATGTGCAGAACGTGGAGGTTTGTTGCGTAGGTATATGTGTGCCATGGTGGTTGACCCATCCTCTTAAGTTTCCTCCCCTCGCCCCCGACCCCTCAACAGGCCCCAGTGTGTATTGTTCCCTTCCCTGTGTTCATGTGTTGATACCTTTTAAAGAAGCTGAAAGATAGGGAGTATCTATTCATAGAGTTTGTTATACTAAACTTCTTATTCATCATTTCTGCTTTAATTCATTTGTTTGTGTGGATTCTGAGTTACCATCTAGTGTAATTTCCTTACTCCAGCACAGATTTGTTCCTCTGTCTTTTTTTTTTTTTCCCCTGAGATGGAGTCTCGCTTTGTCGCCCAGACTGGAGTGCAGTGGCATGATCTGGGTTCACTGTAACCTGTGTCTACTGGGTTCAAGCGATTCTCCTGTCTCAGCCTCCCGAGTAGCTGGGATTACGAGCATGTACCAACACACCCAGCTAATTTTTGTGTTTTTAGTAGAGACGTGGTTTCGCCATGTTAGCCGGTCTGGTCTCTAACTCCTGACCACAGGTGAGCTGCCTACCTGGGCCTCCTAAAGTGCTGAGATTACAGGCGTGAGCCACCACACCCAGCCACTCTGTTTATTTTTTTGCTTTATTCTTTTTTTTTTTTGCTTTATTATTTGTTTCCTTGTTTATAAATGTATTTATTTATTTTTGAAACAGAGTCTCTCTGAGTCATTGTGAGGCTTGAGTGCAGTGGTAGGATCACAGCTCATTGCAGCCTCAGCCTCCTGGACTCAAACAATACTCCCACCTCAGCCTCCTGAGTAGCTGAGACTATACGTGTGTGCCACTATGCCCGGCTAATTAAACCAATTTTATTTTAGAGATGGGGTCTCAGTATGTTGCCTAAGCTGATCTTGAACTCCTGGGCTTAACTGATCTCCTGCTTCAGCCTCCCAAAGTGTTGGGATTACTGGCGTGAGCCACCGTGCCTGGCCTGCCTTATTGTTAAATATATTGCATTTCTGTATGTTATAGGTCCAACAATACAGTTATAAACATTGACTTATACATATTTGCTTATTAAATTGGGTAGGAAAAGAAAGAAAAATGTGCCTCTTTTACTCTCTCGTATCACTGCCTTTACCCACAATAATTGTGGATTTGAACTAGTGTTTGGAATCACTTGTTTTCACCCTAAAGAACTTCTTTTCTTTCTTTTATGGTTAATCTACTAGCAGTGGATTCTCAAGTTTTTTTGGTTTCTATTTGTTTTTTAATTTGAGGATTTTAAATTTTCACCCTCTGTTTTGCAAATAGTTCTGCTATTTTAGGGGACAGGTTATTAAAAAATTTTTTTTTCAGTACACTGAATATGTCACCCTGCCTCCTTCTAACCTCTACTGTCTCTGATGATAAGCCATATGTTAATCTTAGGACATTCCGTTGCATGTGAGGAATTGTATTTCTCTTGATGCTTTCAAGATTTTCTCTTTGTCAACAGATTTGCAAGTTTTTGGCGTCTTTTTTTTTTTTTTTTTTTAAATAATGGAAAGCTTCACGAACTTGTGTGTCATTCTTGTGTAGCTGCTATGCTAATCTTCTTGGTATTGTTCCAGTTTTAGTATATGTGTTGCAAAGTGAGCATAGCCATTCATTTGTTTGAATATTTTTTCTGCTACTTGATTATTTCTCTACTCCTTCTGGTACTTCTGTTATGAATATATTGGTGTAGTTAATGATGTTCCTCATTTTTTTGAGGGTTTCTTCATTTTTCATCACTCTTATTTCTCTCTGTTCTTTAGATTACTTAATCTCTATTGAGCCATCTTCAAGTTTACTGATTATTTTGCCAGCTACAACCTTTTTTTTCTATTTTTTTCTATTTTTTTTTTTTTTGAGATGAAGTTTTGCTCCTTTTGCCCATGCTGCAGTGCAGTGGCACTATCTTGGCTCACTGTAACCTCCGCCTCTCGGGTTCAAGCAATTCTCTTGCCTCAACCTCCAGAGTAGCTGGGATTACAGGCATGTGAGCTACCATGCTCATTTTTTTGTATTTTTAGTAGAGACAGGGTTTCACCATGTTGGTCAGGCTGGTCTCAAACTCCTGACCTCAGGTGATTTGCCTGCCTCGGCCTCCCAAAGTGCTGGGATTACAGGCGTGAGCTACCCTGCCCAGCCCAATCTTTTGGTGAGTCATTCTAGTGAGTTTTCCATTGCATTTATATTTGAATCCAGAATTTTCATTATATTCTTTTCTGTCTTCTTACTGATATTTTTCTGTTTGATGAGGCATCATCATACCTTCCTTTTCTGAGTAATGTTTCTTTGTGAGCATATTTGTTTTCATTTTTATTTTTATTTTTTATTTTGATATGGTCTCGCTCTGTCTCCCAGGCTGGAGTTCAGAGGCATGATCTCAGCTCACTGCAACCTCCGCCTCCCAGGTTCAAGCCATTCTCTTGCCTCAGCCTCCAGAGTAACTGGGATTACAAGTGCCTGCCACCACACCCAGCTAATTTTTGTATTTTTAGTAGAGACAGGGTTTCACCATGTTGGCCAGGTTAGTCTTGAACTCCTGACCTCAGGTGACCTACCTGCCTTGACCTCCCAAAGTACTGGGATTACAGGTGTGAGCCACTGTGCCCGGCCTGAACATATTTATAATAGCTGCTTTGAGGTCAGCTAAGTCTGATATCCAGATCTTCTCAAGGGCAGTTGCTGTTGCCTACCATTTTTTCCTGTATATAGGTGACAATCTCCCATTTGTTTGTATGTCTTGTAATTTTTTTGTTGAAGAATAGACATTTTAGAGAATACTTGGTGCTTTCTCTAGATAGTGGTTCCTCTATTCTCTCTAGGCTTGTTGTTTCTTATTAGGTGACTTGACTGTACTATTTGAGAGAAGCTTTTTCACTCCCATTGGGTTCTCATTGATGTTGCTTGTCAGAGGGCTCCTCCTTAGAAATGCACACTGTCTTTAGGATGGCAGTGGTGTTAACATTGCTGTCTTAGAGTGTCTCTTTCTGTGATGGCTGTGTTAGCCTGTCTGCCTCTGTTGGTGTTACACTTTGCTGATAGCCTCTACTGATTGCTGACATACTGCCCTGTTGTTTTCAACACTGTTCTGGACCATATGTTGCTCTTAGTTTGCTCTTGTTAAATTTGGGTTCTTTCTAGAGGGTTGTCTTTGAGGCTTTGAGTTTGCTTTTTATGTTGCCATTCTGAAAGTCACCTCCTAGAAAACATAAATTTAAAAATCATTACTGTGGAGAATCTGTGTATGCATTTGTATGAGTGTCTCTGGTAGATAGGAACACATCTAATTGCCCTGGATGTCTCTTCTTAGCCATCTCTTTCCCTTCTCTCTCCAGTAAACTTTCAGTTGGTCTGTGGATTAACTTGTTTCTGTCATAGAACTGCCACCCTATTCTTAATTGGTTATCGTTGAATTTCCATCCTTTTTGAGGGTGACCTCAGGCTTGCACTCACCCACACTCTGTTCTGAATAAAGTGAGTTTTCTGGAGGAGAGTTTTGGAGCTCTCTGTCCTGTCCTGACAGCTGGCCCTAGGTGAGTGTCCTACTCCATTATTTGGGATCTGGAGGCTACAGCAGTGTTTTGCTTTTCTCTGGATGGATGACACTGTACTTAATGATCAGGGATCTGGGTTGGGGCAGTAGTCTCTGGTCTTCTTGGTTTATTTTGGAATCTGTTCTCAATGAGCTAGGTGGGCATTGTACTCCACTCTTCTAGACTGCCATGACTGGGCTGGATATTTTAATTGGGGTGGTGGAGGAAGCTGGCTCAAGTCCTTTTGGCAGTTCTTTCTTAGAACTTGAAGCTGTGGGGACTGAGAGGTGCTGTTGGCTTGCAAGAGATAGATGCAAACAGAGAGAGAGGTCTGGAGATCTATAAAGGGGCCTCCATGAATGTTCAGCAAAGTACTAATCAGCTCATGTATATGAGGAAATGAGTGAAATAACTTTTAAAAAGAATCAGAGGTAACAGTACACAGTACTCACGTAGGGCCTGGAAAAGGACTGATCCTGCCAGCCAGAGTGGAAAAACTCATAGTTCAGAGTATTGGGTAGAGTGTTCAGAAAGGTCTTTTCTCCGTAGTGAGGAGTAATGTTCCCCAAACTGAGCACTGCTTCAGATTTGCCTAACAAATCATAAAAGCAAGACCTGAAAGTGTCACATTGTTTCCAGGAGACTTAAGTGCATTCTAGAGCAAAGCACAAAAATACTTATAGGAAGCCAAAAGTACCCAACATCCAACCAAGTAAAACTCTCAGTCTTCCATCCATTGAAATATTACCAGACTTACAGACATATGGGAAAACATGAGCTTTCTCGAAGAGACTAACCAGGAATTGAAATGGACTCAGAATTGCCATAGATAGTAGAATTAACTGACAAGTTCATTGCAAACAGTATTAAAATTGGGTTCTATATGTTCTAAAACTTAATTAGAGACACGGAAGATTTAAAAAAAGAACCCAAATCGAAATTCAGTATAACAGAAAAGATAGAAATCAGATTTCTAGAAATGAAATGAAAACTATAATGCTTGAGATGAAAAATACATGGCCAGCCTTTGGTGTCTCACATCTGTAATCCCTGTACTTTGGGAGGCCAAGGCAGGTGGATCTCCTAAGCTCAGGAGTTTGAGACCAGCCTGGGCAACATGGTGAAACCTCGTCTGTAGCAAAAATGCAACAACAAAAAATTAGCTGGGTGTGTTGGTGCATGCCTGTGGTCCTAGCTACTTGGGAGGCTGAGGTGGGAGGATCACTTGAGCCTGGGAGGTGGATGTTTCAGTGAGCCAAGATTGCGCTTCTGCACTGCAGCCTGGGTGACGGAGTGAGACCCTGTCTCCCCACTCCCGAAAAAAGAATAACACATAAGGCAAGAACTGATGGCAGTTTAAACATTGCAGAAGAAAAAGTTTAGTGAACTTGAACACATAGTAATAGAAGCCATCCAAATGAAACAGAGAAAAAGCATATTTGAAAAATAAGCAAGCCCTTGTGCTGGGTGCAGTGGCTCATGCCTGTAATCCCAAAACTTTGGGAGGCCAAGACGGGTGGATCACGAGGTCTAGAGATCGAGATTATCTTGGCCAACATGGTGAAACCCTGTCTTTACTAAAAATACAAAAATTAGCTGGGCATGGTGGCAGGTGCCTGTAGTCCCAGCTACTCGGGAGGCTGAGGCAGGAGAATCACTTGAACATGGGAGGCGGAGGCTGCAGTGAGCCGAGACTGCACCACTGCACTCCAGCCTGGCGACAGAGTGAGACTCTGTCTCAAAAAAAAAAGCAAGCCCCTGTGAGCTTTAGGAGAATTTCAAGTAGTCTCTAGCACACATGGAATTGGAGTCTCTAAAAGGAAAGTGGGAAAAGAACAGAAAACAATTTTAAGAATGATTAAAAAATTTCGAAATGTCATGGGAACCTACCAATGTAAGAAGCTCATCAAACCCTGAGCACAGGAGGCATGAAGAAAACTACACCAAGCCTCATGAATCATAACCAGAATGCTCTAAATCAGTGTTAAAATGAAATCCTCAAAGCAGTCAGAGACAAAGGACATTTTATGGAGGAACAAAGGTAAGGATGATAGCAAATTTCTCCTTAAATGAGGCAACAGAGAAAATAGTAGAACATTAATTTTAGTTTTAAAAGCAAGAAAACTCAATGTAGAGTTGTATACTTGGTAAAAGTAGCTATAAGAAACAGTGAAGAAATAAGGACGTTCTAGATAAACAAAGCTGAAAGATTTCCTCTCCAGCAGACCCGCACCACAAGAGGTGTTCTGATGTCTGATGGAAATCTGGATCTACCCAGGGGGATGAAGAACAGGAAATGTTGACTACTTGGATATGCGTACAAGATATTTTCTTTATGTAAATCTCTAAAAGATATTGACTTTATACAAAAATAACATCAAATGTATTGTGGGGTTTATAACATATTTAAAATATATGACAATCACAGCCTAAAAAGGCTATAAAAAGGAAGTATATATTATTGGAAGATTCATATATGTACTATTACTGAAAAGTACACTGACTAAAGGTTTTATAAACATTGATGATCCCAGAAAATATAAATGGTCTAAGACACCCCATTTAAAGGCAGAGATTTCTGGATAAGATAAATAAAAATAAGATCCAATCATGCTGCCTATAAAGGAAACATGTTAGATTCAGAGACAAATAGATAAACAAAAAGAATGGGAAAAGATATAGAATGGTAAAATTATTCACAAGGCTGCAGTGCTGTGACAGCCAGATGAAGTAGCTTTCAGAGCCAAGAATACCAGTGATAAAGATTTTTTTCCTATTGATAGAGATCAGTTTATCAAGAGGATTTAACAATCCTAAACTTAGGTTACTTACAGATTTGCAAAATATTTTAAGCAAAATCTGATAGACGTGGAAGGATAAATAGATCCACAGTTATAATCAGAGGTTTTAGCATCCTTTTAATAATTGATAAAACAGGAAATGGAAAAGGAGCAAAGATATAATAGACTTAACCCTAAATAACTTGACATTTATAAAATATCTTCTGCACCCTCCTCCCCAAATAAAACAGTGGAATATACATTCTTTCCAAGGGCAGATGAATGAATATATTTACAAAGGTAAATCACATTCTTGATTATAAAACAAACCTTAATAAATGTAAAAGGACTGAAGTCATATATTTTCTCCCACCATAAGCGGTTTAAATTTAGTTAAATTAAAAATCAGTAACAGAAGTATCTAAAAAATCCCTAATAGTTGGAAACTGAATATGCTTCTACATAATGGATGCTTCAAAGAAGAGTTAGAAGAGGAAATTAGAAAGTATTTTGAACTTTGGGTTAATGAAAACAGAATTTATGGGAAATTTACTTGTAAGAAATTTAGATATAGGAAATATGAAATACATATAATACTCATTGATTTCATTGTTTTCCATTTTGATCCTTACTCCTTTTTTCTACTTACTTTTGAGTTTAATTTACTTTTTTCTAACTTTTTAAGGTGGAAGTACCTGAGGTCATTAATTTGAGATCTTTCTTATGCAACACAAATAAGCATTGTGTGTGCTTGTATTATGTGCGTATATATCCACTATCTGTAAATGCATATATGAAGTTTCCACAATATGTAAATGCATATATGAAGTTTCTCATATATGGGATATAATGTATTATGTGTAATATATATTAAACATATTATGAAGTTTAACTTGTGTTGAATAAGAAGAAAGGTCTAAATCAATGGTCTCATCTACTTGCACTTTGAGAATGTAGAAAAGAAGACAAATCCATATAGTAGTAGAAGAAAAGAAATAACAAAAAACAAAATGGAGAACAATATAATCTGTAAAAACAGAAAAACAATTGAGAAAATCAGTGAAATCAAAAGCTGTTTCATCAAGATCGATAAAATGGATAAACTTCTAGGCAGAACAGGTTATCCATATCAAAAATAAGAATGATATATCACTGAAATTCTATGGATATTATGAGGAAGTGAGGGAATACTATACCTGTAAGTTATCAGTTTGACGATTTTGATGAAATGAACAGTTTCCTCCAAATAAGCAGCTACTACTGCTTACTCCAAAACAAATAGATAACCTTTCCACAAAGAAAACTCCAGGTCCCCAGATGCTTCTGTAGTGAATTCCAGTGAACAATTAATAGTACCAATTCTATACAGACTTCACTAGAAAATTCAAGAAGAGGAAATACTTCCTAAATCATTCTTGGAGTCCAGCATTGCCCTAATAACAAAACCAGACAGAGACATTGCAAGTAAAGAAAGCTGTAGACCTGTGTCCTTCATGAACATAAATTCAAAAACTCTAGGGATTGGAAACCAGTGATATATAACAAGGTTATTAATACTTCATGACCAAATGTGGTTAATCCCTGGCAGGCTTTTTCAACATTTGAAAAGCAGTCAGTGTAATTCCCTGTGTCTAAGCCAACTTCATGGTTAGGTAACCTGTGCAGTCACATGTTGCTACACTCTTGTAAGAAGGGATCCTGTACTTCGCTTAGTGCCCTGCTGTTGCCATCTTGAAGTTCTTCACAGTTTTATTTTTGAACTTGTGATTTGTATGTGAAGTTTGATGGACACTGGACTGTGTGCAAGTAGACAGGATACTTGAGAGGCAGTGCCCTACTAAGCTGTTGGTCTGTGTAGTATGGCCTGGGAGTGTCCTGGAATTGTGTGTAGGTGGCCAAGGCAATGACCTTTGTCTGCATTGGTTGCAGCAGCAGCAAACTCACAAACAGTTGCACCCCAAAGAGGACCCACAGTGTGAGGCTGGCTTGCTTGTCTCTCCCCTAAGTCTGTCCCTCTGACAATCTTAGGAAATACTAATTTTCTGAGCTGAGTACTGGGACAGTAACCTCCAGCTTTCAGGCAGTCATCATTGTCAGTAAAGTATTAGAAAATAAAAGCATACTTGTGGACATTGTGTTAAGGGACACTAGGCAGTTACTAGAATTCTTTGGAGTGCAGGTTCTCTGGTCTTACGAACTGCTGCAACATTGCAAAGCAAATATCCACGGGCTTAGAAATAGGAACTTCGTTTGGTGGGAGAGAACATTATTTTCGTATAAAATTTTGGTTGAAACAAATAAGTGTTAAAAATAGGTTTTTTTTGCGTTTGAAAATACAGTAATACACTGCATAAACAGGTGTTTCCAATTATATGCAAATCATGAAGCCATTTTTGGTTTCTTATGCAAGATGTAGGAAATGTCAGAGGAAACATTAAAATGCCATTGTATAAATTTACATGTAAAATTGAATTCAGTTTTGTACAAAACTAATATTCACGAAGAATTTCAGAGAGCTGCTACTCCAGTCTTTTTCTTTTTTTTTTTTTTTTGAGGCGGAGTCTTGCTCTGTCACCAGGGCTGGAGTGCGGTGGCCGGATCTCAGCTCACTGCAAGCTCCACCTCCCGGGTTTACGCCATTCTCCTGCCTCAGCCTCCCGAGTAGCTGGGACTACAGGCGCCCGCCACCTCGCCCGGCTAGTTTTTTTTTTTTTGTATTTTTAGTAGAGACCGGTAGCCAGGATGGTCTCGATCTCCTGACCTCGTGATCCGCCCGTCTCGGCCTCCCAAAGTGCTGGGATTACAGGCTTGAGCCACCGTGCCCGGCCAGTCTTTTTCTATATATACCAAAGCTTGTATTTTTTTAACTTTTATTGTACAATAATATATCAGAAATCAGAAATTTAGCCCATATTGCCACAACGTATAAAGAACCAACAGGTCCCTAACGATTGCATCAGCTGAAAAAATCAACCTTCTCAAATACAAAATAGCAAAAATTACTTATCTTGCATTTGCCAAGAATACATATTACTTTCAATTACATATTGAAAATGAAGTTGCTAAAAATATATATTTTTATGACTTAATAAATGAATTTGCAAAAAGAGTGCCAGAAAATCTTATGATCAGTCAAGATATATTAACAAACTATTAGTAATTATTGTATTATTTAAAGTTATTACAACAAAACTTTTTTGTGATTGTAAATTTGTTGTTTTATATTACTATTATACCTATTACATTTTACAAGTAATAAAATATATTAAAAGAAAAAAACATAATTTATTTTACCTTTTACTATACTACTTTTTATACATTCTGAGTAACCTCACATTTTTATTTTCCACTGGCCCCATCAGTTATGTAGTCATCTCTGCCCTGTATTAAAAAGAAAAATATAGGAAAAAAGTCAAACCCATATGACCATTTCAATGTAAGCAGAGAAAACATTTGACAAAATTTGGCATCCATTTCTAATTAAAACTCTCTAATGAAGAATAGAAGATAACTTTCTTTAATCTGATAAAAGTCATCCATCTATAGAAAATGTACAATTGACATTGTATATAATTGTGAAAAATGGTATGATTTCTTTTCAATATCAGGAACATGACAAGGATGTCCACTCACACTTGATAGTGTAATATATACTACCTAGTATAACCAGGGAAGAAAAAGAAAGGAGACTGGAGTGGAAAAGAAGTAGAAATGTCTTTCTTCACAAAAGATATTATTATCTATGTAGGAAATCTAATGGAGTCTCCCAAGATATGGGAAAAAGAATGACTAGAATTATTAAGTGTAGCTAGGTGGCAGGAGAAAAATATGTAAAAATGAATTTTACTTCTATATATTAGCAATGATCAATTGGAAATTGAAACTTTTGAAAGTTCTCTTTGCAATAGTATCAAAAATATTTTTTTAATAGCTATGTCTGGCAAAAGATGTGAAAGGCCGCACTAGAAACAATAATCCACTGCAGAGAGAAATTGAAGACCTAAACAAGTAGAACTCCCTGCTTATGTCAGAAAGCTCAATATTGCTGACATGTTTTGTTGTTAAAATGATTTATAGATTTAAAATAATGTAATTCCATGTAGTAATTAGCAGGATTTCTTGTAGTAATTCTAAACCTTATGTGGAAATACACGGGAACCAGAATAACTAAAACTTTGAAAAATAAAAGCTGAGTTGTATGGATAGTATTACCTGATTTCAAGACCCATTATCAAAGTAAAAGTTTGCTGAGACTTGGTATTTTTGTCCAGAGTACTTTTTCTTCAATTTCAACATCTAGTAGTTTTATTAAGATACGTTTTAGAGAGAACTGTTGCTGAACAGTTTTCCCAGGTTCATGATGGTTCCTTTGAATATGTGGATCAGGTCTTTTATTTTTGGACAGTTTTCTTAGATTATACTTTTTAATATTAGATTTATTCCGTTGTTTTCTTTTTTCTTCTTTAAGGACTGTAATAACATATATACTATATTATAATTTTATTTATTTAATTGTAGACCAACTTTGTCCAGAACTTACTTTCTGAACCCATTTTCTTTTTTCTTACTCTTTAAAAATTATTGCTGCTTCTCTTTTTTCTTGTTTCATTCTCCTTTACAATGCTGTTTATTCAAGTTTCAGTCAAATGTAGTTTCCCCTTTGGCTCTGTTTTAGTTTACTCAGGCTGCTGTAACAAAATGCAACAGACTGGGTAGCTTAAATAAATTTTCTCACAGTTGTGGAGGCTGGAAGTCTAAAGTCAAGGTACTAGCAGAGTTGGTTTCTGGTGAGGTCTCACTCCTTGGCTTGCAAATGGCATTTTCTTCTGGTGTCCTCACACAGCCTTTTCTCTGTGCATATGACCAGTGGTTGGGGGTGGTGAGTCGGGGAGAAAGAGAGCTCATGTATGTGCTTTCCAGTCTCCCCCTCTTCTTATAAGGACACCAATGCCGTTGTATTAGTGTGTTACACTTATGCCCTCATTTAACCTTAGTTAATCTCCTTAAAGTCCCCATCTTCAAATACAGTCACACTGGAGGTTGGGGTTTTAACATACACATTTTTTGGGGGGCACAGTTTAGTCCATCACAGATTCCTTGATTAGGAATGTCTTTAATAAGTCTTTAATAAGACTTGAATTACAAGTCTTATTTTCTGTGATTACTCTGTCCTCTTTACAACTTCATTCCTGAGTTTGATTACCCTTTGCCTCTTTAGTTTGCATGCAATCCAAGTCTCTTCTCTTGGATTTCCCAGTAGCCTGAGCTTTAATCTGCGTGAACTCAGACATCTTCTGAGTATTTTCCCACTCATAGTGAAACTTTCCCTTTCTGGGAGTAGTTTTGTGTTTCATCCTCTCTGGGCTGTCTGTCTCCTCTATCCTATGTGATCACCACAGTCTCTGGCTGACTCTCTTTGTAGGCATGGGCTGTCACTTTTTTGCTATATTTGAATATCTTAGTGGTATTTGAAATTAGTAATATTCTCCATCTCCTAGTTATGCTAAAGTCATGGGTTGTTAGAGATAATATTAATTGCTCCACTTATGCTGACATTTATAGTTCTTGGGGGGATGCATGAGGAATGCGGATGTAACTAGTTGCTATTATTCTTCTTACATTAGAAACCAAATGTATGCATTCAAATAGTTAAATTCCCCTCTGTTTTTCCACTAGCCTAGGCCTTTTGTTTCTGGTTTTTGTTTTTGTTTTTTCACCCCAAACCCATGACATACAAAAAATATGCACTTGCAGTTATGTTCATCTCTGGAAATTGGCCAAAAAACCAGAGTCAGCTACAACATAGGGCATTTGTATAAAGATTTCATTCCCTAAGAAATGTTTCGGTATTTATATGGTAAAATTAATTTTGCTTGTTTCTAGAAGTCTGGACAGCTGATCACCTGAAAGAGAGGAGCCAAGAAAACCAATCTAAACATTTGTGGGAAGTTGTATTCATCAATAATGAAATGCTGACTAAGGAACAAGGTAATGTAATAGGAATACCATTTAACGTGGACGTAAGTTCTTTTCCTTCCAGAAAAATGTTCTGTCAGTGTGACTCATGTGGAATGAGTTTCAACACTGTTTCACAGTTGGTTATCAGTAAGATGAACTATTTAGGAAAAACGTCTGATGAATTTAATGCCTTTGGGAAGTTGGTACTCAATATTAAGCATGATGAAACTTATACTCGAGAGAAAAATGAAGTTTTGAAAAGTAGGAACACTTTGAGTCATCATGAGAACACTTTGCAGCATGAGAAGATTCAAACTTTAGAGCACAATTTTGAATACAGTGTATGTCAGGAAACCCTCCTTGAAAAGGCAGTATTCAATACACGGAAGAGAGAGAATGCAGAAGAGAATAACTGTGAATATAATGAATTTGGGAGAACTTTCTGTGATGGATCATCCCTCTTGTTCCATCAGATACCTCCATCAAAGGACAATCACTATGAATTTAGTGATTGTAAGAAGTTCTTATGTGTGAAGTCCACCCTTTGTAAACATCATGGGGTATCCATGAAACACTATGATTGTGGTGAAAGTGGGAATAATTTCAGGAGGAAATTGTGTCTGTCACAGCTTCAGAAAGGTGATAAAGGAGAGAAACACTTTGAGTGTAATGAATGTGGGAAAGTTTTCTGGGAGAAGTCACATCTCACTCGACATCAGAGGGTGCACACAGGAGAGAAACCCTTTCAATGTAATGAATGTGGAAAAATGTTCTGGGAGAAGTCAAACCTCACTAAACATCAGAGATCACACACAGGGGAGAAACCTTTTGAATGCAATGAATGTGGGAAAGCCTTTAGCCATAAGTCAGCTCTCACATTACACCAGAGAACACATACAGGGGAGAAACCCTATCAGTGTAATACGTGTGGGAAAACTTTTTACCAGAAATCTGATCTCACTAAACATCAGAGAACACACACAGGGCTGAAACCCTATGAATGTTATGAATGTGGAAAATCCTTCTGTATGAATTCACACCTTACGGTACACCAGAGAACTCACACAGGTGAGAAACCTTTTGACTGTCTTGAGTGTGGGAAATCCTTTTGTCAAAAGTCACATCTTACACAACATCAGAGAACTCACATAGGAGATAAACCTTATGAATGTAATGCATGTGGGAAAACTTTCTACCACAAGTCAGTGCTCACCAGGCATCAGATAATTCATACAGGGTTGAAACCTTATGAATGTTATGAATGTGGGAAAACCTTCTGCTTGAAGTCAGACCTAACAGTACATCAGAGAACACACACAGGTGAGAAACCCTTTGCATGTCCTGAATGTGGGAAATTCTTTAGCCATAAGTCAACCCTCTCTCAACATTATAGAACACACACAGGGGAGAAACCCTATGAATGTCATGAATGTGGAAAAATCTTTTACAATAAATCATACCTAACTAAACATAATAGAACACATACAGGGGAGAAACCCTATGAGTGTAATGAATGTGGGAAAACCTTCTGCCAGAAGTCACAACTCACTCAGCATCAGAGAATTCACATAGGGGAGAAACCCTATGAATGTAATGAGTGTGGAAAAGCTTTCTGCCATAAGTCAGCTCTCATTGTACATCAGAGAACCCATACACAAGAAAAGCCCTATAAATGTAACGAATGTGGAAAATCTTTCTGTGTGAAGTCAGGACTTATTTTACATGAGAGAAAGCACACAGGGGAGAAACCCTATGAATGCAGTGAATGTGGGAAATCCTTCAGTCACAAATCGTCACTCACAGTACATCACAGGGCTCACACAGGAGAGAAATCTTGTCAATGTAATGAATGTGGAAAAATCTTTTACCGTAAATCAGACCTTGCTAAACATCAGAGATCACATACAGGGGAAAAGCCCTATGAATGTAACACATGCAGGAAAACTTTCTCTCAAAAGTCAAATCTCATTGTACATCAGAGAACACACATAGGAGAAAAGCCTTATGAATGAAATGGGTATTAGAAATTTCCAGCCACAAGTGAGCCTTCATAATGCCTCAGATTATTCACACTGTGGAGAAAGCCCTGTTGACATCCTGAATGTACAATAACTATCCACAAACTTGCCTTTTGTTACTCCAAAGTAACAGTAGGGGATAAACCCAAGACTACAACAATTATAGAACAGCTTTTGTTAGGAAGTGATATTCTGTTGAATATTAGATGATTAATACTGGCATAAAACCTCATAGATTTTTTTGAATTTGAGAAAATTTTTGGCAAAAATACAAGCAAGATTATGTTTGAGTTTGCATCAAGGAGAAAATTGTCAATTTAAGAAATCTAAAGTGAAAATTTTGCTTAGAAACACAATATGACAAATTCTGTTTTGAGTTTGATGCCATAATAGTTTTTAGGGTATCTAACAATAATTTATAGATGTATATTGTGGAATGTAAAACTTTAAGAACTTAAAAAAGTAATAATTAAAATAACCTCACAAGAAGTTGTAATGAGTACAGGGAATTCCCATGTACACTTCACCAAACTTCCTCTAAGGATAATATATCATCATAGTATATGGTCAAGTCCAAGAAATCGATGTTACCTTGCTAGTGGATACAGACTTAACTCAGATTTTACTATGGTTTGTGTGCACCGTGTGTGTGTATGTGTGTGTGGTTATGTGAAACTTTTACCACTTTTACATTTGAGTAACCATCAGCACAGTTAGTTTACAGAACTGAAAAGGAACCTGAGATCTGTATTGTATCAGGATTACAAAGGAATCAGAATTTAGCCTCAAGTAGTTCCCTTCTTGTGTTAATAACCACGTCCTTTCTGCAACCCTATCCCTTGGATCCACTTGACTATGAAGCTTCTTTTAAAGCATAAATTGAATAATCAGGGCAATAGCATTAAACACATCTGTGAATTATCCCTGAAGTTCATAGGACTTACATATGTACAAGTGGTATGTGATATAAATCGTTTCATATGCATAGTGGAATTTAACCTAATTGTGAATAGGAAGTAGGTATCCTAATTTAGTGGTGGTTACATCATCAGGCCCATACCAGATGTTTGTCATGTCTTGAAACAGTTTAAAAGGAGACCACAGAGCTAATGTTTATCCATTTAAAAGTTATAAATCAAAAAAACAAATTATCTAAAAAAAATCTATCCTGTACATGTGAAGATCTAGGCTTGCCTCTGTGTGCTCCCTTTCTCTTCCTACCTGTGGCTCATCCCATGCCATGAAGTGCCTAGGGTACATATGTGAACACTCCCTTCAGTGTAAATGATACTCCAAATTTTCTTTAAGCAGCTGCTCTCCAAGACAGGGCCCTGGAAAGAGGCCCACACATAGAGCCCAGTTGCTGCCCAGGGCTCTTGGCTGTCGTTTCAAGGCTCATTGTGCCCAGACAGGGATCTCGGCCCTCAGAGACTTGAGAATATGAAGAGGAGGATTGAGGCTGGAGCAGAGCCAGAATCAAGCTGGCGTGGGGCTTTTATTGACAGTGTGAAGATTGTACACTACATTACGTGATCAGATCATACAAATAGTCTAAGGTTATACAGTCTGGTGATCCTAGATTACACAAGTAATCTAAGTTCCACTTTAGGAAACTAGAAAAAGAAGAGCAAATTAAATCCAAAGTAACCTGGAAAAAAAGTAAAAATCAGTGACATTGAAAAGAGAAAATCAATAAAACCCAAAACTGGTTCTTTGAAAAAGTCAGTAAAATTCATAAACCTCTAGCTAGATTAAGAAAAAACAGAAGACAAATATTGCTAATACCAAAAAGGAAAGAGGCCATCACAGCTGATCCTATGATCACCAAAAGGATTAGAAAGAAATATGGACAACTCTGTCCATAAATTTGATAACTTAGCTAAAATGGACCAATTCCTTGCAAGATGCATTCTCTCAAAGCTCACACAAGGTAGACATCAGTAGGCATATATATCTATTAAATAAATCTAAGCAGTAATTAATAACCTTCCAAGACTGGGCGCGGTGGCTCACACCTGTAATCCCAGCACTTTGGGAGGCCGAGGTGGGCGGATCACGAGGTCAGGAGTTCAAGACCAGCCTGGTCAACATGGTGAAACCCTGTCTCTACTAAAAATACAAAAAATTAGCCAGGCAGTTGGCACATGTGTGTAGTTCAGGCTACTCAGGAGGCTAAGGCAGAAGAATAGCTTGAACCTGGGAAGTGGAGGTTGTAGTGAGCCAAGATTGTGCCACTGTACTCCAGCCTGGGTGACAGAGTGAGACTCCATCTCAAAAATAAATAAATAAATAAATAAAACCTTCCAAAACAAAGTGCCAGGACCAAATGGCTTCACTGATGTGCATTTTTTGAGATACTGAAGGTAGAAATGATACCAAGTCTCTACCATCTCTTTCAGAAAATAAAAGCAGAGATAACACTTCCCAACTAATTTTGTGCACCCAGTATTACCCTAATACCAAAACCAGGCAAAGATATTATAAGAACGGAAAACTACAGATCAATATCTCCAGTGAACACAGGGGCAGAAATCCTCAAAATATTAGCAAATCAGGAATGCAAGGCTTGTTCAACGTTTGATAATCAGTGTAGTCCATTGCATGCATTAGCAGCTCAAAGATGAAATATGATCATATCATTAGGTACAGAAAAAGCATTTTACAAAATCCGATATCCATTCATGATAAAACCTCCAAACATAGAAGGAATACAAGAAAACTTACTCAATTTGATAAAGAACTACCACAAAAAACCCTATAGCTAACATCATTCTTGATGTTTCCAACTAGATACTTTCCTACTAAGATCAGGAACATGGCAAGGAACATCACTGCTTTTCAGCATTGTACTGGAAGTGCTGTCTAATGCAGTGATGAAAAAAAAAGGAAATAAAATGCACATAGATTTGGAAGAAGGAAATACAACTGTCTTTGTTCACAAATAACATGATTGTCTTTGTAGAGAATTCTAAATAAACAACAAAACTCCTGCTGACATTAATAAGCAATTATAGCAGGGTTGCAGGATATAGTCCTCAGGTAGATGATAAAAAGGAATTAGACATCAAATCATTAAAAGACATGGAGGAACCCTAAATGCTTATTTTTAAGTGAAAACCAATCTGAAAAGGCTTTCTATTTTTTATGATTGCACTTATATGACATTCTGGGAGAGGCAAAACTATCGAGCCAGTGAAAGGACCAGTGGTTGCTGAGAGTTGAGGGGAAAGGAGGGATGGCAGGCAGAGAGGTGATTTTTTAATGTAATTTGTCAAAATGCAGAGAATGGAAAACAGTGAAGGGAAAACAGAGTAAACCCTAATGTCAACTCTGGAGTTCAGTTAATATTGTATCACTATTGGCTCATTAATTGTAACAGATGAACCATAATGATGCAAGATGTTAATAATTGGGGAGCCTGTGGACGATGGGAGGGGTAAAGGTTTATATGAGAATTCTCTGTACTTTTTGCTCAATTTTTCTGTAACCCTAAAGCTACTCTGAAAAATGAAGTGTATTAAGTAAATAAATAAGTAAATAGCCAACCAACCCTGAGGAACACTTGTTTCTGTACTAAGGTGTTCTTTTGTTAGTCGTGTGTTTCAGAGTGAACCTCTAAATCACCATTAAAGAACATTTGAATTGCTTTTATACATCCTTAATATATTTTAAATTATGGTAACTGTGATCTGAAATTAAGGACTAGTATTCTTGGTTCTCTTGACATCTGAAGCCAAAAGGGCCTCAAATGACCTAACCTCATTTTCATCCCCACTCTACTTCCACAGGTGAGGTACCTTAGCAGACAGTCATCCCTGTCAAGGGGGCCAGGCACAGTTCCTGCTTATTCCTAAGTAGTAAGATCTGCTTCCCTGCCAGCTTTTGGAATTATTCACCAAACCCCTCACATCCTCCCACAGCAAACAGTGGTCACTGTACTCTCTGGATAATACAGCTGCTTACCACAACCCCTCCTTTTCCACTCTGCTCCCAAGTAGAACCCTGTGTGGCTCTGTCCGGCATGTGGTGTCCTTCTCACCTTTCTGAGAGTTGGTATGACTGACAAACTCACGTAGATCTTATCTGTCCAGTGTCAGGTGTTCAGTGTTCAATCTTTCTATAGCATCAGAGTGAGGATCCTTCCTTAACCATCAGGATGAATAGGAAGCAGTTACAACCATTGACATAAACAGGATGGCCCATCCAAAGCCAGTGTCATCTAGTCTAATTTTAACTAACTGCTCTTGGCTAACTGACAGGTTCCCATATTATGGCAAAGGCTTCTTGGACAGAACCACCAGTTGCTGGCAGGTTTGCACTTGGCCTGTGCTGTAATGCACTTTTCTTGGGGAAGGTGAGTGTCACATCTCTTCCCATCCTAATATGCACTGTGTGCAGGACAAGAGTGCTCGCCCATTGACTGCGTCCCTGCATGACTTGACTTGGGCTCAGCCTGTTTGGCAGGTGGTCTCTGAGGTTCCCACCTGTAAAAGTGGTGACCACACTGCACACGAAGTGATCAGCACTTTAGCGCCACTTTCCAAAGGTCTGGCTGGAGCTCTCTGATTATCATCACTGGCTGCATGGAGCATCCCTACAGACTATTGTTTGTTATTGAACACGCCTGGGTTGTGCATGCAGATGGCCTGTTGTGAGGTTTGTGGAAAGGCAGGAGACAACTGAGGGAGGTGAGTGTGGCACTCCAATTGCCTAATGAGGCATTCAGGAAGAGTAGTACCTACACCCCTCTCCTGTGCTGTTCCTTCACTTGCTGCCACCACACATGCTTTCCTGACCCCTAAGAGTATCAAGATGCACATGCGTGGTGGCCCAAGGTCCAGGTGCTGATGAGAAGAGAACAAGGTACCAGTTCTCCCCAGATTACCAGAGGAAGTAGCTCTCCTGCTCTCCCAATGCAAAACCCCTTGCCAGTGTGCCTGAGCATGGCCTGGCACTGCTGCTTGCCAACATGCCACAGGGTGAACCTTGCAATCATGGGGTCTGATGGCCTACACCTGGGCCACAGACTATACGACGTTACCCTGAGCATAGGGAGAGTGACTGTGACATCCACTGTGCTTTGAGTATTTGTCCCCTCTTCAAAAGTCATGTTGAGGCCGGGTACAGTGGCTCAACAAATCCCAGCACTTTGGGAGGCCGAGCACAAATCCCAGCACTTTGGGGGGCTGGGACAGGAGGATCACTTGAGGTCAGGAGTTCAAGACTAGCCTGGTCAACATGGTGAAACCCCATCTCTACTAAAAATACAAAAATTAGCTGGACGTGGTGCGTGCCTTTAATCCCAACTACTCAGGAGGCTGAGTCAGGAGAATCACTTGAACCCAGGAGGCAGAGATTGCAGTGGGTTGAGTTCACGCCACTGCACTCCAGCTTGGTCAAGAGAGCAAGACTCCGTCTCACAACAAAACAAAACAAAAAACAAGTCATGTTGAAACTGAATCCTCAGTGCAACAACTTGCAAAGGTTTGGCCTTTGGGAGGTGGTAAGGTCATCATGAGAGCTCCACCTCATGAATGATTAGTGATCTTAGGAGCAGGCTGGATAGAACACACTAGGCCTCTTTTTGCCGCCCCCTGCCCCCCTCATTCTGACATGTGAGGGCCCAGTGTCACTCCCCTCAAGAGGAAACAGCAAGGAGGGGCTGTCTTGGAAGCCGAGACCTGGTCCTCACCGGATACTCACCTTTCTGGCGCTTTCATCTTGGACTTCCCTGCCTCCAGAGCTGTGAGAGGTAAATTTCTATTGTTTTAAATGACCTGGTCTCAGGTGGTTTGTTATGGTAGCACAAATGGACGAAGACAAAATGTCTCTTGGAAATTTGGCATTTGGCCATGCTACAGTCTCATCTCTGCACATGAGGAATATGTTGGGACACTATTGAAAAAAATCAAACTCAACTCCTAACAGCATGGTCCCAATGCCGCCTAAGACATTATCAGATTATATTCAGGGGAAACTGGGAGAGTATTATGAGTGTGTGTGTGTGTGTGCATGCAGCCTATGTGTATGTGAGGTGGGGCTGGGAGAGAGATTTATAATACCCCAGTTAATAGTTAATAGGAATGATTGCTTGAGCCCAGGAGTTCAAGGCTGCAGTGAGCTACCATGGTGCCACTGCACTCCAGCCTGAGTGACAGAGTGAGACTCCGTCTCTTTGAAAAAGAAAAGGCCAGGTGCAGTGGCTCACGCCTATAATCGCAGCACTCTGGGAGGCTGAGGCGGGCAGATTGCGAGGTCAGGAGATCAAGATCATCCTGGCTAACACGACGAAACCCCATCTCTACTAAAAGTACAAAAAGCTAGGTGTTGTGGCGGGCGCCTGTAGTCCCAGCTACTGCGGAGGCTGAGGCAGGAGAATGGTGTGAACCTGGGAGGCAGAGCTTGCACTGAGCTGAGATGACGCCACTGCACTCCAGCCTGGACAACAGAATGAGACTCCTTCTCAAAAAAAGAAAAAAAAAAAAAATCTGAGGGAAAGTATCCTGTGTCGATCATCTGGAAGTAAACAGTGGGTTTGGAATATGCACACCATAGAGAAACCCTAAAGCAAAATGCATCTATGTCTGTGTGTAGTAATAACAGACTGGCATCTTTGCAGATTCAAACTGTGAACTAGAGCAAGGCATCCTGACTCTGGTCCCACAGGTTCACATGGAAAGAGACAACACAAATGAATGAAGGAACTGTGGGAAAGACAGGCATCTTGATAAACTACATTTCTTTTTTAAGAATATCTTTGAGGCACCAGTGGAAACAGACATAGGTTGGTAATGTGTGATGTATTCTCGGAAGGTACCACTTGAAGAGAGGAGACACAGACAAAAATAAATTTTGCCAAAAATTAATTTATAACAAAAAGGGCAGTGAGGTGCATGTAAATATATACAAAATATTAACAGTGTCAGAAGATGAACATCCTGCTTTGTTCAATGATTTCATGAAGTTGCTGTTTTGCATTTCGTTGTCATGTTCTCTGTCTACATGTTTAAAGGGAGGATTGCATGTGAACACTATTCAGTATTATGCATCTAAGCTTGTGCTATCAATCATTGGTAGATAGATAGTGAGAGAACTTCTAGTTCCCATCTCCCCCAGTAAGAGCTAAGATGCAAACCCTTTGTGATGAACTGATATCAAGATGAAATATAGCACCCCTATTTTCTCTGCATCAGCCTACTTTCAGGCTTGCTCTGTGAACTCACCAAAGGGAGTGAAGTGTGGATGTGTCTCTTTTACCTATTTTCACTTTAGTTCAGTTCTAGTTTGTGCATTATCCAGACTGCCCAGGATGTGACGATCACAGGGAGGAGGTCGTGTTATAAAAACTCTTTGGCTCCTTAGGATTCAGCAAAGGTATCCACTGCCTGGTGTCCGTAGTGCCTGCAGGACAGTGTGGAGCTTAGAAACAATCACGTAGGCCATGAAGGGAGGCCAGAGACTTAAGCGGTGTCCACACAAGACAGAGAAAAAATGCTCCTTTTGGGTTTCCAAGTGGTCAGTTTCCTCTTACATTAGTCTTGTTCCAGGACATGGTGTGTCCCCTTGTTTATCCTCCTGTGGATCACACTAGTTCTTCATCCTGAGGAGGAGCTGGATGGGGTGGTGAGAAGGACGCCTTGTCCTTCCTAAACCTGAAGCCCTTGTGAGCTCTGCAGGGCATCAAGCAGATCCTGAAACTTTTCCTGGCTGCGGGCCATGGACCCTGTCCTAATCCTAACTTGTGATGCTGATTTCTGAAACTCTGAGATTGCCAGGAGTTAATCTAAAAGGCATGAGGTGCGGCCGGGCACAGTGGCTCACGCCTGTACTCCCGTCACTTTGGGAGGCCAAGGTGGGTGGATCACCTGAGGTCAGGAGTTCGAGACCAGCCTGGCCAACATGGCAAAACCCCGTCT
>NW_012118755.1:733556-739061 GCF_000951035.1 Colobus angolensis palliatus | reverse complement strand
CCTCCCGAGTAGCTGGAATTACAGGAACATGCCACCATGCCTGGCTAATTTTTGTATTTTTAGTAAAGACGAGGTTTCACCATGTTGGCCAGGCTGGTCTCGAACTCCTGCCTCGGCCTCCAAAAGTTCTGGGATTACCAACGTGAACCACTGCCCCCGGCCTGGGACACACTTTCATTTTGGGATTTGATGTAGCACTCTGACACGTGGACTGGGTGCATAAAGAGAAGGAAATACGTGTTCACCTGGCCTACCTGAAACTCAGATCCCTGTATTTCAGGGCTTACTCAGGATTATAGCATTTGATGTAAAACAATGACTGTAGGCTTTTCTTCAACAGTCCCTTTTACTTAGTTGTTGACAGTCTGGATACACTTCTCCTTGTGTGATTGTGATCTTTCCATCTATTTCTTTCTTAACTGGAGAAACAGAATGGTTTTACTTTATTTATTTGTTGAGCCAGAGTCTTGCTCTGTCATCCAGGCTGGAGTGCAGTGGCATGATCTGAGCTCACTGCAACCTCTGCCTCCTGGGTTCAAGCAGTTCTCTGCCATAGATGCCCGCTACCATACCTGGCTAATTTTTGTATTTTTAGTAGAGACGGGGTCTCACCATCTTGGCCAGGCTGGTCTTGAACTCCTGACCTCGTGATCCACCCACCTTGGCCTCCCAAAGTGCTGGGATTACAGGCATGAGCCACCGTGCCCAGCCGGTTTTATTTTTATATCATTATTCCACTCAAAATATTCCAAAAAGGGATCAGGCATTAAACTCTGCAGTGTGTAAAGCCCACATAAAAACACTACGAGGCTAGGCACAGTGGCTTACTCCTGTAACTCCAGCACTTTGGGAGGCCAAGGTGCGCGGATCACTTGAGGCCAGGAGTTCAAAACCAGCCTGGCCAATGTGGCAAAACCCCATATCTACTAAAAATATGAAAATTAGCCAGGTGTGGCACACTCATGTAATCCCAGCTACTTGGAGGGTAAGGGATAAGAATGGCTTGAACTCAGGAGGTGGAGGTTGCAGTGAGTTGAGATTGCATCACTGCACTCCAGCCTGGGTGACAGAGTAACACTGTCTCAGAACAAAACAGTAGAAAGAAACAAAAACCATGGGATGAGAAATGGGACTTTATGACAGCCCTGACCTCACTGTTCTTAATAACAAGCATTCTGAGCATTCTGTAATATTGGTTCCAGGTATCAATGACAACCTATCATGATCATGGTGACCATATTGCATATATTCTCTAGAGCATGCAAATATGATTTAATTTTCTCCTATCAGGAAAAAGGCCCAATTGAACTCCCCCCTCACCCCCCCATGAATACACCAGACCACGTGTTCCACGACTGGTAAAAGGCAGAGATAGGAGTCTTTCAGTTCATTCTTAACATGGTATGATTGGAGACTGCTTAGCCAAGCTTGTCTTTTCTTTGACCCCAAGGAAATGAAATGGAAATACAAGCCCACCTGTATCCTAGACTCCAGACTGCTGATTTCTTTGGCCAGTTGTTTTCTGGTTGGTATGCCAGGGTAGGAGTTCTGCTTAAACAATGCTTGAAGGGCATCCTTTTGACTTGAGTTCAAAACAGTTCTTTGTTGAGATTCTCTTGTGAGACAGCCTGGTATAGAGAAATGGGTCAAAGCCAAGGGAAGGATTTGTTGTGGATTCATATCTGTGATGCAGATACAGGCCTTCTATTGATACCAGGTTGAAGGTGTTGAGTCCCAGTGGTCACTCTGTGTTTGTACTTTTTGGATACACACTCCATGATTAACTGGGTGCAGGGCATTACACAGATTAAAAAGGGTGATAGCCTTCATCCAGAGATCCACACCAAAACTGAACCTCATGCCGTTCATAACATTACACACAAACAACTGAGAAACCAGTTGAAAAAGGGGACATGAATGAAACATTTAATTTCAAAATGTGAAAACCAAATATAGACTTTCTGGGTTAAACATATATAGGGCAAGGGTTGAAAAATTACCTGTTGCTCTCTATGCTCTCTGCATGAGTAACAGAATCAATCATTCCCCAACCCTCACATCACACAGTATACCCGCATAAAAAAACTACACATGTACCCCCTGAATCTAAGATAAAAATAGAAATTATTTTTTAAATTGTCAAAAAAAAAAAAAAGATCGGGGCCAGGCGTGGTAGTTCACGCCTGTAATCCCAGCACTTTGGGAGGCTGAGGCGGGTGGATCACCTGAGGTCAGGAGTTCAAGACCAGCCTGACCAATATGGTGAAACCCCATCTCTACTAAAATTACAAAAATTAGCCAGGCATGGTGGCATGTGCCTGTAGTCCCAGCTACTCAGGAGACTGATACAGGAAAATCTCTTGAACCGGGAGGTGGAGGTTGCAGTGAGCTTGAGGTCAGGAGTTCGAGACCAGCCTGGCCAACATGGCAAAACCCCGTCTCTACTAAAAATACAAAATTTAGCAGGGCTTGGTGGCGAGTGCCTGTACTCCTAGCTATTTAGGAGGCTGAGGCAGGAAAATCCCTTGAACCGGGGAGGCGGAGCTTGGAGTGAACCGAGATGGCACCATTGCACTCCAGCCTGGGTGACAAGAGCGAAACTCTGTCTCAAAAAAGAAAAAAGGCTCAAAGGAAGGGGATGGCCCCTTGCTCAGCCGTGCCCTAGGCTGCTGCAGGTGTGTCCATGTGAGCATGTTTTGGAGCAGCTCCCTGTTCCCAGATGACGATTTGATCACCACGCCCTGGGGCTGCTCATGCCACCATTGACTAAGGTGGGCTGTGTCTTGCCGACCTTGTTGTGATCTTAGGATGACCAGATGGAGGCTGAGTAGTGTCCTTGAAGGGCAGAACTGCCAGGCTCGTGCCGTCACTGTCCTTGTCATTCTGGCAATTTCCTTGGTACACGTGCCAGAAAGGAGACAAGTGGGTGAGAGCACCCCTCCAAGAGTTGGTCCTGTTGACACATGGATCCTGAGAGGAGAGATCTCCTGGCACAACCCAGGTAGACTAGGGCAGCATGGCCCTTGGTGCCTGGCTCACACAGCCTCCACAGACCTGCTTAGTGGAGGATGGGCTGGTACAGATGACCAATGGCTGCTGTGGGAGTTGGAGGGAGGCCTGTGCGCAAAGCTGCTTGGGCATTGCACAGGTTGCTGTGCTGCAGCTGAGCAGTAGGGCGAGGTCTGTGACTGGGGCTGCCGGGGAATTCATGGGGCTGCCTCTGCTCTGGCCTGGGTGCCGAGCTCTTCGGTTCTGAGCCCACATCTAAGAGAAAGGGAAACACAGATGTCGGAAGATGTAAGAGGTTCCAGCTTCATTCCCTCGTCTGTGAGGCAGAAGTGACCATCTGTGGGGCTTTATTTCAGTGATTCTGTATATAACATTTAGTCTGCAAAATATGGATGATTTAGGGGAATAACTGCCATTCCACGAATGGATTCCACATTGATTTGCTAGAATGTCAGGATTTTCCCACAAAAGAGAGGACCCTAGATGATTAGATTATTACACCTGGGGGTTAGTGGAGGGGCAAGGTCTACACTGTTGTCTAGTCCCTAGAAGCCTAGCATGGAGATAAAGGTCACAACACATAAGACATAAGAGAAATATGACATAAGACGAATAAGACACATAAGACAGCACCCTCATGACAAAACTTTCAACTTCTTTTAAGATACCAGCTCCCATTTCTCTAGTACCATCTCAGCGGGCAATACCAATTCCAAAATTATGAGACAAATTGTGCACCACAGATAGAAAACTTACCTAGATTCTGGATTCTGGAATGCTTGTTTGTTTTGCCAGCTCTTCCTTGATGGCATTTCCAGGGAATTGGTTCCTCTGAAAAATTTGAAGGAGGACACCTGTCTGTGGTTTCGTGATGGCGTGGCTTTTGTCTCCCTCCTTTGGTTAAGCATTCTGTAGGAAAACAGAAGAAAAGAGGGCTTTCAGGCCATCTTCACATCAACCCTAAGACAGACATTTTCAAATATTGTTCTTACCACCCTTACTCCCTCCCAGGCCCCTGAGGTGCTCATGCTCTGATCCTGGCCTTTGGATTAAACCCCTGCAGTGCTGGAAGAAGAGGACTCTGCACTGCCTGCCAGGACTGGAAGATCCATGGCCTTCCTTTCTTCCTAACTGCATTCCCTGCTTCCTAACTACCTTCCCACGAGATGGGGATGGTGGTCACGTCTCCAACACTAGCGTGCTGTGGTAGAGACATCAGCATTCTCTGCAACAAATTTGGAAACAGCCTGGAGAGACGTTTCTACTTCAAAGAGTTGCGCTGAGGACGTGCACTGGCACTGCTGGACTCACCTGGGGCCCAGGGCTGAGGTTTCTCATGTCCTTGGAGCTGCTGTCCTCCCGAGGAGTGTCCTCACTGCAGCCAGCTCAGCCTCAGGTGTCTTCTCTGGTTTTGAAACCAAATCTAAGTGGGAAAAGAAGATTCCAGCTTTATCCGATTTAGTCTACATAATTTTAAGTATCTATTTGAGCCCAATACCAGGAATCACTTGTTCTCTGTCCCATCTGTGGTCTCCAAACGAAAAGTTCCTGGGTTAGGAGGCACTGATTGGCATCCTAAAGCCAGAACTGGCCAACGAGTGTGTGTCCACTCTTCCTTTACCTCTTCCCTACCCCACACTTGTTTTTGTCTCACTCCCACTTGCTCTCTCTGCCTCCCTCTCACTCTTTAGGTCTCACAAAGGCTTTGGTTAAGGACTGACTGACTTGCCTTGGCTCTCTGTCATCTCCCCAGAGTCAAAGGCATTTCATAACACACAATCCATGTGAAGGGACATCTGATGAAAATTCATTTATAGAGAAGCTCACTAATTACTAGTACTTACTGCTGAGCCTGGAATCATTCATATATACATCAGAGTTCGTTCATTCCAGATGCAATACTAGATAAGGAGACTCCTATGAATCAAATAGCTGACTGAATAGATTGTGACTGCCAAAATCAAACCCTGTGGCTGCCTTCTCCTTACTGGAGGGCGTAGAGGAGTTTGTTTTGAGACAGAGTCTCACTGCAATGCCCAGGCTGGAGTACAATGGTGGGATCTCTGCTCACTGCAACCTCCGCCTTGTCACTTCAAATACGATCAGGAAAGAAGTCTTAAACACGGCTGGAAATGTGGAGGCAACAAATACATTAGTGAACACCCTGGCAGATCCAGCCTCATTCTACATGGTTTCTTGTGCTTTCCTTCTGAACCATCAGTTCTAGTGAGCTAGCTGCCAGTAGTCCAGCCAATCTCCATGTCTTCCCATGGGACACACTTTTTTTTTTTTTGAGACAGATTTTTGCTCTTATTGCCCAGGCTGGAGTGCAATGATGCAATCTGGGCTCCCTGCACCTCCACCTCCCAGGTTCAAGCTATTCTTTTCTCTCAGGTCTCAGCCTCCCGAGTAGCTGGAATTACAGGAACATGCCACCATGCCTGGCTAATTTTTGTATTTTTAGTAAAGACGAGGTTTCACCATGTTGGCCAGGCT
>NW_012118755.1:718243-731124 GCF_000951035.1 Colobus angolensis palliatus | reverse complement strand
AACATGGCACAAGTATACATATGTAACAAACCTGCACGTTATGCACATGTACCCTAGAACTTAAAGTATAATAAAAAAAAAAAAGTTATCTTCGAAGGGTGGTCATTAGGCTGAACCTTGATGTGGTAGGAGGGAGGCATGTAGCTGAGTCCCAGTGTTTATATCTGGAGAGGAAAGTGAATGGGCTTGTGTCTCCCATGCGAGGACAATGACCAGCAGGGGTGTCAAGATCTGTTGTAATATTTGCAGCATTACTGAAGATCTGTGTAGCACACTGATTCCCAGGGAACTCTTGGCAGGAATCAGAATGCGTCTATGTCACTCCTTGTAAAATTGAAAAGGAAACCACAGGAACAACAAAAAACCCACCAACATTTCCTAGAATTTATGACACCAGACATTTTCTGAGAGCTGTGTGGCAGGCTTTGTAGTGGAGAACACAGTTTTTGTCTCACATCTCCATTCATCTGGGTCACTGTGCTTCACTCACATGGCATTGCAGTGCTGTAAGATACACCACAGATACAGTCAACTTTGTTCTGGGACTGGATGTTAGAGATGGTTAAGGAGTGGTCAGCCTCAGACCTGGAGCCTGAGAAGTGGTCAGGGATCCCTCTCCCTTGCCGTGGTTTCCATCACTCTTAAGACACATCACACGCCAAGGGGCTTCCCTGACTATGCTACCATGCAGTGGTGTAGGTGCTATGCTTACTGCTCAGCTTGCAGGTGAGCTTGACTGAGGCTCCCAGGCTGGGAGAGGGACACTGAAAAACTCATTATATCCTGGAGGAAGGAGAAGAGGGGACAATTCTGTCATGAATGAGCCAGGGATCAGGATGCTGAGGGCCATCTTGGCCTGTCCCCTGAAGGAGGAGGATGAAGAGGAGGAGTAGGGTGTATTCCCCAGTCAAGATACTCCAGTGCTCTACCAAGGCAGCCTTGCTGCAGGCCTCTTATCCACCCTCCAGACCCTGGAGAAACAGGGGCTCTTCATGCAAATCCTTGGCCAACCAAACCCTCGCTGGGTTTTTCCTGCTGCCCTGTGGCTGGGTGTCATTTCTGGGAGGTGTGCGCCTGTGCTCATCCTGGCATGAGGCTCTGCAGGGGCCCAGGGAGGACTCAGCTGTTAGGCCAGTGAGTCCTGAGTGGAGGCCAGGATCAGTGTCTTATTTCCCCATTTTCGCAGCTGAGAGCCCCACAGGTCCCCTCAGGGCAGGCCCACAGGCTATCCTTTCTGTGACTAGAGGAGGGGTGGTTTTCACAGAGGCTCCTGCTTCCACCTAGGCCAGGACCTCTGTCCACTCCCTGCCCAATGACAGAGTGAGGTTCTTCCTCAGGGCAGCTCCTGATGTCTCAGTCTTTAATTTTCTATGTAGGCCTCCTCAGTGGGAACAGGGTGCACAATTCTCACTTTATAAAGAGTTCTTAAGGGAAGGATTGTCTCATATACAAACTGCACCTGAAATAAGCATACATTATCTACAAGCAGGGGCGATTCAGCCCTGAATCCACTTCCCAGGGTACTCATGAAGCCAGGTTTCTCTCTCCCCACTTGATTGCTCAGGAGATCAGCATATAGCGAGCAGTCTGGTGAGTGCTGGGGAGGACACATTCACTAGATTGTTAGATCCACTGAATTCTCTGTCAAGTGAGGAGAACCTCGGGAGTAGAAGGAGAAAGTACTGGAGAATCAGAAGCCTTGGGGCTTTTTCCAGAGTCAGGGGTTAGAGAGATTCACTAAAGGAAGGGGATGCGAGTGACAACTTCCAAGATCTGAAAAACTTCCCGTGGCTTTTTGGACGTAGAGAACTTGCTGACTAAGTGAGGAGGTCACAGGGGAGAAGGAGATGGTAGGAAAGAAAGAGAGACTGAAGAATCAAGATGGGAAATTGTGAATCAGAGATGAGGAATGGGAGAGGGTGAGGATGTTCCACACTTTAGCAAAGACTGGAGGAGGCGCCAGTGGGGAGATTGAACAGGAGTCAGGGGGAGGTCGAGGTTTGGAGTGTATTTACTTTCATTTCTGGTGTTTCTTAAAGTGGCACCTCTGTCAGCTTCTCAACTGTCCTCTCTAGCCATCTTCTGGCCTGGACTGGGAATTTTTTTTTTTTTTTTTTTTTCCTGAGACGGAGTCTTGCTCTGTCACCCAGACTAGAGTGCAATGGCATGATCTCAGCTCACTGCAACCTCCGCCTCCCGGGTTCAAGCAATTCTCCTGTCTCAGCCTCCTGAGTAGCTGGGACTACAGGTGCCTGCCACTACAGCTGGCCAATTTTTGTATTCTTAGTAGAGACGGGGTTTCATCTTGTTGATCAGGCTGGTCTCAAACTCCTAACTTCAGGTGATCCAACCGCCTCGGCCTCCCAAAGTGCTGGGAATATAGGCATGAGCCACAGCGCCCAGCCCTGGACTGGGAAAATTTTAAGTCAAAAGTCTTTAGTTCTCTCTGCAAGAGATTACTCTTTAGTTTCTGTCTGCTCATGGCTTTCCTTCTTGTTTTCCACCATTCTTATGAATTTGAGGATATTAAAATATGTATGGGAAAATTTGGGGGAAGGACCCTTTAGAAATGCAACGTCAGGTCCTATTCCAGGCCCATGGAATCAGAATTCACACTTTATATGATCTCAGATGACATGCACGCACAGTAACATCTGAAAAGCTCTGGTCTGACTCAGGCATGAAAGCACTGGTGGGTGTTGGTGACAGACTGTTTCTCATGCCTCAGTCTAGTCTCCTTCCTGCAAACATGCCCAGCATGCTCCCTGCCTGCACTCTTATCTTGAGCAGGAGATGCCAGGCATGCTGCACCTGAGGCTTCCCACTGCACACGGAGGCATCTCTCCTGAGCTTACAGATCCACAGAGCTTTAGTAACAAGATGATCTGCACATTTTTATTGATATTAATAAGCAATTAGAATTAGCTAAAAATCAATATGTGTTAGAACCTATGCTAAAAATCATACTGTGGTTGGGCGCAGTGGCTCACACCTGTAATCTCAGCATTTTGGGAGGCCGAGGTGGGCAGATCACCTGAGCTCAGGAGTTTGAGAACACCCTGGGAAACATGGTGAAACCCTGTCTCTACTAAAATACAAAAAATTATTGGGAGGCTGAGGTGGGCAGATCACCTGAGGTGAGGAGTTTGAGACCAGCCTGGACAACATGGTGAAACTCTGTCTCTACTAAGAATACAAAAACTGGCTGGGCATGGTGGGAGACACCTGTAATCTCAGCTACTTGGAAGGCTGAGGCAGGAGAATCGCTTGAACCCGGAGGCTTAGGTTGCGTGAGCTGAGATTGCACTATTGCACTCCAGCCTGAGGGACAAGAGTGAGACTTTGTCTCTCAAAAAAAAAAAAAAAAAAAATTAGCTAGGCATGGTGGTGCATGTCTGTAGTCCCAGCTACTGGGGAGGCTGAGGCATAAGAATCGCTTGAGCCCTGGAGGCAGCTGTTGCAGTGAGCCGAGATTGCACCACTGTACTCCAGCTTGGGCTACACAGTGAGACTCGGTCTCAAAAAAAAAATGTATATATATGTGTGTGTGTGTGTGTGTGTGTGTGTGTGTGTGTGTATAATTATGCAGGCGTTATATACTTATAGTGTCTTCATGACCAGGGAAATTATTTAAATTAACCTAAAATGACATTAGTGGCATATAAAATATAGAAAGATAAAAATAATCATAATTGTGTAAATATTAGGGACATACATGAAAGAAATGCATGCAAATTCAAAATATAGGTATATTGATTTGTCTTGGTATATTAGCTTCCTAGGCCTGAAATCACATGACCGTAAACTGGGTGGATTAAAATAACAGAAATGTCTCAGTTCTTGGAGCCAGTAGTGTAAAATCCATCGGCAGGACCAGCTTCCCTCTGATGCTTCTAGGGGAAACCTGTCCTTCCTGGCTCCTGGTGGTTTCTCATTTCTTTCCTGCTGCTCCTCTTTGCCATCCTTCCTCCACCTAGGAGGATGGCCCTGTGTCAACTCAGTCCGTGCATGTGAACCCACCACCTCCACGCACCACATTAAGCACAGCTCCCTGAGTGATCCATAATCTCCAACCTCCAGGTCACCGACAGTCACTCTGTGCCCTCCCAGCTTTTGGAGAAACTTTTGGACAAGTCATCTCCAAATAAAGAAGACCTTGTCAATGTAAGACCATGCTTCTTTCTTATACAGAAATTTTGCTTGCCTGGTTTATTTATTTTCCAATCAAATCTAGAGATAAAAATCTGACAATGTACATTACGGGAGACACACAATACCCTTGGTTGAGGTGGTATTAGGTGGGCATCTCTTACCAACTGACAGTTTCCATTATAAACTGTAATGTAGAGGCATTTCCCTCAGCACCAGTTTTCCCCCTTGAATTAGGGACTGTGCCACTGCAAATCTAAATCAATTTGAAAGATAAATGTGACAGGAAAAGGTCTTATCTTTTCCACAGTTTTGGGGACCTTTGATTTTTGACTTAACCACTTTACCCCTTGGGTTCCTAAAGTCATCAAGAGAAAAAACAGACCTGTGTGAAGTGCACAGCATAATATGATCCTCACAGTGCTTTTAAAATATTATTACAGATGTCATCAGCCTCAGGGGAGAGTGGTATGTACCTTGAAAAAACTCACTGAGGCACAAACTTGCTTACTTCCTGTCCTCTATCTCGGAGAAGATATGGAAGATATGAAGGATGGAGAAAAAGAGGAAGAGGAAATGTGATGGTGGACTGGGTAACATAGAAAGGGAAGACAAATAAGTATATGTGTTTTCAGTGGCTTCTCACTTCCTTTTGGCCCATCAAGGAGACCAACACATCTGAGGAGAGTGCTGATGAGGCTGCTCTTAGCTGGGACCACACTTGTGCTTTGAAAACAACCCCCAAAATCCCTGCAGGCAAATGAAGGCTGTCCTGAGAACACCCTCCCAGGGAGCAGATACCCATTGTGTAGAAGCTCTAAGCCTGCTGGGCTAAGCCCTCCACAGGCTACTTTAATGAGGAGGAGAGGCTGTAGGTGGTGGTAGGACCACCATGTTGCATGACTTCTGTGTGCCCTATTGTTTGACTCCATCTCAAAAAAAAAAAAAAAAGTGTGTGTTGCTTTGAAACACAAGTGCAGATGCTTATCAGCAGCCTTTACCTTTGTGAGAGTTGTAAACTAAAAATAAAATTCTAACCCCTCACTGACTGAACAGGCCCTCCCTTGGTCAAAGAGACCCCAGGAAAACCTTAAAACTGAGTTTCTGGCCATGATGAGATGGGAGGAGCTTCAGACACATCTCATTATACCCCCTCATGTTTATGGTTTAGACACAGCTGCCCAGCATTAATGTGAAATTAGAGATTATAAGACATAATGCACTCTTTGTGGCAATGAGATACCAAATTATAAACAGGACTGAAGACCACAACATGGAAGGGTTAAGTCAATGCACCCTAAACTTAAGGAATAAACTGTGTTCTAACTGCCACAGTTAATTTTTCTCTAGCATCTAAACAAGCACTGACCTCAAGATTAGCAGTATTAAAATAATTGTAGCTCACCACCAGATACTGACTAACCTCCAACCCCTGTTCCACAAGCTGTAACTGCAGCTTTGATTGGTCAAGAGACTGATTTCAGTAACTTTCTCCTGATAAGAAGACCACCTACGGTTTTTCAAGCTCCTGTAGGGCCAGCATAACCATGGCAACCCTGAGTAGTCTGTGAATGGTTGCAGGCCCCTTGCTGGTCTGTGAGAAGTCTAATTTCAAGTACAACAAGAAATGAAGCCAGCATGTAATGGAGAAGTAACGTCACATACACTAACATACAATACAAATATTGATGAAGGTAAAACTGTTACGCTCCTACCAAATGGAAAATTAATCACTGGATACATACAGTTATGAAAAAACTGGACATCATGATTGTCCATCTCTACCTCTGTGCCAAACTCTATAGACTTTCATTAATAAGAATGTATCAATATTGGTTCAGTCATTGTAACATTTACCAAACTCATGTAAGATGTGATTACAAAAAGGATGCTGAGGTGGGGGAAGGGTATATGAGAACTTTATACACTGCTTCAGTTTTTATGTTAATTCAAAACAGTTTCACATAATGTCCTTTAATTTAAAAAATATGGCAGCATTGTTCAGCAAGTGTTTCATTTTAGCTAATGGTTAACAAGCAGCGAAATATATAAATACTACATTGAGATATTCTATGCTATTAAAGCTGAAGCAATTTTGAAGTTGTAAATATATCTTCTGTAGTTGTAGCAGTAGTATTTGACTTAATAAACTTAAATTTGCACACATGAAATAAAGAATATAGCATAGCAGTTTTAGAGTAGTCTGAAATATGAGACACTGAATAATCTAGAATTGTTATGCTCGAATGAACTTAATTTAATTTCCACAGTACTTTCAGTTGACTCCTTTCCAGGGTGCACCTAACTATGAGGTCAGTGGCAGATTATTCTCTTCCTCAGCTTGGTGTGGACAGTAGGTTGTCTTGATCCCTCAAGATCTACTCTCATATCCTGGAGGCAAGATGCTGGGAAATGTACTATGAAAAAGACAGCTGTTGACGTCTTCCTGCCAAGGACCATAGAGAAATGAGTAATCATTTATTGACAGTTTAAATATTTGACCTATTATTCACCATCTGCATAGCGAAGCTCCCTGAATCTCAGTTGGATTTTAACAAGAACCTGCAGTGCGAGTTGCACTAATAACCAACAGACTGACTGTGTATGCAAATATCTGTATTGAGATGAGACAATATAGAAATATTGGAGTGACCAGGAACACTGGGCCTGGTGCATAAAGGTGTGGGTTCAAGTCCTACTTAAAAGATGTACAAACCTGAGAAAGTTATAGAGACCTCTCTGTGCCTCAGTTCCCTGTTCTGAGGTACTGAAATGTTAATATGGCCTATGTTATGTTATGAGGCTAAAAGTAGTGAAATGGAGGTAAAGCCTTTAGAAGACTGGTGATTCATAAGAGCCCTAAAGTGTTCAATGATTATATGTCTAGAATAATATGCCAGAACCTTGGTAGTGGTTGAATACAGAGAAGAAATGTGGGTGGCTCCAGGGCAGTGGAGGGTGGAATTTTCTTTCTTTCCGTGGGTATGATGCTTTACAGCTCACGGAGAATATCTGTTATTTCTTGTGATGCTTACATCAGCCTGGAGGAATGCACAGAGCAGGGACTACAACCCGTATTTGACAGCCCAGGGAAGTGAAATGGAAAGATTTGAAGTGGTCTGCCCAGAGTCACAGCACTGATGAGTGATGGATCTGGCACAAGAAGGTAATTGGTTTTCTGGGGACTGAGGTCTCTGAAGACCCAAGACCTTGAAATAATTACCTGAACCCTGAACAAAGAGCTGTTTTCAGCTTCTAGGTTTTAATTCTTCAACTTCTAGGTTTTAATCCCTGACCTCACCTTGCAGTATAAGCCACCTTATAATCAGCTGACCATCCTAAGAACCCATGGTTTGCTTGGCCCTGTATTAGTCCTTCCTCGCATTGATGTAAAGAAATACTTGAGAATGGGTAATTCATAAAGAAAAGAGGTTTAATTAGTTCATGGTTCTGCAGGCTGTAGAGGAAGAATAGTGGCATCTGCTGCTTGGGAGACTTCCAGAATCTTCCAATCATGGTGGAATGTGAAGGGGAAATAGGAATCTCACATAGCAGCAGCAGAAGCAAGAGAGAGTGAGAGCAAGATGCCCCATACTTTTATGCAACCAGATCTGATGAGAACTCACTTTTGCAAGGACAACACCAAAGGACTAGTGCTAAACCATTCATGAGAAAACTACCCCCATGAGCCAATCACCTCCCATCAGGCCCCACCTCCAATACTGGGGATGACATTTTAACATGAGATTTGGGAAGGGACACATATCCAAACAATATTATTCCACCCCTTGCCACTCCCAAACCTCGTCCTTCTCACATTTCAGAATAGAGTTATGCCTTCCCAATAGTCTCCCAAAGTCTTAGCCCATTCCAGCATTGTCTGAAAAGTCTGAAGTCCAAAGTCTCAAATCTCTTCCACCTGTAAAATAAGAAACAAGTTAGAGTTACTTCCAAAATACAATGGGAGTACAAGCATTGGGTTACAAACCCTATTCCAAAAGAGATTAATAGGCCAAAAGAAAGGGGCTACAGGTTCAATGCATATTCAGAACCCAGCAATGCAATCATTAAATCTTAAAGCTCCATAATAATCTCCTTTGACTGCATGTCCCACCTCCAGGGCATTGGTGCAAGCAATGGACTCCTGAGGTCATGGGCAGCTCTGCTTCTGTGGCTTTGCAAGGTTCAGCCCCCAAAGCTGTTCTCATGGGCTGGAGTTTAGTGCTTGCAGTTTTTCCATGTGCAGGGTGCAAACTGCCAGTAGATCTGCCATTCTGGGGTCTGGAGGATGGCACTAGCAATGCCCCAGTACAGACTCTGTGGGGGCTCCAACCCCACATTTTTCCTCTACAGCACCCTAGTTGAGGTTCTCTGTGAGGGCTTCACCCCTGTAGCAAGCTTCTGCCTGGACACCCGAGCTTTTCCACACATCCTCTGAAATCTAGGTGGAGGTGCCAAGCCTCATTCATTCTTGCATTCTGTGTACCAGCAGACTTAACACCATGTGGAAGCCACCAATACTTATGACTTTAACACTTGTCAGAGCAGCAGCTCAAGTTACCCCTGTACCCCTTTAAGCCACAGCTGGATCTGGAGTTGCCAAGAGATAGGGAGCAGTGTCCTGAGGATGAGCAGGGCAGTGCAGACCTGGGCTTGACCTCCAAAACAATTCTTCCCTGGGCCTCTGATCCTGTGTTTGGATGGGCTGCCTCTGAGATTTCTAAAATACCTTCAAGGCTTTTTATTGTCTGGGTTATCAGCACTTGCCTTCTTTCTAGTTATACAAATTTCTCTAGCAGGTGGTTACTCAGCAGCCCACTTGAATTCTTCTGAAGACAGGCTTTGTTTTTTTGTTTTTGTTTTTGTTTTTTTCTTACCACATGGCCAGGCTGCAGGATGCAAATTTTCCAAATTTTTGTGCTGGTTACCTTTTAAATATGAGTTCCAACTGATTTATTTGCTTCCACATCCAAGCATAGGCTGTTAGAAGCAGTCACACCAGTTTTTTTGTTTTGTTTTGTTTTGTTTTGTTTTTGAGACAAGGTCTCACTGTGTCACCCAGGCTGAAGTGCCATGGCATGATCATGGCTCACTGCACCCTAGACTTCCCAGGTTTAGGTAATTGTCCCATCTCAGCCTCCTGAGTAGCTGGCACTATGGACGCATGCCACCACACCAGGTATTTTTTTATGTATTTTTAGTCAGAGATGGGATTTTGCCATGTTTCCCAGGCTGAACTTTTGGGCTCAAGCGATCTGCCTGCCTTGGCCTCTCAAAGTGCTAGGATTACTGGTGTGAGCCACCATGCCTGGCCCATGCCACTTCTTGAACACTTTGTTGCTTAGAAATTTTTTTTGCCAGATACTCTACAACATCACTCTCAAGTTCAAACTTCCATAGATCCCTAGGACATGGATGGAATCCAGCCAAGCTCTTCGCTAAGGCATAACATGCGTGACCTTTGCTCTAGTTTCCACTAAGTTCCTTGTTTCCATCTGAGACCTCACCAGCCTGGACTTCACTTTCCATATCACTATCAGCATTTTGGTCACAATCATTTAACCAGTTTCTAAGAAGTTCTAAACTTTCCCTCATCTTCCTGTCTTCTTCCAAGTTCTCCAAACTCTTTCAACCTCTGCCCATTACCCAGTTCCAAAGCTGCTTCCACATTTTCAGGTACCTTTATAATAATGCCCCACTCCTTGGTACCAATTTTCTGTATTTGTCCATTCTCACATTGCTATAAAGAAATTCCTGGCCAGGCATGGTGGCTCATGCCTGTAATCCCAGCACCTTGGGAAGCCAAGGTGGGCAGATCACGAGGTCAAAAGTTCAAGACCAGCCTGACCAACATGGTGAAACCCTGTCTCTACTAAAAACACAAAAATTAGCCGGGCATGGTAGCACATGCCTGTAATCCCAGCTACTCAGGAGGCCAAGGCAGGAGAATTGCTTGAACCCAGGAGGTGGAGGTTGCAGTGAGCTGAGATCACACCACTGCACTTCAGTTGGGGCGACAGACCAAGACTATCTCAAAACAAACAACACCCCCCCAAAAAACAAACAAACAACAACAACAACAAAAATTCCTGAGACTGGGTAATTTATATAGAAAAGAGATTTAATTGGCTCAGTGTTCTGAAAACTTTACAGGAAGCATGATACTGACATCTGCGTGGCTTCTGGGGAGGCTTCAGGAAACTTAGAATCATAACAGAAGGCTAAGTGGGAGCATGCCCATCACAAGGCCAGAGCAGGAGCAAGGTGGGAGGAGGGGTCACACACTTTTAAACAACCAAATCTCACTCACTGTTGCAAGAGTAGCAACAAGGGGATGATGCTAAACCATTTATGAGGCATACACTCTTGTGACCCAGTCATCTCTCACCCAGTCATCTCCAATACTGAGGATTACAATTCACCATAAGATTTGGGCAGGGACACATATCCAAACTGTTTCAGCCCCCAAGATGGCTCAGAACTCAGGACATTTTCAACCAATTGCCACTTGAAGGCTGTGCCAAGAATGAACTTCCATTCAACTGGCCAACCCTTCATGAGCAGCTAATTGAAATTAACTGAAAATACGGCTATCTGGGCTGATGCTTTAGTGGTTTAATGGATTAAATCTATGGCCCCAACTCTCTCACTGACTTAATTGAACAACTATCTGAACAACCTGGACTAAGGCATACTTGAGAATGGAAAGTGCCTAAATAAAGTCTATTTAAATAATTTGGAAGTCAAACTTGATGAAAAAGATACTTGAATTTAATTAGACACAGGCACAATGTATTCAAGGTCATGAGTGAACACTGTATTATAGAGGAATGTAAACATGAAAACTAGCACCTTGAGCAGGTGGATATATGGCTCCTAGTATTAGGTTGGTGCAGTAATTGCAGTTTTTGCCATTGAAGATAATGGGGATTACAATTACAATCCCGTTGAAAGTAATGGCAAAAACCACAATTACTTGTGCACCAACCTAATAATAGCATGGTAAGTTTCCTGATTACATACAATTCAGACATATGAAAAAGTTAAGAGTGTAAAATGTTGCATCTGAGAAAAAATTTTTTTGACCTTTGAGATCAATATTTTAGTATTATAAAAGCAGAAATAGAATGTGAGGGAAAAGTTAAAAGCTGATGGAAAAGTTGAAGGACAAAGTTACCATTCTAGCCAAGTAAAAAGATACACCTTTTGAAGGGGAAAAGAAACAGAGGGTAATGACGTGTGATCTGTAAATAATGTGTAAAAAAAATATAGTAAAGGTTGAACTTCTGAGATATGAATCTCAGAAGTTTTAAAAAGAAACAGATTTAAGAATTAAAAATTATTACTGCGTGTAATCTCATTGAGAACAATTTTTTTTTTTTTTTCTCCCCCTGGCTCCAAAGATCCTTTACTGATATCCACTTGAAACACTTTGGTCCTTAACTTGTTAACTGAGTTGACAGGCTGATGGCTGATCTAGGTAAAAGTTTCATGGTAGCAGAAACACTTCCTGCCTATAATATGTCAAAACAGGTTCCTGAATAATGTGTGTGAATGTCATCAGGGTCTCTGTCCCATCTTCTTCAGGGTTCGATTAAGCTCCTCGAATTTGTGAATCTGATGGATGAAGAAATTCCCATAGCTCCTGGTGACCTTGGTGTCTGCGATGTGGATCATGTTGTTATCAATGTAGAAGTCAACCTCTGAGGCTGACTGAAATTCACCATCCAGGATTGAGATGCCACTGGTCCACACCAGGTTCTTCATCTTGTGTTTGAAGACAAGAAGCTGGATCCTAAACTCCTGCTCTGTGAGGTCCAGGAAGCCAGCCAGCTTGGTCACAGGCATGGTGATGTAGCTTGAGGAAGCTGCAGATGGTTGAAAGCTGGGCCTGCTGCTGTACTTCATCAGAAAACACCTTCAGTTGCTGCAGGAAGGGCTCTTTGTGGTAGTTGGGGTGCACATTATCATAGTTGGGCACTACAGACGACAGAACTTGGGTCAGGAGTAACTGAAAAGTTCTTCACAGACTTGTGGGTCACCTTTCTGCATGTGCAGCATCTTGTCCCTGTATTTCTCCTGCAGCTGGAGGTGAATACTCTCATCGATACTCATGGGGTACATCATGAGGGCAATGGCCAGCAGCACATGCATCTGCTCATTCTGCTTGTTAATCATCTCATACTTGTATGTGGTTCTCTGGAACATGCTCTTGGTCCTCTGGATGTAGAGGAGGATGCTGGTAAAGACCCAGATGGCATCCTGGTAGCAACACATCATCAAATATGCAAAGCCAACATAATAGTATGTGGTGACCTGGCACTCTGGCACATGGGAATACATACTCTTTTTGTTAAGTTCGATAGAGAACAAATCTTAAACTTATTTAAAAAAAAAACTTTTAGTTGAATACTAATGTATTTTTAATATTTTTATTTTTATTTATTAATTTTTTTGAGACGGAGTCTTACTCTGTTGCCCAGGCTGGCACAATCTTGGCTCACTGCAAGCTCCGCCTCCTAGGTTCACGCCATTCTCCTGCCTCAGCCTCCTGAGAAGCTGGGACTACAGGCGCCTGCCACCATGCCTGGCTCCTTTTTATATTTTTAGTAGAGGTGAGGTTTCACCTTATTAGCCAAGATGGTCTCATTCTCCTGACCTCGTGATCCGCCCGCCTCGGCCTCCCAAAGTGCTGGGATTACAGGTATGAGCCAGCGCACCTGGCTGTATTT
>NW_012118755.1:709390-718163 GCF_000951035.1 Colobus angolensis palliatus | reverse complement strand
ATATAATATATTTTAATTTTTATGACTTCATGTTTTTATTTTATAACTATTATATCCATTTAATGCTATTTATCTTTTAAATTTTTCTTTAAAACAATCCCTCAAAACCTCTAAACTAAGCAAAATTATGTTTCCCACCATGAAATTTCAGGGGTTTTTTTCCTAAAAATATCCAGATTTAGGCCACTCTAATATTTGGTTTCAGATTTTCACATTTATACTCAGAAGACTTTGGTCTATAATTTCCCTTTCATGGAATGTCTCATGCTATATTTGGTATCAAGATCCTCCTCATCTGCTGAAGGCAGTGTGGTTGTGTTTTTTTCTGTATCTATTCTATTAAAGATTGTGTACAAAAGTGGTGTGGGGAAACAGTACATTTTTCTAAAAATAGGAAAATATTTAAGACAAAAAGCTTGGTGGAAGAATCAAAAGTACAAATCAGTAATAATACTATAAAACATGTTCATAAATCCTTAGACAAATTGGAGTGGGGAAAACAAAAAAATGAGGAAGACATTTTCAGTACAAGTGAACTGGCCTATTTAAAGAAACCACAATTAGAAGATGAAAGTGAAACCTCAGCAACAGTACATAAAATTCCCCGTATTTGAGCGTTCTTTGTATGATGTTCCAAAATTGACAAATGCTGTCAAACTTGAACCTCGAAGCTCACAGAGTGTGATGATTACAATGGAAGACAAGATCTGCTTCATCACATGATCACAGTGATAGGTCACCGTAGAATTTTCAAATGAATACATGCCACATTATGGGGTCCAACTGCTGCTATTTTGACATGGGTGAAAGGGTCGCTTAGAGTACATGTTGCATTTCAAAAACTGAATCCCAGACCCACAGTATTATTCTCTGTGTATGAAATAAATGTTAAATCAGGAAAAAAGACCTCTCAAATATATTTGATAGTGAACATTTCAGAGTGAAGAGAGAAAAAGTTAACATGTTGAGAATAAAAGGCGTTCCATGCTTGAGTTGAAATGCCCTCCCCACCCATTTCTGCTGTTCCTGAATCACTGGACATTTCTAGATTAAATAATTTAAAATTTGTTCCAGATTTAGTTTAAAAAGCATTATTATAAATTTAGCTTAAAAAGTAATTATATAAAACGGTCTTTTATCACTTACGTATATTACCTACTTTTTGTTTTTATGCAACTTAGTTTATGTACTTATTTCTGAATCTCTTTGAAGTTATTGAGAGATTCTCTATTCATGTATACATAAAAGGCTGGCTATTCACTGAGACATTAAGAAAAATGAAGCAATATTTGTTCACCAGCCGGCTGTTTGAAAAAATATAATTAATATTTTTTTAAAATGGAGACTTCTGATAACCCTAAATTCCAGGATTAAATATGTGTTGTGGCACATCAGTCAGCCTGATCACACACATTCTTATGATCTGGTTATGAAAATTAGGAAAGGGAAGGGAATTGACAAGCCCTTTAAGCATGCAACAATAAAAATTCTAAAATAAACATGAGAGAGTTGTCATGTCTAAAACCAAGTAGATACCCTTTTAGATATGAAATAGTTCAGTACAAATTTGCATCACTGCTGATTGATTACAAGTTTCTAGAACTATTTTATCAAATGGGTCATCGATTAGATATAAATACTGCATTAATATAGATGTTACCATTTTTTCAGGGATTATTTAATTGACGGGGTAGTTGACAGGGTATGGGAAGGAACATGTAATATTTCCTCTCTCTCAGTATAGAATTTTAATGGTTAATAGCTAGATTAAAAAATGTGTGTGTGTGTAAGGCACCATCATAAACATACATATATACATGTCCAGTGACTCAGGAATTTCATCATTGCCTGTCTCATATGAAATTTAAGATTTAGTGGTGAAACGGAAGAAAAACTAGAAAACAGAGTCACATCTCTGAATGCTGAATTAGAGGAGAAAATAAAAAAGATTTGGGAACGTAAAGAAAATAGAACCATATGATTGAAGGAACAGCATTCAAAGAGCAGATCAGACTTTCATTTGGTTGAGCAAAATACTTTCCTTCCTGCTGCCACCTGAGTGTCTACAGTGAATGAAGAGTAAATTAATACATGTAAGCAAAGCCCTTAAAAAGCTTCCTCACAGTGTCAGTGCTGTATGATTGTTTAGTTAATAAATCTGGAAAGATGTGCAGAAACTTAGCCATTGTTACTTCCAAAGGCAGAACCTGATAGGCTGTGGAAGAGGGAAAGAAGGAAACCTAGATTTCAATGTATGTTATTTTGTACCTTGTGAATGTCCTACAAGTGTTATTCTTGGTGCTTTTCCTGTGATTTTTTTTTTTAAAGAAAGAACCATCACCACAAAATAATGCATGAAACAACCATTTTATTTTGTTCATAGTTCACAGGGCTAGGAAGAAACAGAAAAGATGGTTTATTGCTGCTTATTGGTGTTTGGGGACTGCAGAGAAGACTCATTGGCTGGAGTTGAATCCACAGCAAAGGGTTGGCATCATCTGGAGGTGACTTCACTCACATGTCTGCAGAGGACATGGGACTTGGCTGCAGGGCCTATAGGAGACCTCCCAGGTACCTTGGGCTTCCAGGTGGCAGAGCAGTCTCAGGACATTAAGAACTTTGACTTGGTGGTCAAGGGCACCACAGGTGAGTGACCTGAGTGAACCAGGCAGATGCTTATGGCCTTTTAAAACATAACTTTGGAAGTTACACAGCATCACTTTCATGTCATGTGTCAGTGACAAGTGAGCACTAGTGTCCAGTCTGGTAAGGAAGGCATAGACCCCCAAATCTCAAGGGGAGAATAGCAAAAAAATTGCAAACATCTTTAAAAAGCCACATGCATATTCTAGTTTAAACTCAGGTTTTTTCTCTCCTGGGCTTCCCACCACAGCTCTGGGGTGATCTTAGGGCTTATGTTTCCTCCCCAACTTGGAGGAAGCAGAGAAAGGGACTTTGGTAGTGGTTGTGGCCAACAGTCTTTTGCTTATGTCCTGGGAGATCCACCCAAGAGAGATGCAGGTCAGCAATCGCCCAATCTCACTTATAAGTGGGAGCTAAATGATGAAAACTTATGGACACAAAGGGGAACAGCAGACACTGGGCCTACATGAGCGTGGGGCGGGAGGAGGGAGAGGATCAGAAAAAATATTGGGTACTAGGCTTAGTACCTGGGTGATGAAATAATCTGTACAACAAACCCCTGTGATAAGAGTTTACCTGCATAACAAATCTGCACATATTTCCCCTGAACCTAAAATAAAAGGTTAAAAAAAAAAGTTCCCAGTAGCAGAGATGTCTCTCAAATATGTGATAATAAATATATTACTTTATCACATAGGCCAGGGGTAAGGTAACTGTGGGTTTTACTTCTGCCTCAGTCACTGTGAGTTGATTGACAAGTAAATGCAAACATTCAGGGAAACTTACTGAAACCTTATGGGACAATAAAAACTAATGTCTGCCTTAAATGTTGCTCTATCAAGGAACCGTTTATTTGACTCTGTTGAATTTAAAAATCACAAGATTTAGGCCGGGTGCAGTGGCTCACACCTGTAATCCCAGCACTTTGGGAGGCGGAGACAGGTGGATCACCTGAAGTCAGGATTTCGAGACCAGCCTGGCCAACATTGTGAAACCCCACCTCTACTAAAAATACAAAAATTAGCCGGGCATGGTGGCAGGTGCCTGTAGTCTCAGCTACTCAAGAGGCTGAGGCAAGAGAATTGCTTGACCCCGGGAGGCAGAGGTTGCAGTGAGCCAAGATCGTGCCATTGCATTCCAGCCTGGGCGACAAGAGTAAAACTCCATCTCAAGTAAAATAAAATAAAATAAAATAAAATAAAATAAAATAAATAAAATAAATCACAAGATTTAACTATTTGGAATGGAGGGAGGCTTTATTTCTTATAGGGAGTTACAGCCTGCAACAGGCTGAGAAGAATGCCTCTGGCTAAGACCAGGGACAGGCGCTTTGAAGGAACATAGGTTGGGATGGGAGCATTATGCTGGACAAGTTAGCTAAACATACCTCTTCAACAGGTTATAGGAGGAGCTAGGAGCTATGAGTATGCATGAAGGTGGTCCTGATGCACGTGTGTTGAACCAATATGCGTGTAACATGTGACCCATGTTCACACTGGGGTGGAGACCTAACATTTGAATGTGTTATAATTAGGCCCTATCAGTCAAAAGGTCTTTTCAGGACACAAAGGCACTCAAGTGCGCAACCTCTGTAAACCCAGCCAGAACCAGTTCATGGTGGGTGGTCTTCTTACCAGGAGAAAGTTACTGAAATCAGTCTCTTGTCTAATCAAAGCTGTAGTTATGGTGCTTGGGACAGGGGTTGGGAGCCAATTAGTGTCTGGTGATGAGCTACAATTGTTTTTATTTTGCTTATGTCGAGGCCAGTGTTTATTTAGCTGCTAGAGAAAAAAGAAAAACTTTGTGGCATTCAGACCATAGTTAACTCTTTAAGTTTAGGGTGCTTGACCTAACCCTTGCCTGACATGGCCTTAGGTCTTGTTTATAATTTGGTATCTCATTGCCACAAAAAGTCTGTTCTGCCAGTCTTATGATCTCTATTTTAACATTAATGCTGATGGGTTGTTGTATCTAAACCACAAACATGAGAGGGTATAATGAGACATGTCTGGCCTCCCATCTCGTCATGGCCAGGAACTCAGTTGTAAGGTTTTTCTGGGGTCCCCTTGGCTAAGGGGAGTGTCCTTCAGTTGGTGGGGGCTCAGGATTTTATTTTTAGTTTACAATTTCCGCAAAGGGAAAGGCTGCTGATCAACCTTAAACATCCTGCACTTGTGTTTCAAAGCAATAAATCAGACCTCTTAAGTACTAGTGGAGTTGTATACAATTTGTACTGTGACCACTTTCCCTTCTAGCCTGAAAGCTCTGTGAGGGCAGAGGTCTTGGCTTTTTTATTTCTTAACACTTTTCTTACCCCCAGATTAGCACGTAGCAGCAGCTACACAGATGAGAATCTCTCTCTTTGTTCCCCACAGTTTCTACCTTGAACAATTTTCCCTGCCAACATGCAGCATCACCCTGTAGCCTTATAGTTTCTCCAACGTCTAATATATGTTCTTTCAGTGACTGGAGACTGAGATGCTGCAGGGCCAGACAGCTCTGTTCTTAGCTGAGTGACAAGCAAGGCCTTTTTGGGCTCTTTTTACCTTATTCACCTTAGAGTCCAAGCTAACCAACTCAAAACTATACACATGGGGCCAGAAAATCATCAGCCTCTGAGGGTCAGCTATATGATCTTACAAGAGCTCATTAGAGATGAAAAACTGCTTTGTAAATGCCAAAGCATATCTCTAGCTCAAGATTGCCTCTCTTCATAGTCTCCTTTTTTCCAGTGGCTCCAATAGGCAAAAACTATAGCAAAAATAGTTAATTTTGAAGACTTGTTCTGTTTCCAGTATTGAGAATTTAAATTCCAAGCTGCCCACTAGCTGCAAAAAGCAAGGAAGTTGTGTCCCACTCAATTTCCTCTGCAGCTTTTGCTGATCAGTGTGTTTCCTCTAGAATTTATGAAATTGAAAGCATTTAACATGTTATATCAATTTTATCATATCAATACATTTAGATGTAATAGCCACAACAAACAAAGCCATTAAACATTTTTTTTTCTATTACAAACTAAACCCATAGCAGTAAATCCAGCATTTGCAGTTAGGTTAGCATTACTGCTGTGGGAAAGATTCAGGTTGGAAAGCAGATGGGGGAGGGTACAGATGGTGGCAAAGAAGGAGGCAGCTCTTGCAACAGGGCAGCAGCTTGGCTAAAGAAGAGGCTGGATGGAGTCTTGGCACCCTCCCCACCCCAGCTTTGCTCCAGCCCTGAGAACTTTTAACATTTTGGGGCCACCCAACACTCACCTTTATAATTTGTCACTGTTGTTTTTTTTTTCCTCCCACCTAGAGAAGAGAACAAAAACAAAGCCATCACCCAGATGTATATTTTTCCCCTCACTTCATCCAGCACAGCTCAAAGAAGCTGTTTCTAACCCCATAGGTCACTGTGGCTTCTAAAAGCAGACAGCAGTTCAGCTGCTGCTTTCAAACCATGGAGGGCTCCATAGACACCCAGTTATCAAAGGCTTATCACTGTTCCCCTTCATTTTTCCTTTTCCCAAACAGTGATGGAGCCAAATCTTAGTGAGTCAGGGTTGTTCTAGCAAATTCTACTTCTGGCCCAGGTACAATGACTCATAGCTGTAATCTTAGCACTTAGAGAGGCCGAGGCAGGAGGATCACTTGAGGCCAGGAGTGCAAGATAAACCTGGGCAACATAGCAAGACCCCATCTTTAAAGAAAAAAAAAAAGCCCGGGATGGTGGCACGTGCTTGTAGCCCTAGCTACTCAGGAGGATACATACCTGTAGTCCCAGCTGAGGCAGGAGGATCACTTGTGCCCAGGAGTTCAAGGCTGCAGTGAGCTATGATTGTGCCATTGCACTCCAGCCTGGGTGACGAGTGAGAAGTAAAAAAAATTTGCTTCCGATACCAGCTGTATTGGGGATTCCCAAGAACACTTCTGGGTTAAACAAATTGGTAGGAGGACTGACAGGACTTGGCATATAGTCACACTATGGCTATGACTTATTACAGCAAAGTCAGCAAAGGGGAGAGGTCACAGGGCCATGTCCAGAGGAAACTGGCACCAGCTTCCAAGCATCCTCTCCTAGTGGAGTCACATAGGATGTGCTGAATTCCTCCAGCAATATGCTGTGACAACAAATGCAAAATGTTGCAAATATTGCATTTGTTGCAAATGTTGCAAAATGTTGCTCCTTAGAGACTTAGTGTTTGGGCTTTTTATTGGGGTCTGGTCATGTAGACACTGTCTATTGTGCACAAATCAAAATTTCAGATTCCCAGAAAAAAAAGCAGGTGTTCTGCAGAAACCATATTGTTCAGGTACAGTGAGCCATTTGATCAGTCAGGGTGGAGGGAATCCTTCTGAAATCCAGGTTCCCAAACCTTCCCAAAATTCACATTCCCAGATACCAGCCAAGATAGCCATCTCAGGCCACTTCAGTGGCAACTCTACTTCAATAGATTTTTTTTTTTTTTTAGATCAAATCTCACTCTGTCACCAGGCTGGAGTGCAGTGGCGTGATTTTGGCTTACTGCAACCTCCAGCTCTCAGGTTCAAGTGATTCTCCTGCCTCAGCCTTCTGAGTAGCTGGGATTACAAGCACATGCCACCATGCCCAGCTGATTTTTGTATTTTTTTTAGTACAGACAGAGGATCACCGTATTGGCCAGGATGATCTCAATCTGACCTTGTGATCCACCAGCCTTGTCCTTCCAAAGTGCTGGGATTACAGACGTGAGCCACCGCGCCCAGCCACTTCAATTGATTATTAGTTTGCAAGTTTGTAATGCTTTCAATGGTTCAACCCCTGTTTGATGTTAGTTCTGAGTTCAGACTTGTGAGTGACAGAGATACTAAGGCAGCTGCGAGATTATCAAATTCACTCAGCTCAATTTTTGTGGTGGTTGCTATTATCTATTTTTATTTGTGTATATTTCAATGCCAAATACCAAAATTCAAGCTTAAACTTTGGGATGAATTGTTTGAAAAGTGGAGATTTATTAAATGAGCAAAGATTCCTTTTGAAGCTTTTTGTGTAGTATGCAAAAATGGAGAAAGGTACCAGCACATAGTAACAGCTAAACATGGAAGATGTATGATTTCCTCAACTAATACTATATAAAGTGGTAAACAGATTTTTTTATTAAAAAGAATTCAAGGTCAGGTGCAGTGGCTCACACCTGTAATCCTTGCACTTTGGGAGGCCTAGGTGGGCAGATTGCCTGAGCTCAGTAGTTCAAGACCAGCCTGGGCAACATGGTGAAACCTTGTCTCTACTAAAATTACAAAATATTAGGGCATGGTGGTGAGTAATTCCAGCTACTTGGGAGGCTGAGGCAAGAGAATTGCTTGAACCTGGGAGGTGGAGGTGGCAGTGAGCTGAGATTGCACCACTGTACTCCAGCCTGGGTGACAGAGCGAGACTGTCTCAATAAAAAAATAAAAAATAAAAAAATAAAAAAAATTCAGATTGAGATACAGCAATTGCAGTGGAAGTTGTAAACATCTGCCACACTATATAACAGCAGCAGTCCTTCAGCTCGAATGACAGTTTGAAAGTATTACTGCTAGAAGTATTTTCTGATTCCAAAGATGCAATCAAATTTTGAAGAGCCAGGATAAAATCTACTGCAACAGCAACAAAAGTAATAGCTTCACTATGATCACAGAGATGTTCAGTGATCTAAATGCCTCATCTATTTTCAGCAGAGCCGTGGATGCAAGTAATCACAAGGCAGAGGATATTTTCCCTTTGCTTCTCTGAACTGCTTTTGGTGGCGAAATATAAATTGTGGTTGATGTTTGCATAAGGGCACAGACATGCTTGGTCCAAGCTAAAGTAAAGCATGAATGATTCCAAGTTGTGGGCCATCCTGCCCACATTCTGCATCATGAGGTCAAAATCGCATCTGATGTTCTTTGCATTTTCATTGAAGTAACTGTCATAAAATTGTTCTTTTACTTCAGCATTTACACTGTTAGAATTGAGTGATTAAAGGATTGTGTGATTTTTTTTTGGCATTCGATATTCTTAATTTCCTTTGCAGTTAGAAACTCATTGGTTCCAAAAAAGAGCCCGCATTGCCAAGACAATCCTAAGTCAAAAGGACAAAGCTGGAGGCGTCACGCTACCTGACTTCAAACTATACTACAAG
>NW_012118755.1:690118-708125 GCF_000951035.1 Colobus angolensis palliatus | reverse complement strand
CCAACATGGCACAAGTATACATATGTAACAAACCTGCACGTTATGCACATGTACCCTAGAACTTAAAGTATAATAAAAAAAAAAAAAAAAGAAACTCATTGGTTCCTGTGACTAACACAGTTGAGAAAGTTGTTAGTTTATGTAGTCTTGAAATAATATTTTAATTCTCAAGAAAAGATTCCAAAATTTTTGTTTACTTTAAAAATAATCCATTGAGTGAAGTTTACTTGTTTTTTGTTCATAGTTTTTTTTTTTTCACTAGGAAACATATATTTTATTCCTTTTTTTTATTGTTCAGACAGATCGTGATACAAAAAACAGCAGTCTGGCCACAGAAGCTCTGGTTGGTTGATTTCCACAGGCACATGGAGGACAGGAAGGGCAGGATCTCATTTGAGCTCCCACTCTCATTATGACATTTGACCTCTTCCTGTACCCTCTGCAGCAGTGCTGTATGGAGCCTACTGGGTCTCTAACCTACCTCTCTCACCTCTCTGACCACTGACAGGCAGCACAAATCATGCGGGAGTTGTCTCTGCTGACCAAGGGGACATGGGCCGAGAAGCAAAGGCCCCTTACTCTCCCTCTGTCCATTCCAGTGTGCTGGCCACAACAGAATGGGAATCCTTCAGTCATCACCTGCTGGAGGCTCAACTTCAGGGATGGGAGCCTGTGTTCAGAAAAACTGGGCTGTAGATTGAAGTTTCAGAAGCAGGAAGGTTGGAGAAGGGTAGGGTTCCAGAGCCCCTGGGGTTATTGCTGTTAAAATATGCAAGGGCTACATTCCCCAAGGGCAGATTAGAAGCCCTGGGCCTGGGATAGGCACGGTGGCTGACACCTGTAATCCCAGAATTTTGGGAGGCCAAAAAGGCAGGTGGACTGCTTGAGGCCAGGGAAAACCCCATCTCTACTAAAAATACAAAAAGTAGCTGGGTGTGGTGCTGAATGCCTATGGTCCCAGCTACTCGGGAGGCCCAGGCATGAGTATCCCTTGAACCTAGGTTGCAGTGAGCTGAGATTGTGCCACTGCATTCCGGTTTGGGTGACAGAGTGGAACTCTGAAAAAAAAAGAAAAAAAGCAGCAGATCTGGGCCTGGAATCCCTCGGTGCTATGTGAAGGGCAGGACAGATAGGGCTCCCTGGGACTTCCCCAGGGAGAAAAATAGCCTTCGAAGGGTACAGTAGCCTGCTGAAGGCAATGCTGGGCTCACAAATTCCTTGCTTTGCTTTGTATCTCTAATTACTGATCTTCAGAACAGACTGGGGTTGGAATGGGATAAGGAAGCGAGGTTCTTGTAAAAGGAGTGAAGAGATTCCATGAAGAAAGAAAATGAAAGTGGTGCAAACCTTCCCAGGTCCCAAGACAACTGGAGACTCCTGCCCATGCTCTAAAGGAAAGGAGCTAGACTCCCAGGGAAAAAAGCAGACTCCCAGGAGTGAGAGGTGATCGGGGCAGAGAGGAGCAGATAGCTACATGGCTCAGCCCTGCCCAGAAAAGTGAGTCCACAGTTCTCTAACAGTAATAACCATGAACAAGTAGCTATGAACACTACAGTCAGCAAACACACACACAGACACATCGCAAGAGTTGGAGGAGCCTGCAGGCTGCAGTAGTGAGGCAAGAGATTAGTTGGATCATCAGGTGAAGGAATGGTGTTAGAAGGAACAGGGAAGGGCTTGTGTGGGGACACAAGTTACTGGCTTCTCTTGGGGAAAGATTGGTTGCTGCAGTGGCTGTTTTCTTAAGCATCAACATTTGCATCTAAAAGTTCAAGCAGCTGCCTTTGGGTTCCAGAGGCTTCCCACTGGAGGGCTGCACTTCATTCAATTCTCTGCTTTCTGGATCTTTGTTACATTTGCAGTGATGAGGTTCCCCACTGGGCTTCCTCCTCCCTTGGGGTCCCTTCTGATTGAAACTGCACTTGCATCTGCAACCTAGGATAAGGAGGATCCCAGCGGAGAAGAGGACCACAGGACATACCAACCCCCCCATCCTCATGGTCTGGTAGTCATAATGAAGAGGGTCAATTTCCTTCTCCCCGTCAGCTGCACCAGCCAGGACAATGAGGGCCAATAGGCTGTGTAGAAAGATCAGCACCACCTCCATGGTGCCTGCACAGCCAGTTCCCTCTGAGATGATCCCAGGAGGATGTGTCGAGTCCCAAGGAGCCTGGGAGTGGCATGTTCCTAGTTTTCAGTCTCTTTAGGGATAGGATTATGCAAATTGAAAAAAGAGCAAACAATGTTACTGAAATAATCCATGGCATAGTGGAACCTGAATGTGTTAAAGAAATAGTGGAGGCTGGGAGAGTGGCTCACGCCTGGAATCCCAGCACTTTGGGAGGCTGAGGCAGGTGGATCCCTTGAGGTCAGGAGTTTGAGACCAACCTGGTTAATATGGTGAAGCCTTGTCTCTACTAAAAATATGCAAAATTAGCCAGACATGGTGGCATGTGCCTGTAATCCCAGCTACTGGGGAGGCTGAGGCAGGAGATTTACTTGAATTCGGAAGGCGGAGGTTGCAGTGACCCGAGATCATGCCACTGCACTCCAGCCTGGGAGACAGAATAAGACCCAGTCTGAAAAAAAAAAAAGGAATATTCACAAGTGTCAAGACTGTTCTTAAAATTGAAAAACATTAGGCCGGGTGCTGTGGCTCATGCCTGTAATCCCAGCACTTTGGGAGGCTGAGGTGGGCAGATCACAAGGTCAGCAGTTCGAAACCAGCCTGGCCAACATAGTGAAGCCCCGTCTCTACTAAAATTACAAAAACTAGGCATGTGTGGTGGTACAAGCCTGTAGTCCCAGCTACTTGGGACGCTGAGGCAGGAGACTTGCTTGAACCCAGGAGGTGGAAGTTGTGGTGAGCCAAGATCCAGCCTAGGTGACAGAGCAAGACTCCGTCCCCCCCCCCCCAAAATCCAATGAATTATGTAGCATTAGGACTTATGGTTGTTTAAAGAAACAGTCCTGGTAGGCTAGGGCGATCATGGGTTGTTAGGATGTAGCAGGCTTTGTGACAGCCCTAGAGACTGGGCAGAACTGGAATATTTGCAATGACTTTCGAGGGATTCTACCTAAAAAAAAAAAAATTGTAACATGCACATCACGTGAAATTCACAATTAAGACATTTTAAAGTATAGAATTCAATGATTTTAGTACATTCACAGTGTTGTACAACCATAACCACCATTTATTTCTGGAATATTTTCATCACACCAAAAGGAAACACGGTACCCTTAATAAGCAGTGTTGTAACTTAATAAGCAGTTGCTCGCTTTTTCCCCCTGTGCTCCCAGCCCCTAGCAACCAATAATCTCCTTTCTGTCTTTATAGATTTGCCTATTTTGGATATGGCGTACAAATATAATCATACAATTTGTAGACTTTTGTGTCTGATCTCTCACTTAGGATAATGATTTCAAGACCCATTTATGTTGTAGTTGTATATCAGTACTTTGTCCCTTTTTATGACTGAACAATATTCTGTTATATGGATATACCAACTTTTGTTTATCCATTCATCTGTTGATGGACATTGGGGGTCATCCTGTGTTTCGCTATTGTGAATAGTGCTCTTATGAGCATTCATGTACAAATATTTGTTAGAATACATGCTTTCAATTGTTCTGGGTATATACCTACGAGTGAAATTGCTGGGGGATATGGTAATTTTACATTTAATTTATTGTGAATCTGACAGTTTTCCACAGCAGGGTACTTTGCAATCCATATGAATTTTTAGTTAGCTTTTCTATTTCTGCAAAAAAGTATGCTGAGTTTTTGATAAGTATTGCATTGGGTAAGTATTAGAGTGGGTGATAACACTTTGGGGAGTGTTATCTTAATATTAAATCTTATAATCCATGAACATAAGATTTTTTTTCCCCTAGGTCTTCTTTCCTTCATTAATGTTTTGTAGTTTTCAGTGTTCAAGTGTTGCATATCCTTGCTTAAATTTATTGAATAGTTTTTTGTTTAAATGCTATTGTAAATTATATGAAATTCTGACTTCAGTGTCTATAAAGTTTTATCAGAACTCAGTCATACTCATGTATTTATGTATAGTCTGTGGGTACTTTCACACTACGAGGGCAGAGTTGACTGGTTGCAGTAGAGACTGTAATGGCCCACAAGCCTAAAATTTCTTTTATTTAAATGCTGTTGTAAGTGGAATTGTTAATTTGCTTTTTTACTGTTCATTGTAATGAGTACACAACTAATTTTTGAGTGTTGATATTGTATCTTTAGTATTTTCTGCATATAAGATCATGTCATCTGCAAACAAAACTGTTTTATTTTTTTCTTTCCAATTTGGGTTTGCTTATGTATTTACTTAGCCTAATTACTCTGGCTGGAATTTTTAGTACAGTGTTGAATATATGTGGCCAAAGCAGGCATCTTTATTTATTGTTGGTTTTTTTTGTTTCAGTAATCTTAACCATTTTTGGACGTACAGTTCAGAAGCAGTGTTAAGTATATTCATATTGTACATCCAATCTCCAGAACTTTTTCATCTTGGGAAATTGAATTCTGTACCCACTAAACAGTAACTCCTCATTTTCCCCTCGTCCTTGCCCCTGGCAACCGCCATCCTACTTTCTGTTTCTATGAGTTTCATTATTTTTGCTATATCTTATATAGGTGAAGTCATACAGTATTTGTCTTATTATGAATGGGTTATTTCCCCTGGCATAATGTCCTCAAGCTTCCTCAGTGTTGTAGCATGTGTCAGAATTTATCTCCTTTCTAATGTTGAATGATATTTCATTGTCCCCATGTTTTGTTTATTCATTCATCTGTCAGTGGACATTTGGGTTCCTTCCTCTTTTTAACTGTTGTTAATAATGCTACTGTGAACATGGATGTACAAGTATCTCTTTGAGATCCTTCTTTCAGTTCTTTGGGTATATACTCAAATGTGGTATGGTTGGAACCTGTGGTAATTCTATTTTTAATTTCTTGAGGAAACACCAATGTATTTTCTACAGAAGGTGCACCATTTTACAGTCCCATCCTCAGTGTACAGGATTCTGATTTCTTCATATCCTTGCCAACACTCATTATTTCCTTTTGTTGTTTTGATAGCAGTCATTGTGATGGGTGTATGGTAATTTTTCATTGTGGTTTTGATTTATATTTCCCTAATGATTAGTGATGTTGAGCATATTTTCATAAGCTTGTTGACCATTTACATATCTTTTATGGAGAAATGTCTGTTCAAGTCCTCTGTCCATCTTTGAATCAGGTTATTTTGTTTGTTTTGAGTTGTAGAGGTTCTTTATATACTTTTTATATTAATTCCTCCTCAGATACATGAATTGCAAATATTTCTTCCTGTTGTGCTGGTTGCCTTTTCATTCAGTTAACTGTGTTCTTTGATGCACAATTTTTAAGTTTGATGCAGTCCAATTTATTTTTACTTCTGTTGCCTGTGGTTTTTGGTATTATATCCAAGAAAACATTGCCACATATAATGTCAAGAATCCATTCTACTATGTGTTCTGCCATGAGTTTTGTAACTTTAGTTCTTAGATTTGGGTCTTTGATTCATTTTGAGTTAATTTTTTTTTGTAGTTTTGTTTTGCATGTGGCTATCCAGTTTTACCAACACTATTTGTTAGAAAAATTGTCCTTTCCCTAGTGCTGTTCTTGACAACTTTGTTGAAAATCATTTTACCATAGGTGCCTGGGTTTTCAAGATTATTTTGGCTATTTGAGATCCCTTAAAATTCCATGTAAATTTCAGGATGATTTATTTCTATTTCTGTTACTATGTCTCCTTTGTAGACTGACCTTTTTTTTTTTTTTTTTAAATCAATATGTAGTGTTTTTCTCTTGTAACAATATTTGACTTAAAGTCTCTTTTGTCTCAATATAGCCACCCTGGCATTCTTTAGGTTACGATCCTCTTCTGTCATTTCAATTTCAACCTATTGTGTTGTGGGTTTGTATCTAAAGAGAGTGTCTTGTAGACAATATATAGCTGGATCATATATTTGTATTTATTTTGCCAATTTCTTTTTTCTTTTTCTTTTTCTTTCTTTCTTTTTTTTTTTGACACAGAGTCTCACTGTGTCGCCAAGGGTGGAGTGCAGTGGTGTGATCTTGACTCTCTGCAACCTCCGCCTCCAGAGTTCAAGCAATTCTTCTGCCTCAGCCTCCCGAGTAGCTGGGATTACAGGTGCACACCACTACACCTGGCTAATTTTTGTATTTTTTTGTTTGTTTGTTTAGTAGAGATGGGGTTTCACCGTATTGGTCAGGCTAGTCTCAAACTCCTGACCTGTGATCCACTCGCCTTGGCCTCCCAAAGTGCTGGGATTATAGGTGTGAGCCACCGTGCCCAGCTTATTTTACCAATTTCTGTCTTTTAGTTGAGAGTTTATTTACATTTAGAGTAAAAGATAAACTGATAAAGCACTTATGCCTCTTTGCTATTTGTTTTCCATGTGTATTACATCTTGTTTTCAGTTTTTCTGTGTATGCCTTCTTTTGTGTTTGTTTTTTTTCTAACGTGTTATTTTAATTCCTTTTGTATTTCTTTGTAGTCATTATTTACCTAGTGTTAATACTTGGAATTGCAGTTAACATCTTGAATTTATAACAATCTAGCTTGCATTAGTACCAACTGAGCCTTAATATTATATTAAAACTCTGCTCCTATACAGCTTTGTCCCTGTCCTTTGTCTTCTTATTGTCACATTTTATGCCTTTGTAAATTGTGTGCACATTACCATATATTTATAATTATTGTTTTATGTATTTGTCTTTTAAATCATATAGAAAAAAGCACATAAAAGCCAATAATACAATAAGACTGGCTTTTGCATTTACTTACGGTAGTTACTTTTACCATTTGAATTTTTTGTATGTTAGGATTGGAGTTATCATCTAGTGTCCTTTTGTTTCAACCTTTAGGACTTCCTTTTGTATTTCTTATAGGACAGGTCTAGTACTAATAAATTCTCTCCGATTCTATTGATCTAGGAATGTTTTAATTTCTCCTTCATTTTTGAAAAGCAGTTTTGCCAAATGTAGAATTTTTGATATATTTTTTTTTTGGCACTTTAAAGGTGCCATTATCCTACTGCCTCTGGCCTTCATGGTTTCTAATAAAAGACTGACTGTTAATCTTATTTCAGATCCTTTGTACATGGTTAGTCCCTTATCTCTTGCTACTTTCAAGATTCTTTGTCTTTTGACAATTTATTATTTCTCTCAGTTTGAAGTTCTTTGAGGTTATCCTAATTATAGTTTCTTGAGAGTCTTGGACATAGAGATTCATGTCTTTCAACAATTTGGAAGGTCTTCAGACATTATTTCTTTGGATATTTTCTGGTTCCATTTTCTCCTCTTTGTCAGCAACTCTTGTTATTAACTTTTGGTATGCTTGATGTTGTCTCATGGATCTCTTAGGCACTGTCCATTTTTCCCCATTTTTCTCTGCTCCACAGAATGGGTAACCTCCATCAGTGTCTTCAATTTTGCTGATTCTTTGTTCTCTTTGAGCTCCAATCTGTTATTAAATCCTTTCACTGATTTTAAAAAATTTTAGTTTGTGTACTTGTCAGCTCCAGACAGTCCTAATTACATTTTTATAATTTTGTTCTCTAATTTAATATTTTGTATTTGGCACAGCATCATTCTCCTGGTTTCTCTTAGTTCTTTGTCTAGTTTCATTTAGCTCTTTGAGCATATTTAGAACAGTTGATTTCAATTCTTTATCTAGTAAGACCAATATCAAAGGTGTCTTTGAGGACAGGTTTTATTCATTTCTTTTTTCTGTGTATCTGTGGGTCATATTATCTTCTTTGCATTCCTCATAATTTTTTATTGAAAACTGAGCATTTTGAATATTAAAATGTGCTAATTCTAGAAATCAGACTCTTTTCCCCAGAATTTGTTGTTGCTGTTTATTTTGCATTGTTTGTTTATTTTGTGACTTTTCTTTTTTTTTTTTTTTTCTGAGACGGAGTCTCACTCTGTTGCCCGGGCTGGAGTGCAGTGGCCGGATCTCAGCTCACTGCAAGCTCCGCCTCCCGGGTTCATGCCATTCTCCTGCCTCAGCCTCCGGAGTAGCTGGGACTACAGGCGCCCGCCACCTCGCCCAGCTAGATTTTTGTATTTTTTAGTACAGACAAGGTTTCACCGTGTTAGCCAGGATGGTCTCGATCTCCTGACCTCGTGATCTGCCCGTCTCAGCCTCCCAAAGTGCTGGGATTACAGGCTTGAGCCACTGTGCCCGGCCTTATTTTGTGACTTTTCTAAACTATTTTTGTACAGTCAGTGTTCTTTGTTGTACATGGTCACTGAAACCTCTGTTCTGTTAGTGGTCAGTTTGTGATTTGACAGAGATTTCTTTAAATGCCCAGAGCCAAAACCAAACAAAAACCTCTTCTGGTCTTTGCATATTGGCCCTGTTTTAGGGCGCTCCTGTAATGGTTTGCCAGGCCATTTACATCTCTTTGTAAAACTTTACTTCCTGCTTACACTGAGCCTGAAGGTCAACCAGACATGAAAGCTTAGGTTCCTCTCAGGTTTTTTTCTGAGCATGCATATTGCACAGGCCTTGCACATGACCTCAATTCCCTGGCTTATGCAGGAGCTTTTCAAACCCCTTATCCCCACCCCTGGCCCCCATATATTTCCTTCCCAGTTTTTCCATTCGCAGTTTTATCAGTCCATCTGCTACTTTTCTCATCTGGCTTCTGTGGCCTGATAATTACCTTTAAATGCTTTCAACAAGCACTTCCTGGAAGAATAGCCCTAGCCCTGAGAAAGTTCCAAGGCAGGCAAAACAAAGACAAGCCTCTGAGCCACTTCTTCAGAGAGCTAGCACAGACAGATCAAACTACACAACTACAGTTCTCTGAAAACAAGGTGCATACTGTCCACTTTGGCATAGGCATCAGCAAGCCATACCAGGAATGTTCTGGGTGTACTAGGTTTTTAATTAGATTGGAAAATTCTGAAAAGCTTGATGCTGAGAGGTTTTTTTTTTTTTTTCACCCAGCTTAATTGTTGCTTTAGTTTGGGGTGGAGTTTTGGAGTTACCTATTCCATTTTCAGCCTGCCTCCCACATCAATTTTTGAGTAATTACTCTGAAGCACAACAGCTGTACCTAGCCCATCTTGTCCTTTTCCTGCACTACCTCTGCCATTAGCCATTTCTCCAAAGGACATTCATTGTTCTTTCTAGTGGAGGATGGAATTTAAAAAGCAAGATCTGGGTGCTCATTGCTAAAGGTTGTCACTGTCTCAGACCCTCTCAATTGACAGAATTAGGAAATATGTATGTATGTGTATACATACAGACACACAAATATACATGTGTGCACCTATTTTTATATTGGTCTATCTATACATGTTTTTTAAACAATGAGTTTACATAGACATTTTCCAGTTTCAATCTTAACCCTATAGCCTTTCTGTTTTCCATCTTTGTAACTTCTTTCTCCAACAGTGAGAAACCAGGCCATACCATTATCCACGATATTTATATTTATTTGCTCCTTCTCCCTGTTTGTATTCTTTTTTTCTTTTTTTTTTTTTTGAGATGGAGTTTCACTCTTGGTGCCCAGGCTGGAGTGCAGTGGCACGATCTCAGCTCACCACCACCTCCACCTTCTGGGTTCAAGTGATTCTCCTACCTCAGCCTTCCAAGTAGCTGGGATTAGAGGCATGCACCACCATGCCTGGATAATTTTGTATTTTTAGAAGAGACGGGGTTTCTCCATGTTGGTCAGGCTAGTCTCAAACTCCAAACCTCAGGTGATCTGCCCACCTTGGACTCCCAAAGTGTTGGGATTACAGGCGTGAGCCACTGCACCCGGCCTGTATCTAATCTCTTAAACCTGCCAGTGCTACCTGTCTCCTCAGCTCTGGTTTGATCCCTTAGATCATCATCTTCCTGGAATTATCCATACTTGCTGTATTAAATATTCAAATCAGTTTTGATGTATTAAAATATTTTAGAAGTTAAAAGGTACCATTTGACTAAGTCTTATCTTTGGAAAAACATTATTACTTTATGTAAGCTTATCAAAAATAAAATTTCTGATTATTGGCAGCACAGTATCTAAACCTCTTTCTCCAGGTTGTCAAGCCACTACTGTGTCCATTAAGTTATAAGGACACTAATCCCATTCATGAGGGCAGAGCTTCCTAATCACCTCCTAAAGGCCATGCCTCTTTGTACTATTGCAATGGTATTAGATTCAATGAAGTTGTGAAGGGCACAAATATTCAGACCATAACACTAAGTATTTTATTCTACTGGATACTATCATAAACGGAATTATTTTCTGAATTTCCTTTTGGATGGTTCATTGTTGGAGTATTCAAAAAAAAAACTAATTGTTATGTGTTGATTTTGTACTCTGCAACTTCGCTGAAACCATTTGTTAGCTCAGATTTTTTGTGGATTATTTACTAAATAATGTTCCCTGCAAATACAGTAGTTTTACTTCTGCCTTTCAATTTGAATGTCTTTTATTTCTTTTTCTGGCCTATTTGCTCTGGCTAGAACTTTTAATACAGTGTTGAATTGCACTGGTGAAAGCACTATCCTTCGCCTGTTCATGATTTTAGGCAGGGATGTTTCAGTCTCTCACTATGGAGTAATGTTACCTGTGAGCTTTTCATATATGTGCTTTATTATGTTGAGGAACTTTGTTTCCATTCCTCTGTTTTCTGAGTTTTGTTATCCTCAAATAGTATTGGATTTTGTGTTTTTTTCTGCATCATTGATATGATCACGTGTTTATTCATTTGTTTTATTAATGTGGTGTCTTACACTGATTAATTTTCTTATATCGAACCACTCTTGCATTCCTAGGATAGATCCAACTTGGTCATAGTATGTAATGTTTTTAATATGCTGCCAAATTTGGTTTGCTAGTATTTTATTGATATTATTTTGCATCTGTGTTCATAAGGGATATTAGCCTGTAATTTTGTTTTCCTGTGAAGTCTTTTTTTGGCTTTGGTATCAAGATAATGCTGGCTGGCACTCACAGGAATAAAACTCACAGGAATCAGTTAGGAAGTATTCCCTTCTAATTTTTGGAAATGTTTGAGGAAGATTAGTATTATTTCTTTAATTTGATAGAATTCACCAGTGAAGCCATCTTACCCTGGATTTTTTTCCCTTGGGCAGTTTTTAAAAAAATTACTGATATATCTCTTTACTTTTTGTAAGTATGTTGAGATTTTATATTTCTTCTTGAGTCAGTTTTAGTAATTTGTGTCCTTCTAGGAAATGTGTCTATTTCATTGAGTTACTTAATTTATTAGTGTACAGTTGTTCATAGTATTCTCTTATAACTCATTTTTTTGGTAATGTCGCTTTCATTTCTGATTTTAGTTCTTTGCATTTTCTTTCTTTAGTAAATCTAGCTAAAAGCTTATGAATTTTGTTCTATTTAAGGAATCAGTTTTTGGATTTTTTGGTTCTCTGTAGTTTTCTATTTTCTGTTCACTTATCTTTGCCTTAGTATGTATTATATCCTTCCTTCTGCTGGCTTGGGGTTTAGTTTGATCCTTCTTTGCTAGTTGCTGAAGATGTAAAGTTATTGATTTCTTTCTTTTTTAAAATAGGCATTTATTGCTCTAAATCTCCCTATAGGCATGCTCTTGGCTGCATCCCATAAGTTGTGATACAGTCTCTTTACCTTTTCACCCATTTCTAAGTATTTTTAAATTTCCTTTGTGGTTTCTTCTTTGATCCATTAAACATTAATACCCACGTTAAAAATTTTTTTCTGTTACTGATTTCTAGCTTTATAAACCATTATGGTAAGAATTTTTTTATTATTATTTCAGTCTTTTTAAATTTACTGAGATTTATTTTCTGCCCTAATCTGTGGGCTTCCCTGTAGAATGTTTCTTGTGCACTTGAGAATAATGTATATTCTGCTATTGGTAGGTGGTGTATTCCACATACTTCTCTTAGGCCTACTTGGTTTATACCATTATTCAAATACTTTGTTTTCTTGCTGATCTTCTATCTGGATATTCTATCCATTAATGAAAGCAGAGTAATGAAGTGTCCAACTATTATTACAGAACTCTGCATTTCTTCATTTAAATCTGTCAGTGTTTGCTTTATATATTTGGTTCTATTTTCTTTGATCCACATATGTTTGCAATTGATTTTTTTGTATTAACACTTTTCCAGTTGTATAATGTCCTTCTTTGTCACTTGTAACAGCTTTGTACTTAAAGTCTGTTTTTTTTTTTTTTTTCTAGTATTAGTGTAGCTACCCAGCACTCTTTTGGTTATTATTTGCTTAAATATCTTTTTTCATCCTTTCACATTCAGCTTACTGTCTTTGCATCTAAAATGAGTTTCTTGGAGACAGCTTATGGTTAGATCTTTTTGTTTTGTTCCCCGTATTTTCTGTTTTTAATTTTTATGGATGCATAGTGAGTATATATATTTATGTGATTTATATACATGAGATATTTTGATATAGTCCTGCGATGTGTAAAATCACATCAGAGTGAGTGGAGTATCCATCACCTCCAGCGCTTATCCTTTCTTTGTGTTACAATCAAACTATATTCTTAGTTATTTTAAAATGTACAATAAATTATTGTTGGGATTTGCTGGCAAGATGGTTGAATAGGAACAGCTCTGGTCTGCAGCTTCCAGCGAGACTGAAGCAGAATGCGGGTGATTTCTGCATTTTCAACTGAGGTACCTGGTTCATCTCAGTGGGACTGGTGGGACAGTCAGTGAAACCCACAGAGGGTGAGCTGAAGCAGGATAGTGTGTTTTCTCACCCAGGAAGAGCAACGGGTCTGGGAGCTCCCTCTCCTAGACAAGGGAAGCCATTAGGGACTGAGCCATGAGGAATGGTGCACTGTGGCCCAGATACTGCACTTTTCACACAGTCTTCACACCCACAGACAAGGAGATTCCCTCTGGTTGTCTACGCCACCAGGGCCTGGGTTTCAAGCACAAAACTGGGCAGACACCAAGCTACCTGCAGGAGTTTTTTTTTCATACCCCAGTGGTGCCTGGAATGCCAGTGAGACAGAACCATTCACTCCCCTGGAAAGGGTGCTGAAGCCAGGGAGCCAGTGGCCTGGCTCGGCAGGTCCTACCCCCACGGAGCCCAGCAAGCTAAGATCCACTTTCTTGAAATTCTTACTGCCAGCCCAGCAGTCTGAGCTCAACCTGGGATGCTCGAACCTGGTGGGAGGAGGGGCGTCTGCCATTGCTGAGGCTTGAGTAGGCAGTTTTACCCTCACAGTGTAAACAAAGCTGCCTGGAAGATTGAACTGGGTGGAACCTACCACAGCTCAGCAAGGCTGCTGTGACCAGACGGCCTCTCTAGATTCCTCCTCTCTGGGCAGGGCATCTCTGACAAAAAAGGCAGCATCCCCAGTCAGGGGCTTATAGATAAAACCCCCATCTCCCTGGGATAGAGCACCTGGGGGAAGGGGAGCCTGTGGGCACAGCTTCAGCAGAATTAAACGTTCCTTCCTGATGGCTCTGAAGAGAGCAGGAGATCTCCCAGCACAGTGTCTGAGCTCTGCTAAGGGCCAGACTGCCTCCTCAAGTGGGTCACTGACCCCTGTGTCTCCTGACTGGGAGACATATTCCAGTAGGGGCTGACAGACACTTCATGCAGGAGAGCTCCAGCTGGCCTCTGGCAGGCGCCCCTCTGGGACAAAGCTTCCAGAGGAAGGAACAGGCAGCAATCTTTATTGTTCGGCAGCCTCCGGTGGTGATACACAGGCAAACAGGGTAGACCTCCAGTAAACTCCAGCAGACCTGCAGCAGAGGGGCCTGATTGTTAGAAAGAAAACTAACAAAAAGGAATAACATCAACATCAACAAAAAGGACGTCCACTCAGAGACCCCATCTGAAGGTCACCAACATCAAACACCAAAGGTAAATAAATCCACAAAGATGGGGAGAAACCAGCGCAAAAGGCTGAAAATTCCAAAAACCAGGACGCCTCTTCTCCTCCAAAGGATCACAACTCCTTGCCAGCAAGGGAACAAAACTGGACGGAGAATGAGTTTGACAAATTGACAGAAGTAGGCTTCAGAAGGTGGGTAATAACTAACTCCTCCGAGCTAAAGGATCGTGTTCTATCCCAATGCAAGGAAGCTAAGAACATTGAAAAAAGGTTAGACATATTGCTAACTAGAATAACCAGTTTAGAGAAGAACATAAATCACCCATTGGAGCTGAAAAACACAGCATAAGAACTTAATGAAGCATACACAAGTATCAATAGCTGACTCAATCAAGTGGAAGAAAGGATATAAGAGATTGAAGATCAAATTAATGAAATAAAGTGAGAAGACAAGATTAGAGAAAAAAGAATGAAAGGAATGAACAAAGCCTCCAAGAAATATGGGATTATATGAAAAGACCAAATCTATGTTTGATTTGTGTACCTGAAAGTGACAGGGAGAATGAAACCAAGTTGGAAAACACTCTTCAGGATGTTATCCAGGAGAACTTTCCCAACCTAGCAAGCAAGTCTGACATTTAAATTCAGGAAATACAGAGAACACCACAAAGATACTCCTTAAGAAGAGCAACCTTAAGACACATAATCATCAGATTCAGCAAGGCTGAAATGAAGGAAGAAATTTTAAGGGCAGCCAGAGAGAAAGGTCAGGTCACCCAAAAAGGGAAGCCCATCAGACTGGATCTCCCTGCAGAAACCCTACAAGCCAGAAGAGAGTGGGTGCCATTATTCAACATTCTTAAAGAAAATAATTTTCAACCCAGAATTTCATATCCAGCCAAACTAAGCTTCATAAGCGAAGGAGAAATAAAATCCTTTACAGACAAGCAAATGCTGAGAGATTTTATCACCACCAGGCCTGCCTTACAAGAGTTCCTGAAGGAAGCAGTAAACATGGAAAGGAATAACCAGTACCAGTCACTGCAACAACATACCAAATTGTAAAGACCATTAACACTATGAAAAAACTGCATCAACTAATGGGCAAAATAACCAGCTAGCATCATAATGACAGGATCAAATTCACACATAACAATATTAACCTTAGATGTAAACGGGCTAAATGCCCCAATTAAAAGACACAGACTGGCAAATTGGATAAAGAGTCAACACCCATCAGTGTGCTCTATTCAGGTGACCCATCTCATGTGCAAAGGTGCATCAAAATAAAGGGATGGAGGAATATTTACCAAGCAAATGGAAAGCAAAAAAGCAGGGGTTGCAATCTTAGTCTTTGATAAAACAGGCTTAAACCAATGAAGATCAAAAGAAACAAAGAAGGGCCTTACATAATGGTAAAGGGATCAATGCAACAAGAAGAGCTAACTATCCTAAATATATTTGCACCCAATACAGGAGCACCCAGATTCATAAAGCAAGTTCTTAGAGACCTACAAAGACACTTAGACTGCCACACAATAATAGTGGGAGACTTTAACATCCCACTCTCAATATTAGACAGATCAACAAGACAGAAAATTAACAAGGATATTCAGACCTTTAACTCAGCTCTGGACCAAGCACACCTAATAGACATCTACAGAACTCTCCCACCAAAATCAACAGAATGTGTATTCTTCTCAGCACCACAACACATTTATTCTCAAATTGACTACACAATTGGAAGTAAAATACTCCTCAGCAAACGCAAAAGAATGGAAATCATAACAGTCTCTCAGACTACAGTGCAATCAAATTTGAAATCAGGATTAAGAAACTCACTAAAAACTGCACAATTACATGAAAACTGAGCAGCCTGCTCCTGAATGACTGCTGGGTAAATAACAAAATTAAGGCAGAAACAAAGAAGTTATTTGAAACCAATGAGAACAAAGACACAACGTACCAGAATCTCTGGGACACATTTAAAGCAGTGTCTAGAGGAAAATTTGTAGTACTACATGCCCATAACAGAAAGCAGGAAAGACCTAAAAAAGGCACCTAACATCACAATTAAAAGAACTAGAGAAGCAAGAGCAAACAAATTCAAAAGCTAGCAGAAGACAAGAAATGACTAAGATCAGAGCAGAACTGATGGAGATAGAGATAAGAAAAACCCTTCAAAAAATCAGTGAATACGGGAGCTGGTTTCTTGAAAAGATCAACAAAATAAAATAGCTGGAAGAATAACGAAGAAAAGAGAGAAGAATCAAATAGATGCAATAAAAAATGATAAAGGAATATCACCACTGATCCCACAGAAATACAAACTACCATCAGATAATACTATAAACACCAGTATGCAAATAAACTAGAAAATCTAGAAGAAATGGATAAATTCCTGGACACATACAACCTTCCAAGTCTAAAGCAGGAAGAAGCCAAATCCCCGAATAGACCAATAACAAGTTCTGAAATCAAGGCAGTAAATAATAGCCTGCCAACCAAAAAAAGTCTAGGACCAGACGGATTCACAGCCAGATACTACCAGAGGTACAAAGAAGAGCTGATACCATTCCCTCTGAAACTACTGCAAGTAATAGAAAAAGAGGGAATAATCTCTAACTCATTTTATGAGGACAGCATTGTCCTGATACCAAAACCTTGCAGGGACACAACAGAAAAAGAAAATTTCAGGCCAATATCCCTGATGAACATCGACGTAAAAATCCTCAATAAAATACTGTCAAACCAAATCCAGCAGCACATCAAAAAGCTTATCCACCACAATCAAGTCGGCTTCATCCCTGGGATGCAAGGATGGTTCAATATAGGCAAATCAGTAAACATAATCCATCACATACACGGAGCAAATGACAAAAACCACATGATTATTTCAATAGATGCAGAAAAGGCCTTTGACAAAATTAAACACTCCTTCATGCTAAAAACTCTCCATAAACTAGGTATTGATGGAACTTATCTCAAAATAATAAGAGCTATTTATGACAAACCCACAGCCAATATCATACTGAATGGGCAAAAACTGGAAACACTCCCTTTGAAAACTGGCATAAGACAAGGATGCCCTCTCTTACCACTCCTATTCAACGTAGTATTGGAAGTTCTGGCCAGGGCATTCGGGCAAGAGAAAGAAATAAAAGGTATTCAGATAGGAAAAGAGGAAGTCAAATTGTCTCTGTTTGCAGATGACATGATTGTATATTTAGAAAACTCCATCATATCAGCCCAAAATCTCATAAAGCTGATAAGCAACTTCAGAAAAGTCTCAGGATACAAAATCATTGTGCAAAAATCACAACCATTCCTATACACCAATAATAGACAAACAGAGCCAAATCATGAATGAAGTCCCATTCACAATTTCTACAAACAGAATTAAATACCTAGGAATACAACTTACACTGGATGTGAAGGACCTCTTCAAGGACAACTGCAAACCACTGCCCAAGGAAATAAGAGAGGACACAAACAAATGGAAAAGCATTCCATGCTTATGGATAGGAAGAATCAGTATCATGAAAGTGGGCATACTGCCCAAAGTAATTTATAGGTTCAATGCTATCCCCATCAAGTTACCATTAACATTCTTCACAGAATTAGAAAAAACTACTTTAAATTTGAAATGGAAACAAAACCAAGCCAGGATAGCCAAGACAATTCTAACCAAGAAGAACAAAACTGGAGGCATCACACTACCTGACTTCAAACTATACTACAAGGCTACAGTAACCAAAACAGCATGGTACGGGTACCAAAACAGATATATAGATCAATGGAACAGAACAGAGGCCTCAGAGATAACACCACACGTCTACAACCATCTGATCTTTGACAGACCTGACAAAAACAAGCAATGGGGAATGGATTCCCGATTTGATAAATGGTGCTGGGAAAACTGGCTAGCCATATGCAGAAAACTGAAACTGGACCCTTTCCTTACACCTTATACAAAAATTAACTCAAGATGAATTAATGACTTAAATATAAGACCCAAAATCATAAAAGCCCTAAAAGAAGACCTAGGCAATACCATTCAGGACATAGGCTTGAGCAAAGACTTCATGACTAAAACACCAAAAGCAATGGCAACAAAAGCCAAAATTG
>NW_012118755.1:688406-689322 GCF_000951035.1 Colobus angolensis palliatus | reverse complement strand
CCAAAATTGACAAATGGGATCTAATTAAACTAAAGAACTTCTGCACAGCAAAAGAAACTATCATCAGAGTGAACAGGCAACCTACAGAATGGGAGGAAATCTTTGCAATCTATCCATCTGACATAGGATTAATATCCAGAATCTACAAATAACTTAAACAAAATAACAAGACAAAAACCCATCAAAAAGTGAGTGAAGGACATGAACAGACACTTCTCTAAAGAAAACATTTATGTGGCCCACAAACATATAAAAAAAACTCATCATCACTGGTCATTAGAGAAATGCAAATCAAAGCCACAATGAGATACCACTTCACACCATTTAGAATAGTGAGCATTAAAAAGTCAGGAAACAACAAATGCTGGAGAGGATGTAGAGAAATAGGAGCAGTTTTATACTGTTGGTGGGTGTGTAAATTAGTTCAAACATTGTGGAAGACAGTGGCAATTCCTCAAGGATCTAGATCTAGAAATACTGTTTGACCCAGCAATCCCATTACTGGGTATATACCCAAAGTATTATAAATCATTCTACTATAAGGACAATTGCATATGTATGTTTTTTCTATTCGCAATAGCAAAGACTTGGAATGAACATAAATGCCCATCAGTGATAGACTAGATAAAGAAAATGTGGGGGTCGGAGCAAGATGGCCGAATAGGAACAGCTCCAGTCTCCAACTCCCAGTGCGAAGGACACAGAACACTGGTGATTTCTGCATTTTGAACTGAGGTACTGGGGTCATCTCACTAGTGAGTGCCGGACGATCGGTGCTGGTCAGCTGTTGCAGCCCGACCAGCCAGAGCTGAAACAGGGCAAGGCATCGCCTCACCTGGGAAGCGCAAGGGGAAAGGGAATCCCTTTTCCTAACCAGGGGAACTGAGACACACAACACCTGGAAAATCGGGTAACT
>NW_012118755.1:683634-685009 GCF_000951035.1 Colobus angolensis palliatus | reverse complement strand
CTAGAACTTAAAGTACAATAATAAAAATAAAAAAAAATAAAAAAAATAAAAAGAAAATGTGACACACATACACCATGGAATACTATGCAGCCATAAAAAAGGATGAGTTCCTCTCCTTTGCAGGCACATGGATGCAGGTGGAAACCATCATTCTTAGCAAACTAACACAAGAACAGAAAACCAAACACTGCATGTTCTCACTCATAAGTGGGAGTTGGACATTGAGAACACTTGAACACAGGGAGGGGAACATCTCACACCAGGGCCTGTCAGAGGGTGGGGGGCTAGGGGAGAGATAGCATTAGGAGAAATACTTTATGTAGATGATGGAGATGATAGGTTGATGGGTGCAGCAAACCACCATGGCACACGTATACTTATGTAACAAACCTGCATGTTCTGCACATGTTCCCCAGAACTTAAAGTATAATAAAAAAAAGTTGTTGACTGTAGTCACCTGCTGTATGATCAAATGCGCAATCTTATTCATTTTTATTACATCTTTGTATGCATTATTTGAAGAAATTTATACACTCTGCTGATCTTGCCATTTTCCTTACTTAATCCTAATTTCTCTTTTAAGACTAAATCCAGATGAAAACTTGGCTTATAATCTTGTAACAGTTCCCTTGTTTGTCGTGAATCACATTTCAACCGAAAGGATTCCCTTTAGCATTCCTTACAGAGTAGATCTAGTAAAAACATACTCCTTTAGCTTATGTTCATCTGGGAATGTCGTCATTATTGACAGGCATGTTTGCCAGGCATAGCGTTCTCAGCTGACAGATATTTCTTTCAGCAGTTTGAATATATCAAAGTGCCTTCTAACCTGCAAGGTTTCTGCTGATGATCTTTTTGAGGTTCTTTTGTATATGACAAATTGCTTCTTTGCTGCTTCAAGATTCTCTCTTTTTTTTTTCTGTTTGCTTATAACATGTCTTGGTGGATGTATTTGAGTTTGAGTTTATCGTGATTCCTAGATGTGTAGATTTGTGTCTTTCACCAAATTTAGGAAGTTTAAGTTTTGACTTTTCTGCAAATACTCCATTTCTTTGTCTCTCTTGTATTCTTCTACATTTCCCATAATGTTTGTGTTGGTCAGTTTGATGGTGTCCCATAGGTCCTTTGAGTTCTGTTTATTTTTCTTAATTCATGATAATTTCAATAGTCTTTTTTTTTTTTTTTTTTTGTGGCTGCGCCGAATGACACGCTCCGCTTTATTTTATACCGTCGTTTGTGGAATGTTACCAAGCCACAAGACACATTGTTGTTTTTCTGACCTTTCCCTGACTTTCTGGATTTCCAAGATGTTTACATATAAACAAGCCCCCAGGGTCTGGTTTTGCAACTGGCTCCTTTGTCCTCCCTGTTTGCA
>NW_012118755.1:679744-682364 GCF_000951035.1 Colobus angolensis palliatus | reverse complement strand
TTTATCAATGTTTCAAACTGTTTTTTGCAGTCTTATGTGTGGTCACTGAATTCTTTCTCTTTACCTTGTGTTCAGATAATGTTTTAACAGGCATTATTACTGGAAGGCCAGGTGTCAAACAACGACCCTCAAAAAAAAAAAAAAAAAAAGAAAGAAAGAAAAAACTAAAAGAAACAACAAAACCCCTTTCCTATTATTTGCAAATTGGCTCTGTCCTGGCGCACTTTTTGAGCACTTAGCCTGGTTCATATAGAACTTCATCTGAGTCTTCACTGCTTGCTTGCACTGAGCCTAGAGATTAGCCAGAAGTAAAACCTTAGGGTCTTTTCAGGTCTTTGCTAAGCTTCTCCTGTCCTGGGTATGTGCTTGGCATTCTGATTTCCCTAACCCATTTATGCCTAGTGTTCCATTATTGGAATGCTAAGCATATGGGAGTTATTTATATCCTACTGCTTAAGGTCATTTCAAGATCTTATTGCAAAAATTAAAACAATTACAACATCAGGCATAAATATAACATGCACAGTACTCTTGGTTCCCCTCATTTCCCCCGCAAAAACTCTCTTTCGCTTTTTCTCTTTCTGGAATTCATTTTAGAATGGTATTTATGTCCGGGATTTATCTGTATTTTACAAGCTATTCTTCTATTATCTCTTTTTCCAGTTTTTATTGTTATAATTTCTGCAATTTTATACATTTAGATTTGTACAGTTCTGCATTTTACATCCATTTTGCTTTCTTTCTTTCTTTCCTTTTTTCTTTGCTTTTTTTTTTTTGACACAGTTTCACTCTTTTTGCCCAGGCTGGAGTACAGTGGTGTGATCTTGGCTTACTGCAACATCCGCCTCCTGGGTTTAAGTGATTCTTCTGTCTCAGCCTCCCGAATAGATGGGATTACAGGCACCTGCCACCACGCCTGGCTAATTTTTGTATTTTTAGTAGAGAAGGGGTTTCACCATATTGGCCAGGCTAGTCTTGAACTCTTGACCTCGTGATCCTCCCACCTCGGCCTACCAAAGTGCAGGGATTGGGCGTGAGCCACCGCACCTGGCCCATTTTGTTTTCTAGTAGTGTTCACAGAGTATTTATTTTGTTTTCACAGTTAGGCAAATAATAACATTTAATTTATTTAATTTTGGAATGCTCTTTTTTTCCTCTGTGAGATATGTATATATGTTTTGAGATGGAGTCTCACCCTGTCACCCAGGCTGGAGTTCAGTGGCACGATCGTGGGTCACTGCAACCTCTGCCTCCCAGATTCAAGAGGTTTTCTTGCCTCAGCCTCCTGAGTAGCTGAGATTATAGGCATCCATCACCACACATGGCTATTATTTGTATTTTTAGTAGAGACGGGGTTTCACCATGTTGGCCAGGCTGGTCTTGAACTCCAGACCTTAAGTGTCTCCCAAGCTTCAGAATCATCTTTGTAGCCTTCCACTGGACATGTTCACTTCCGTGACATGAAGACATTCCAAGAGCTGCATGGCCTGCATGTGTCTTACTGTCACTCTGCCCTCTACCCTCCCACAACACCCAACCTCCTGGTTCTAATTTCCAGATCTTCTAAGGCCTCTAGGCAGGCCCTCTGGAAGTAGCCCTTGCTCTCTTCCTTTGCTTAGTGAATTCTCTCTTCTACATCTCCAGTGCTGCCCCTTAATATAGACAGTCTACCTCTAATGCTGCTGTCCAGCACAGTCTCCACTCTACTTTGGTGGCATTGCTTCCTCAGTGAAAATGAATTACGTTACAAGGATTTGGGTGTGTATTTTCAGTTCACCATCAATCCTGCTATTTGCATCAGTGACGTGGAGTCAGGGGAGCAGGGAGTCTATGGCCTAAAGGAAGTGGCAAGATAATTGTGTTTTTGTCATATACTGCCAGTTCTTTAGAGCACTGGAGGAAAATATCAGCTTGGATATTTATATTTTTATCTAAAAAATAACAAAATTAAGCTTTCCTTATATGTGGATTGATTGTATTGTACTTTATAAATAAATATAAATAAAATTAGTAGTTGCTAAACATTTTTATGGATCAGATGAGTGATAAATATTTGGAGAACACTAACAGGATTAAAGCCAAAAGTATTTTTTAGTCTCCCTCATCTCCCATGACTCTGCAACCTTTACCTCATCACAGGTAAGACATGCTCTTATCCTGTTAAGCAATTCCATTGACTTGCCACATATTTTTAAAGGTTTTTAACCATTTATTTTTTCAATATATGTTTTAGGGTACATGTGCACAACGTGCAGGTTTGTTATACATGTATACATGTGCCATGTTGGGTGCTGCACCCATTAACTCCTCATTTACATTAGGTATATCTCCTAATGCTATCCCACCCCTTCTCCCCTCCCCACAATAGGCCCTGGTGTGTTGTGTTCACCTTCCTGTGTCCAAGTGATCTCATTGTTCAATTCCCACCTGTGAGTGAGAACATGTGCTGTTTGGTTTTCTATTCTTGTGATACTTTGCTGAGAATGATGGTTTCCAGCTGCATTCATGTCCCTACAAAGGACGTGAACTCATCCTTTTTTTATGGCTGCATAGTATTCCATGGTGTATATGTGCCACATTTTCTTAATCCAATCTATCACTGATGGACATTTGGGTTGAT
>NW_012118755.1:659081-676834 GCF_000951035.1 Colobus angolensis palliatus | reverse complement strand
TTCTAGTTTGATTGCACTGTGGTCTGAGAGACAGTTTGTTATAATTTCTGTTCTTTTATATTTGCTGAGGAGTGCTTTACTTCCAACTATGTGGTCAATTTTGGAGTAAGTGTGACGTGGTGCTGAGTAGAATGTATAATCTGTTGATTTGTGGTCGAGAGTTCTGTAGATGTCTATCGGGTCCACTTGGTGCAGAGTTGAGTTCCATTCCTGTATATCCTTGCTAACTTTCTGTCTCGTGGATCTGTCTAATGTTGACAGTGGGGTGTTAAAGTCTCCCATTATTATTGCATGGGAGTCTAAGTCTCTTTGTAAGTCTCTAAGGGCTTGTTTTATGAATGTGGGTGCTCCCATATTGCATGTATATATATTTAGGATAGTTAACTCTTCCTGATGAATTGATCCCTTTGCCATTATGTAATGGCCTTCTTTGTCTCTTTTGATCTTTGTTAGTTTAAAGTCTGTTTTATCAGAGAATAGGATTGCAACCCCTGCCTTTTTTTGTTTTCCATTTGCTTGGTAGATCTTCCTTCATCCCTTTATTTTGAGCCTATGTGTGTCTCTGCATGTGAAATGGGTCTCCTGTATACAGCAAACTGATGGGTCTTGACTCTTTATCCAATTTGCCAGTTTGTGTCTTTTAATTGGACCATTTAGCCCATTTACATTTAAGGTTAATATTGTTATGTGTGAACTTGATCCTGTCATAATAATATTAGCTGGTTATTTTGCTTGTTAGTTGATGCAGTTTATTCCTAGCAGTGATGGTCTTTTCATTTGGCATGTCTTTGCAGTGGCTGTTTTCGGTTGTTCTTTCCTTGTTTAGTGCTTCCTTCCAGATCTCTTATAGGGCAGTCCTGTTGGTGACAAAATCTCTAAGCATTTGCTGGTCTGTAAAGGATTTTGTTTCTCCTTCACTTACGAAACTTAGTTTGGCTGGATCGGAAATTCTGTGTTGAAAGTTATTTTCTTTAAGATTGTTGAATATTGGCCCCCACTCTCTTCTGGCTTGTAGCGTTTCTGCCGAGAGATCTGCTGTTAGTCTGATGGGCTTCCCTTTGTGTGTAATCCGACCTTTCTCTCTGGCTGCCCTTAACATTTTTCCCTTCATTTCAACTTTGGTGAATCTGATAATTATGTGTCTTGGAGTTGCTCTTCTCAAGGAGTATCTTTGTGGCGTTCTCTGTATTTCCTGAATTTGAATGTTGGCCTGCATTGCTAGGTTGGGGAAGTTCTCCTGAATAATATCCTGCAGGGTGTTTTCCAACTTAGTTCCATTCTCCCCATCACTTTCAGGCACACTGATAAGATGTAGATTTGGTCATTTCACATAATCCCATATTTCTCGGAGGCTTTGTTCATTTCTTTTTACTCTTTTTTCTCTAAACTTCTCTTCTCGCTTCATTCATTCATTTGGTCTTCAATTACTGATAATCTTTCCTCCAGTTGATCAAGTAGGTTACTGAAGCTTGTGCATTTGTCATGTAATTCTCATGTCATGGTTTTCATCTCTGTCACTTCATTTATGGACTTCTCTGCATTGGTTATTCTAGTTATCCATTCTTCCATTCTTTTTAAAAGGTTTTTAGTTTTTTGCGCTGGGTCATTGTTCCTCCTTTAGCTCTGAGAAATTTCATTGACTCAAGCCTTCTTCTCTCAACTCGTGAAAGTCATTCTCGATCCAGCTTTGTTGTGTTGCTGGCGATCAGCTTTGTTCCTTTGGATGGGGAGATGCGCTCTAATTTTTTGAATTTACAGCTTTTCTGCACTGCTTTTTCCCCATCTTTGTGGTTTTATCTGCCTTTGGTCTTTGATGATGGTGATGTACGGATGAGGTTTTGGTGTGGGTGTCCTTTCTGTTTGTTAGTTTTCCTTCTAACAGCCAGGACCCTCAGCTGCAGGTCTGTTGGATTTTGCTTGCAGTCCACTCCAGACCCTGTTTGGCTGAGTATCCAGCAAGAGGCAGCAGAAGATAGAATATTGCCAAACAGCAAGTGTTGCTGTCTGATTCTTGCTCCGGAAGCTTTGTCTCAGAGTTGTACCCAGCCATACAAGGTGTGAGGTGTCAGTCTGCACCTAGGGGGATGTCTCTCAGTTCGGTTACTCAGGGGTCAGGGACCCACTTTAGCAGGCAGTCTTTCCGTTCTCAGATTTCAGCCTCCCTGCTGGGAGAACTACTGCTCTCTTCAAAGCTTTCAGACAGGGACATTTACATCCGCAGAGGTTTCTGCTGCTTTTTGTTTAGCTATACCCTGTCCCCAGAGGTGGAGTCTACAGAGACAGGCAGGCCTCCTTATGCTGCAGTGGGCTCCACCCAGTTAAGCTTCCCAGTGGCTTTGTTTACCTACTTAAACCTCGGCAATGGTGGGTGCTCCTCCCCCAGCCTTGCTGCTGCCTTGCAGTTAGATCTCAGACTGCTGTGCTAGCAATGAGGTAGGCTCCATGGGCGTGGGACCCTCTGGGCCAGGTGTTGGATATAGTCTCCTGGTATGCTGTTTGCTAAGACTCTTGGTAAACCACAGTATAGGGTGGGAGTTACCCGATTTTCCAAGTGTTATGTGTCTCAGTTTCTGTTGGCTAGGAAAAGATATTCCCTTCCCCCTTGAGCTTCCAAGGTGAGGCTATGTCTCGCCCTGCTTCAGCTCTCACTGATTGGGCTGTACCCACTGACCAGCACCAACTCTCCGACACGCCCCAGTGAGATGAACCCGGTACCTCAGTTGAAAATGCAGAAATCATCCATCTTCTGTGTCTCTCATGCTGGGAGCTGGATGCTGGAGCTGTTCCTATTCGACCATCTCCATTTTTTTCTTTTTTTGGTTTTTAAACTTTTGTTAAGTTTTTTTACATGTTTGCAAAGGAACTAAAGTTTTGTCACTTCAGTGAAATCTAATATGTTGACACACTCTCACATGAATATACGCAGAACACTTTTACGATCCATCTGTGTTGCACATATGTGTGGAGTGAGTCCTTTAATCCTGTGGTAGATCTGTCTCTGTATGTATGTTTCCTTATGAGAAGATATGTTCCTCTTTTGTAAGGAAGACTTTTGTATTCAAATTGGAATACTCAGAAACTAGGAAAGCTCTAGGCATATGTAGGCACTAAATATTTTTTGCATTAAGTAATAAATTAATGCACCAACAGGATATTTCTCTTGATTTTTTACCCGCAATGTGTAACATAAAGCAACATCTATCATGGAGGCCCTTTATAACATTTTCTATTTAATTTTTAACAATAAAAATGGTAAGAATTAGTCCCTAAACATCTTTTTTCACATCAGCTGATTCTTATCACTTCAGATTGAGCAGAACTGTTGTTATTTTCCAGGGATCAGTATCATTTAAGGATGTGACTGTGGGCTTCACTCAATAGGAGTGGCAGTATCTGGACTCTGCTCAGAGGACCCTGTCCAGGGATGTGATGCTGGAGAACTACAACCACTTTGTCTCAGTAGGTAGGTAGGAATTGTTTCCCATGTAGAAGGCCAGAATGTATGTCCTTTCTTATCAATAGAAACCTGTGGAACTTTTGTAAAATATAATAATAGTTAGGTTTGAGATTCAGAGGTCAGGGACAATGTATCCCTTTTGGATACCAGAAAGAATGTTTTTATCTGCCCCCATAACAGTATTAAATGAGGGATGTGTGTGTGTGTGTGTGTACACTGGTGTATACTGTCTTCCTCCTTCAGGGAAGCCCACCCAGTTTGTCCCAAGTAATATAATTCTCATTCACAGGGTATTGCATTCCTAAACCAGAAGTGATCCTCAAGTTGGAGAAAGGTGAGGAGCCATGGATATTAGAGGAAAAATTTCCATTCAGAGTCATCTGGGTGAGTTAGTAAGTGCCAGATGGATATAGGTAGATCACAAAGGGTAAGTTCAGATAATAAGACCATTGAAATGTTCTTCAGGAATCATATTTTAGAGGCTGCAGACCTTTGGAAGTAGCATGTTGACATGACCCAAATATCCAGTGGCTCTGAATCACCCAGCATCTCCCAGTATCACTTCCCTACACACATCTTGCTTTTTTTAATTGTAGTACAAATTATATAGTTGTCACAGCTTAATAAAATTTATATATATATAAATACATATATAACACTCATATATCCATCATTGAGATGAATATATAGAGTGATTTTTCAACACCCCCAGAAAGCTCCCTAGTGTATTCTTCCTAGTAAAGAGCATCCCTCCTTCTATAAAATATTAAATATATTTTTCTATACATGCTTTTCTGAGTTGCTCTTTCATTAGCATTCTACCATATTCACCATTTTTTACAGAATTATTTTAAAATAGCCTGGGCCCAGTGGTTCATGCCTGTAATCCCAGCACTTTGGGAGGCTGAGGTGGGAGGATTGCTTGAGCCCAGGAATTTGAAACCAGCTTGGGCAACACAGGGAGACCCCATCTCTATGAAAAATTAAAAAATTATCCAGGCATGGTGGCACACACCTGCGATCCCATGCCTGGCTAATTTTTGTGATCTCAGCTACTGGAGAACTGAGGTGAGAGTCTTGCTTTAGCCTGGGAAGAGGCTGCAGTGAGCTGTGTTTGTGCCATTGCACTGCAGCCTGGGTGACAGAGTGATTCTGTCTCTAAAATATAAAGCAATTAAAATTAAAATTAAACGTTCAAACAGTAATCATTTCAGCGTGAAGCCTGAAAAAATTTGTGTTTGGAAAAGCTCTCTAGGTAATACTGATAAACATTATTTTTTAAGTACCCTTGATTAAATATCTATGTAGGACACTGAGAGAAAATCATAGATAAAGTAATGACTGCCGGGAACATAGTTGGTGAACGAAAACAGAACTGCATGGAATATTTTGAAATTCAGTGTTTAACAAAGAATATTTTTATAGCAATCCAGCTGATGTTTGTGCTTGAATGAATTGTACAAACAGTCCTTTCATCTTTTTTAGTAAATGAACTTGGAAGTAGTGGGAAAATTTGGAAGGGCAACTTTTTAAAAACACTGTTAGACTGTAAGCTGACAATGAAAAAGCAATCAGCATAAGATTATGATGGGAATGAGCAATTTATGAGGAACAAACAGCGGAACTTACATAGAGTGAAATATGCTCATTCTAGACGTGTAAAAGAATGGCTTGGTTCAAATGTTTGTTCTTGGGACCTTGGACTGAATATAGTGTAGTACAGATGATGGAATAAAGGGCAAATCCCACAGCCGGAATAGAACCATAAGCCTGATCCTCTGGCAAAGATGGCTTGTTCACTCATTGATTTAACTCTTATTGTTGCATACTTTTATTCCTAATGAATCAGAGCTAGAAAAACAATTCAGCCAGATGCAGCTGCTCATGTGTGTAATCCTAGCACTTTGGAAGTTCAATGTGGGTGAATTGCTTGAGGCCAGAAGTTCAAGACCAGCCTGGCTAACATGGCAAAATCCTGTCTCTACTAAAAACATAAAAACTAGCCAAACATGTTGGTGCACGGTGCCTGTAGTCCCAACTACTTGGGAGGTTGAGGCATGAGAATCACTTGAACCCAGGAAGTAGAGGTTGCAATGAGCCGAGATCACATCACTACACTCCAGCCTGGGTGACAGAGCAAGACTCTGTCTCCAAAACAACAACAACAGCAGCAACAACAACACACAGAATTGGAGTCTGGATTATAGGACTATCTATGAATTAGAAATTTTAGAAATTTGATTTGTTGCTCTTATGTTGGGTTGAAAAGAGATATACGACTGGAAGTAGGCACACTGTTGTCATAATGTAGGTGTGAGGAGATAATGGCCTAAACTAAGCCTTCAAACATAATGCTAACTTTATTTATCTTACATATCCTTGTCAACTAATCTTTCTTGTCACTCTATGTTTCAGAATTAATTAATACCAGTAGAAACTATTCAAGAATGAAATTCAATGAGTTTAACAAAGGTGGAAAATGTTTCTGTGATAAAAGCATGAAATAATTCATTTTGAAGAGGAACCTTATGAATATAATAAAAATGGGAACGGCTTCTGGCTGACTGAAGACCTTGTTTGGCATCAGAAAATTAAAAATTGGGAGCAACCTTTTGAATATAGTAAATATGGGAAAGCTTTCCCTGAGAATTCACTCTTCCTTGTACATAAGAGAGCTTACACAGGACAGAAAGCCTGCAAATATACGGAACATGGGAAAACCTGCGATATGTCATTTTTCATTACTCATCAGCAAACACATCCAAGAGAGAACCAGTATGAATGCAAAGAATGTGGAGAAAGTATCTTTGAGGAATCAATTCTCCTTGAACATCAGAGTGTTTACCCATTCAGCCAGAGGTTAAATCCCACTTCAATCCAGAGAACCCACTCAATTAACAATATTATTAAATATAATGAATGTGGAACCTTTTTCAGTGAAAAATTAGTCCTTAATTTACAACATAGAACACATACAGGAGAAAAGCCTTATGAATGTCATGAATGTGGAAAAACCTTCACCCTGAAGTCAGCCCACACGAGACATCAGAGAACACACATGGAGAAAACCCTATGAATGTCATGAATGTGGGAAGACCTTCTGTAATAATTCAGACCTCATTAAACATCAAAGAACTCACACAGGGGAGAGATCTTACAGATGTCAAGAATGTGGGAAATCCTTCAGTGAAAACCCTTACTCAACATCAGAGAACACACACAGAGGAGAAACCATATGAATGTCATGAATGTGGGAAAGCCTTCTCATTTAAGTAAGTCCTTACTGTGCATCAGAAAACACAGGGGAGAAGCCCTATGAATGCTATGCATGTGGGAATGCCTTTCTCGGAAAATCAGACCTCATTGAACATCAAAGAATTCACACAGGAGAAAAACCTTATGAATGTAATGAATATGGGAAGTCATTCTCTGAGAAGTCAACCCTTACTAAACATCTAAGAACTCACACAGGTGAGAAACCTTATGAATGTATTCAGTATGGAGAATTTTTCTGCTACTACTCAAGTTTCACAGAACATCTGAGAAGACATACAGGGGAGAAACCTTTCAGATGTAATGAATGTGGGAAAACCTTCTATCAGAAGTCGGCCCTAATTGTTCCCCAGAGAACTCATATAAGACAGAAACCCTACGAATGTAATGAATGTGGAAAATCATTCTGTGTGAAGTCAAAACTCATTGCATATCATAGAACACACACAGGGGAGAAACCCTGTGAATGAAATGTTTGTGGAAAATCAATCCATATTAAGTCAAAACTAACTGTACATCAGAGAACATGCTTGGGGTGAAACCCTAGAGATGTAGTAAGTGAGGGGGAGATGTAGTAAATGAGGGAAATTACTCTGAGTGAAGTCAGAACTTTGTAGAACAGAGAACATAAAGGGTGAGGGAAATCTGTTAATATAATGATGAGAACACCTTTGTCCTGAAGTCAGTTCTTACAGTATAGAAGAGAACTTAAAGAGGGAAAAAACAATATGAAGATATGGAATGCAGGAAAACATTATTCTGGAATTTGGACCATACATTATATTATAAAACTAAAAGTGGAAAAAATTTATTGGTGATTGAATATAGGAAACATTTTGCTCAATGTCACACCTCAGTAAACATCAGAGAGTTCATACAGGGTTAAATGTGGCTCAGCATCCCTAGGTTGAGAAGGGACACATTTTTCTGCTACTACTCCAGTTTCACAGAACATCTGAAAAGACACACAGGAGAGAAACCTTTTGGGTGTAATGAATGTGGGAAAGCCTTTCGTCACAAGTCAGCCCTAATTGTTCACCACAGAACTCATGTAAGACAGAAACCCTATGGATGTAATGAATGTGGAAAATCATTCTGTGTGAAGTCAAGAGGCCAGAGAAAATGCACAAACTATAGGAAACTATAGGAAAGAATTTACTATGAGGTTATATTTTATAGAGCATATGTAATAAGAAGTACCTTCTCAGTGAACATCACATAGTAGAGAAAGTATTTTTAATTGTATCCAATGTGTGGATTTAGATTTTAAGTAAAAATCTAAATTTAATATAGACCAGAGGTGTTGATTTGCAGGATGTCTAGCAATTTAAGAAAATGTAGAAAAAAGGTTTTTCTTTCTTTCTTTCTTTTTTTTTTTATTTTGAGGTGGAGTCTTGCTGTGTCGCCCAGGCTGGAGTGCAGTGGCACAATCTCGGCTTGCTGCAAGCTCCACCTCCCGGGTTTCTGCCATTCTCCTGCTTCAGCCTCCTAAGTAGCTGAGACTACAGGCGCCCACCACCATGCCAGGCTAATTTTTTGTATTTTTAGTAGAGACAGGGTTTCACTGTGGTCTCAATCTCCTGACCTCATGGTCCGCCCACTTTGGCCTCCCAAAGTGCTGGGATTACAGGCATGAACCACCACGTGAAAAAAGGTTTTTATTGAGAAATAGCATTTTATTTTGTTAATATTCTGGTTTAGTTCCTTGTCAAGACTGCTATTTTCTAAGAGACTTGAAAAGATGCCACTCTGGAGCCAATGGCTATAAGTAGTTCAAAGGTTTATTGCTTAGCCATATGTAAAATAAGGGAAGATTTTTTAGCAAAGGCAACCACAAGTAAGAGTGCTCTTGTATGTCCAGGAAGAAAGAGAAAGACCCTTAATCTGGGGCCATAGGGCAGGAGCCCACCAGCAGAATTTTTTAATAATCCTGGGGCAGACTAATTTTGGGCGACCCATCTCAGAATGGTGGATCAAAGGGGCAAGTCAACTTGCCTTGTATGCAACTTAGGAGGATTAGTAGAAGACAGTGGGTCTAGATTTCTGGTGGTTTCTGCCCTAGCAGATGTCTAACACGTAAGCCAGGACATTCTGCTGTGAGTGACTTATTGTACCCAACTCTTACTTTTCTCCATACTGAAACACGTCTTTCATAGGTGATATAACGTTAAAATGTATATGTAGATATAACTTAAATATGGGGCTTTGAAAAAGCACAAATAGGCTGTGCATGGTGGCTTGCACCTGTAATCCTAGTACTTTAGGAGACTGAGGTGGGCAAGACCTGAGGTCAGGAGTTCCAGACCAGCCTGGCCAACGTGATGAAACCTGTCTCTACTAAAAATACAAAAACTAGCCAGGCATGGTGGTGCACACCTGTAATCCCAGCTACTACAGAGGCTGAGGTGGGAGGATCACTTAAACCTGGGAGGTGGAGGCTTCAGTGAGATTAGATCATGCCACTGCACTCCAGCCGAAGTGACAGAGAGAGACTGTTTCAAAAAAAAAAAGCAAAACTTGGTTTCCCTATTGGGTAAGGTATAGTAGTTGGCAGCAGAATGGACCCATTGAGGACAACTGTGAAATTACAGAAAATATTTAAATGCAACTTAGTGCTATAGAAGCAAAGAGAACTAAAGGGACAAAATTCTAGAGAGTGGTAAATCCCAGAAAGCACATGCACATAATGCAGCTGTTTGCTCTGGGGACCCTTTCCACTTCTGGCTATAGGGAACTTGGTTCAGGAAGAGGGCCATACCCTGAGGGTCAGGGGAAGGCATGGGGGGACCAGAAGCCAGGAGAACAAACAACTGCAATGAAAAAAATGGATACACTAGGGGCTTCAAACACATATAATTTCTCAAGAAATTTCCAGATGTCTCATGCTGCATAGGGCAGGAGGCTGAAAAACTAATTTGAGAAGAAAACAAGTAGGATTTTTGTTGCCTTGCATGTTGCAATACGGAGGAGAAATTATTAGAACTTAGGAAGTGCCAGCGGATTGGTCCTTTGGTGAACATGCCATCAGTAAAAGCCCTGGAAACAAGGTCATACCAGAGATTGATTGTGCCTTGTCACAACTGCAAACAATACTTGAGTGGAATATTTGAAAACTTGCTTAGAGAGGAAACTCTAGGACAGATGGCTTCCCTGAAGTTATTCTAAATATTTAAGAAATAAAGAATACCAGGCTTCTACAAACTTTTCTAGAAGAAAAAAGATGGAATATTTTCCAATTCAGTTTTTGAGCCAGTGCAACTTTGATACCAAAACCAAAAAAAAACCCATAAAGCTGTAGACCAAAGTCTCACAGATTTAGATGCAAAATCCTAAAATTGAAAAAAAAAAATCTAGCCATATTCGTAAACTATATCATCACCAAGAGATGTTTATTAGGGCAATCAAAAGATGATTTAGTTTAAAAAATCAATGTGACCTTCTATTCCTCTTTCTTTTGATTCTCCTCTTTGACTTTTTATGTGTCTCTTCTGCCTTCCCTCCCAGAGTGGAGGAGTTAGACATGCCTCATGGGATGAGAGGAGTCGTGGTTCTGTGTCTGCTGGCACCAAGAGGGCTGAGGGTGAGGTGTGGAAGGGACAGGGGGAGGAGATGGGCAGCATTGTTGAGAGATTGGTACTATTGAGCAAATAAATATGTTGAGGTTGATGACAGCAAGGTTTCTCTCTGCTAGATAAAGTGTTTATATAAATAGCAATGAAGAGAAGCTAGAAAACCTGGAGTGTGGGATTTGAATAGAGCTCGTATGTTTTAAATATATAGGAACAAATAGAGAAACTGTTGTGTGTGCACACATGCATATATTTTGTGATTCATTCTGAGAGGACATAAACACAGTGACACCTCAGTAACAGTAAGCATACCAACTGCCAAGTTACTAGTTCCTAAATACTATCCACAGAAAAGAGGACCAGGGATGATTCCTAGTCAGAGATTGGGATAAATACAAGATGAGCCTGAATCATCTCATGTACCAAAATACTCTGGCTGGGTTCAGTGACTCATGCCTGTAATTCTAGCATGTTAGAAGGTCAAGGTGGGTGGGTTGCTTGAGCCCAGGAGTTTGAGACCAGCCTGGGTAACATCGCAAAACTGTCTCTACAAAAAAATGCAAAACTTAGCCATGCATGTTGGCATGTAACTGTAGTCTGAGATAGGAGGCAGAGAGGTGGGAGGATCACTTGAGCCTGGGAGATTGAGGCTACATTGAGCTCTGATCATGCCACTGCACTCCAGCCTGGAAGACAAAGTGAGACCCTGTCTCAGGAAAAAAGAAAAAATATGTCATTCAGCAAGTTAATGGATAAACTGTGGAACATCCAGAAAGCTTTAATATTCTTCAAAGAAATAGAAAACACAATCCTAAAATGTATATGGGACCACAAAAGACCTAGAATAATCAGATCTATTCAGAGCAAAAAAAAAAAAAAAAAAAATCAAAATGGAGGAATCATATTAACTGCCTTCAAATTATTCTACAGAGCTACAGTAACCAAAACAACATGATACTGGCATAAAAACAAACACATTGGAACAGAATAGACAACCCAGAAACAAATTCATACATCTACGGTGAACTCACTTTTCACAAAGTTATGAAGAACATATATTGGGGAAAAGATAATGTCTTTAATAAATGGTGCTGGGAATACTGGATATCCATGTGCAGAAGAATGAAACTAGACCCCCATCTGTTACCATATACAAAAATCAAAATCAATTAAAAAGTTAAATCTAAGACCTCAAACTATGAAACAGCGAAAAGAAAACATTGAGGAATCTCTCCAGGACATTGAAGTTGGCAAAGATTTCTTGTGTAATACCTGACAAACAGGCAACCAAAGCAAAAGTGGACAAGTGGGATCACATCAAGTTAAAAAGCTTTTGCATTGCAAAGGAAACAAAGTGAAGAGACAACCCATAGAATGGGAGAGAATATTTGCAAACTATCCGTCAGTATTAGGCCATTCTTGAAATACTATAAAGAAATACTTGAGACTGGGTAATTTACAAAGACGAGGCTTAATTGACTCAAGGTTTTGCAGGCTGTATGGGAAGCATGGTGCTAACATCTGATCAGCTTGTAGGGAGGCGTCAGGAAGCTTCCAACCATGGTGGAAGGCAAAAGGGGAGTACGTTCCTCACATGATAGGAGCAGGGGCAAAGACACAGGGGGAGGGAGGTGCCACACACTTAACCAGATCTTGTGAGTATTCAGGTCTTGTGAGGGGTGCTTGAGGTAATGGATACCCCATTTACCCTGATGTGTTTATACACATTTCATGCCTGTATCAAAACAGTATAAACATATGCACCTGCTTTGTACCCACAAAAATTTAAAAATAAAGTGAATTTCAATGTTTAAAGACTCATTATTAATACCAGTTTCTATAAATTTAATATTTCAATAAAACTCCCAATATTTATTCTTAACACTGGAAAAAGTTTTCCAAAATGTGTATTGCAGAAATAAGGGCCTTGATTCGAGGACAGCATCAATTAATGAGGGATCCTCCCCCTTGACCAAAATACCTTCCACCAAGACCCACCTTTAACGCTGAGGATTACATCTCAAAATGAGATTTAGGCAGGGACAAATATCCAAACTATATCACTAGCTATATCAGGAGCTGTAATTGTAACTATGTCAGGAGCTATAACAATTCTATAGAAAAAAAATCTAATCTGATTGAAAACTGGGCAAAAATCTGAATAGACGTTTCTCAAAAGAAGACATTCAAATGGCAAACAGGCATATGAAAATGTACTCAACATCATTGATCCATAAGAGAAATGCAAATTAAAACTACAATGAGATATCATCTCACCTCAGTTAAAATGTCTTCTGTCCAAAAGACAGGTAGTAACAAATGCTGAAGAGGATGTGGAGAAAAGGGAACCCTTGTGCACTGTGGAAATGTATAGTAGTACAACCACTATGGAGAACAGTTTGTAGGTACCTCAAAAACTAAAAATAGAGCTACCATACAATCCAGCAATTCCACTAGTAGATATATACCCCAAAGAAAGGAAATCAGCATATTGAAGATATATCTGCACCACGTTTACTGTAGCACTACTCACAATAGCCAAGATTTGGAAGCAACCTAAGTGTCTATCAGCAGATGAATGGATAAATAAAATATGGTGCATATACACAATGGTGCATACAAAATAAATATGGAACATACAAAACTAAATTTAATGCACTTAATTTAAAATAATGCAAAAGATTTATGCACTTTAAACTTTGATAAGTTAGATTTTGTTAAATTCAAAAGCTTGTGTTCTTCAAAGCACACAGTTAAGGAAATGGAAAGGCGAGTTATGGGCTGAAAAAAATTACTTATAAGACCGCTTTGGATAAGAATAGAAGAAAAATCCCAATGAGAAAATTGGTGGAAGATTGGTATGGAAAGTTCACTACAGAAATAATACGAATGGCAAATAAGACTGATTTGGGGGAGTGTGTTCAATACCAATGTTAATTTTTGAAATGTCCTGTGTTTAATTTTTTGGAGTGTGTGATTTGCAACATGCCCCTGCTGCATGGAGGTTGAGGAGATGGTAAAATGAACAGTAGTAATAATTATAAACATAAAGTCTCAAGGGGTCATAATTTTCCACGGAACAGAATAAAATGTGTAGTTGTCAATTTACAACACCACTCAGTAAGAGCACAATACAATAATTCCACTATTCTTAATATGGGCCAAATTTCTGATATTGAAACCGGCTCAATTTTCCTATACAATTGATGTTTATGGGGGCTTTTTTGGGGAATAAACATAGAAATTGACTGTCAAACCATTCTTGCATTGCTATAAAGAAATACCTGAGACTGGGTAATATAAAGAAAACAAGTTATAAAGGAAAGGGGTTTAATTGACTCAGGTTCTGCAGGCTTTACAGGAAGCATGGTGCTGGCATCTGCTCGGCTTTTGGTGAAGCCTCAGCTTTCAGTCACAGCAGAAGGCAAAGCAGGAGCAAGAGATAGGGAGTTGGGGGAAGTGCCACGTTCTTTGAGATGACCAGATCTTGGGAGAATTCGCTATGAGAAAGACAGCACTAAGCCATATGAGGGTTGCATCCCCATGATCACCTCCCACTAGCACCTACTTCCAGCACTGGGAATTACAATTCAACATCAGATTTAGGCAAGCAAAATATCCAAAGTATAGGATTGACCTCCAGTCTTAAAGGTTGAGAAATTTAACGTTTGTCATCTGAGTTGCTTTCTCAATAAACTGATCATTAGGACTCCCACATAGTTTCATGGAACTGAAACTTTACAGATCACCACAACTGGACAATGAAACCTGTTGCCAGTTGACTAACTCCTCTTCCTTCTCTCTCAGTCCCGTTTTCCCACAGGTGGTTACAATGAGATGCTAGATCTCTTATCTAACCACCTGCTGCCTATTGATCATATTCCTTGCTCCCCTTAATTCCTGTGTATATAAACTCCTAACTTTGGTTGGGAGAGAGACGAATTTGATGGTTAGACTGACAGCATCCACAATAAAGCACTTCTTCCCTGGCAATACTCGTCTTAGTGGCTGGCTTTCTGTGTGGTGAGCAACCACACCTAGGACAAACCCCTGGTGTTCAGCAATGATACATTTGTTCTACTTGATCCTCTGAGCTAATATCTTTGTCTTGTAAAAAGTTACCTCACAGCCACTCAATCAGGGAATGCTCAATGAGGAAGAAACGATTAAGAACTGTGTTATCCAGTTTTGTATAGAGCTGCTGTGATCAGGCAGTTCACTGTGCAGTGAAAAACCTCCAGAGCAACATGCAGCAGCCCTGTCATCACCCTGTTGACAGGGCTCCTCCTCCATCTAGTAGAAATCTTCACACACCTGTGAAGCCAACTATAGCCATAACTGGAGCCCAGGCTGAAGCTTTTTGCTAATAACCAATGTGCTAGAAAGGTGGGGTTGGCCCATTTATCTGTGCATTATATCTAAGCCATGTAGTTTGAGCCCTAGAAAAGAGTTCTACCTGACAATGAGCTATTCTGCCAGTCAACTGGGGATTTCAAAACTTGGACTCGAAGGGACTTTCAGTATTCTCTAATAAAGGTGCACTCTATGTCCATATCTTTTCATATTTTCAAGGGCAAAAAGTAAACATTTTTGCTCAAATATTCCAATTTCCAAATAATTCGTATAATGGTATTGGATTGACCCCTAAATAAATGTAAGCTAAGAAACTGGGCAAGGCTGATATGTTCATCTCCTCCCATGTTCATGGAATAGAGATGTACCTAGAGAGATTTACAATTGTATGGGTCTTTCTGTTGGCTTTTTTTGGACTAGTTTGAGACATTCAAGCCCTAGAATCCTTTAAAAATCATTAAGATTGATTGAGGACCCTCAGAATGTCTGCTATTTTCATCTTTTCAATTATGCCAACCACTTTCTTCAATGATGACAAGCACTCAAATTTTATTTCTCTCTTTAATACTAATATACGAGTGTTAGAAATGAAAAATAGAAAACAAAGGGTGTATATTGTGTGTGATACTTGGTTTTAAGTGAAACCAGTAATATTCCAACTAAAGATATTATTTCCTAGTATTACACAGCTCATTCAGGTGGTGCATTTCTCGAAGTGCACTACTGGTATATGATGGGTGCAGGGAACAGGCCCCCCCACAAAAGTCTGACCATAAACTGGACCCAAAACTGGCCATCAACAACATTCTGCAGCATTGTGACATGTTCATGATGGCCATAACGCCCATACTGGAAGGTTGTGGGTTTGCCAGAATGAGGGCAAGGAACACCTGACCCATCTAGGGCGGAAAACCGCTTAAAGACATCCTTAAGGCACAAACAATAGCATGAGCGATCTGTACCTTAAGGACATGCTTCTGCTGCAGTTAACTAACCCATAAGGCATACTTTTAGTTAATTTAATATCTATAGAAACAATGCTAATGACTGACTTGCTGTTAATAAATACATGGGTAAATCTCTGTTCAGGGCTCCAGCTCTGAAGGCTGTGAGACCCCTGATTTCCCACTTCACACCAGTATATTTCTGTCTGCATGTCTTTAATTCCTCTAAGCCACTGGGTTAGGGTCTCCCCGACTGAGCTGGCCTCGGCAAGTGGTGTCCATCGTGGGGGTTTGAAACCAGGATGAAGGGTCGCCGGAGCGACGGTTGGAGAACATGGATTTAAGCTGGAGGACACCTGAGTACTCCTAAAGCAATCCCTGGGTTGAGTCAGAAGGGGAGCTCAGAAGTGTCAGGGTATCAATGGGACAAGTGTTGGGACTTTTTCACACTGATGATGAGGAGGAAGGAGAGTATAACAAAGTAACAGAAGGGGCTACAGAGCAGGTTTATTTTCCAGCTAAAGCTAAAGCAGCAAAGGAGAGAGAGGTTCATCCCTACCCTTCTGTACCCCTTCATTATTATTTTGAAGAAAAAGAGTGGCCTGACCCTCCAGATCTTTCTTTTCCAGAGGACATTGGGTGAAAAGTAGTTGTGCCAGTGACTATTCAAGCAGTGCCTCAAGTGACTCCTCTTAGTTCTATTCAGTCAAGAATTCAGCAAGCTAGAAGAGAGTTTTATTTAGAGGCTTGGCAGTTCCCTATTTGAATACACTCCCTAGATCAACAGGGAAATATTATAGCTACAATTGAGCTTTTTCCTTTTAAATACTCAAAGAATTTAAACAAGCTATTCATACTAAAAAAGAATGTAGAAATAATCAGTGAGTCAGGCCTCCAGATAGGGGAATAAAGAAAACTGCTGAGTCTGAAATATGCCCAAAATGTAAAAAAGGAAAACATTGGGCCAATCATGTCACTCTAAGTTTGATAAAGATGGGAACCCAATTACGGGAAACACCATGAGGAGCCCGTTCTGAGCCCTGTTCCAAACCGGAGCATTTCCAGCTCAGGCCATTCCTTCACTGCTGTACAATGTCTGTCCCCCACCACAGCTGGTAGTGCCACAGTAGATTTATGCTGCACAAAAGCTGTGAGCCTTCTGCCTGGGTAACCCTCGCAAAAGGTAACCCAAGGAGTCTGTGGACACTTGCCAGCAGGGACAATAGGATTACTTTCAGGAAGGTCTAGTTTAAGTTTAAAAGGGACACAAATGCATACAGGAGTCATTGATTCAGATTATAATGGGGAAATTCACATTGTTATATCTACTTCTGTTCCCTGGAAAGCAGAGCCAGGTGAGCACATAGCGCAGCTCCTCATTGTGCTGTAGGTGGGAAAGCGGACAACCAGTCACAATGAGTAATTTAATGGTAGCTGTGATAGTGATGATCAACACTGCCATGAGTATTCCTTCAATAAGGGCTGACACAGGAAACAATTATGCTTAATGGGCATATTTATCAATCTTGGCTGGTAATAATGCCTGGATATAATCACTCTAAGACACAGTTACACATGCTTTCTGATCTCAGTATTTACCATAATAAATCTGCTCCTATAATTGAGGCATATCACCCTCAAAATACTATTTGTAAACAAAATTGAACCTGGCCAGAATAAAATGAAGTACTTGTTTAGGAAGATTGCACTGCAGAACAGTGCAACGATTCCTATGGAATCATTATTAATTGGTCCTCTATGGGGATGTTTAGCTTAAATTGCACCTCTCAGTCTGCATGCCATGGCCATATGGCTGATCTGAACAAAATGGTCAAATGGCAGATATAATAAGAAGTATGGCAAGAGTTATTATCTGTAACCATGGTGGTATAGGGCCCCTCAACCTCAAATGACATGGCCCACTGTAGGTGCTAAACAAAAGGATTTGTGGAAACTATTAATAGCTTTTAATAAAAACAAAATTTGGGAAAGAATAAAAAATCATCTAAAAGGACACTCTACAAACTTGTTTTTGGATATTGCAAAATTAAAAGAACAAATACTTGTTTTTATTTTTATTTTTATTATTATACTTTAAGTTCTAGGGTACATGTGCATAACGTGCAGGTTTGTTACATATGTATACTTGTGCCATGT
>NW_012118755.1:648685-657155 GCF_000951035.1 Colobus angolensis palliatus | reverse complement strand
GCTGTGGGTTTGTCATAAATAGCTCTTATTATTTTGAGGTACGTAAAAGAACAAATATTTAAAGCATCCTAGGCACACCTGACCTTAATGCCAAGAACTGGAGTGCTTGAAGGAGCTGCAGACAGATTAGCAGCTAGTAACTCATTAAAATGTATAAAAACACTTGGAAGCTCTGTGATTTCAATAATGACTGTGCTTTTAATCAGTGTTGTTTGTATAGTCTGCAGATGTGGATCCTGACTCCTGTGAGAAGTAGCTCACTGTGACAAAGCTGCCTTTGCTTTTATCGATTTGCAGATCACAGAAGGGGAACATGTTGGGAACAGACCCCCCAAATCTGGCCATAAACTCACCCCAAAACTGGTCATAAAGAGAATCTCTGCAGCACTGTGACGTGTTCATGATGGTCATAATGCCCATGCTGGAAGGTTGTGGGTTTACCAGAATGACGGCAGGGAACATCTGGCCCACCCAGGGCGGAAAACTGCTTAAAGGCATTCTTAAGCCACAAACAATAGCATGAGTGATCTGTGTCTTAAGGACATGCTCCTGCTGCAGTTAGCTAATCCAACCTATTTCTTTAATTTGGCCCATCCCTTCATTTACCATAAGGGATACTTTTAGTTATTTTAATATCTATAGAAACAATGCTAATGACTGGCTTGCTGTTAATTAATATGTGGATAAATCTCTGTTTGTGGCTTTCAGCTCTGAAGGCTGTGAGATCCTTGATTTCCCACTTTACACCTGTATATTTCTGTGTGTGTGTCTTTAATTCCTCTAGTGCGGCTGAGTTAGGGTCTCCCCCACCGAGCTGGTCTCGGCAGATGGGAGTTGCAAGGAACCAGTTTTTTAGTCGAACACCTGAGTTAGAGGCTCTCCCACTTTCCTTCCACATCTTTCTCTGGTTTTCCAGCTCATTTCAGGACCCCTTTCCTCAGCTTCTCTAACACACCAAGCTCCCATCTACTCTCAGGAGAATGCCATTGACACAGAGGTAAATACAGCATAATGCATGACTTCAACTGAATTTGAGCTGAAGTAAATATTTGCAGAAATGTAACAAACTCAGTATAATGCATACTGTAAAAGAGGTGTGGCCATAGTGCCAAGGAAGCAGAATGAAAGAACTGCATTTTCAGGTAGAACAAGAACAAGAATGTTACCTGAAAGAAGTGACAATTTAAGCTATTTTGATACTTGGGTATAATTCTAGTGGGCAGAGAAACACATAGGCAGTTGAAACTGAGAGAGGGTGCTTAGTTAATGTAATGGTTACAGGATGTTTGGGGATAATGTGAGTCATGCACTTTTACTGATGAGTGGGGAAGAAATGTAAGATCTATGTGGAGAATCTAGAAATTTGTGGTTGACAACAAACTATTGAGGAACAGGGAAAGGTATCTGCACTAAAGTGTGGGAAGTAATTGTGTTTTGGAAACTAATCAGAAGATTTTAATATGCATTGATCAATAAGAGTCTATGAGTGAGGAGGTCTGGTAGGAAATGTAAAGTGAGAAGGGGATTAATATAATAGGAGGGAGGATGCATAGAGGATCTAACAGGCTTAACTAATTCATTAATTCATGTTGGCCCATGGGGTTGTGGTGTTAAGGAAAAATAACCATATTACAATCAAATACAGTGGGAGAAATTAAGTAATTGCACACAACTGAGCATAATCACAGCAGAGATGTATACTCAATAGAAACTACTCAATCTAGGAAGATTTGAGTACTCAGTCCTAGTACTTACTAGGAGTGATTGAGAATATTATACTTTCTGTCACAAATTATTCCTTGTTAAAAAGTTTAGGTTTTATCTTTTAGATAATGACACACCATTGAAAATTTTGGATCAGCAACTAAAATTTAAAAACTCATTTTTTCCGTATTTCTTCCAATCATGTGGTCTTTCTAAAGATGTGCATTACATGATGTACACCATGACATACTGGAAGCTTAGAGACAGCAAATCACATAAGTGACTCTTCCATCCTGAGTTCATGTCCAGTGGCCATGAAGTGTTCTACTTTCATTCAATGAAATTCTGTTTTGAGATGCCATTTAGCTCTATTGCACAGGCTGGAGTGCAGTGGCACAATCTTGGCTCACTGAAACCTCCCCCTCCCGGGTTCAACCAATTCCGCTGCCTTGGCCTCCTGAGTAGCTGGGATTACAGACACCCGCCACCATGCCCAGCTAATTTTTGTATTTTTAGTAGAGATGAGGTTTCACTCTGTTGACCAGGCTGGTCTTGAACTCTTGATTTCATGATCTACACCCCTCAGACTCCCACAATGCTGGGGTTACAAGTGTGAGCCACTGCATCTGGCCAACAAAATTCTTTAAATAATCCTTCTGTGAGAACTCAGTAACTCATCCATAACAATATAGAAACTCAACTTACATTGTAGATTTCTAGATAGTGGATTTTTTTCCTTCCCTACATTGCATTGCTCAATTTTCTAGAGTTATAATTAGGCATATTTGGTTATATTTTTTGGCTGGTAAAAAGTCAAAATAAGAGGAGATGTAGTGATCTTAAGAACTATAACTATGGCTGGGCACAGTGGCTCATGCCTGTAATCCCAGTACTTTGGGAGGCTGAGGCGGGTGGATCACGAGGTCAGCAGTTTGAGACCAGCCTTACCAACATCGAACCCTGTCTCTACTAAAAATACAAAAAATTAGCATGTCTGTAATCCCAGTTACTCAGGATGCTGAGGCAGGAGTATCACTTGAGCCTGGGAGGTGGATGTTGCAGTGAGCCATAATCGCGCCACCGCACTCCAGCCTAGGCGCCAGAGCGAGACTCCGTCTCCAAGAAAAAAAAAAATAACTTTAACTTTTATTTTTTATTTTTAACTTTTATTTTAGGTTCAGGGTTATATATGCACATTTATTATATAGGTAAATTTTGTGTTGCAGGGCTTGGTGTACAGACAGCCACCCTCCACCTTAAGTAGGCTGTGGTGTCTGCTGTTCCCTTCTTTGTGTTCATGTGTACTCAATGTTTAGCTTTCACTTATAAGTGAGAACATGAGGCATTCGGTTTTCTGTTTCTGTGTTAAAAAAACGTTAGCTTGGCTACTCCGCCTACAGAGTAGCCATTCTTTTTCCTTTACTTTCTCAGTAAACTTGCTTTCACTAAAAAAAAAAAAAAAATTAACTTTAAAACATGTTTCCATGCATCTCATAAAACTGCCATTAGAGATTTCATGTATTAGGTTTATCATTTTCCACTATATTTAGGTACAATTTAAGCACTTGCCTTCAAATATATTGCCAAAACCCCCATCCCAACTAACATATGTTTGTGGATTTGGGTTTGTTTGTTTCTAAAAATCAGTGTTCTTACTTGTTCCATCCTGATTTCAAAATTGTGAGGATGATTTCCTTTTGTAAAATACACATAAAAAGTATCATTTAATCTATTTGTAAGTGTACAATTCAATGGCATCAAATACATTCACAATGTTATGTAACCATCAATACTATCTATACCTAAAATTTTTTCACTTTCCCAAGAAAAGCTTGATCTACTCAATCTGCTCTCCTCCCTGTCAATGATATCTTCTATTCTACTTTCTGTCTTTATGGATTTGCCTATTTCAGGTACGGCATGTAAGGAGAATCATGAGATACGTGTCCTTCTGTGTCTAGATTATTTCTCTAAGCATAACATTTTCATGGTCCATCCATGTTTAGCATATATTTTAAAAATAACTTTTATGGCTGAATAATGTTCCTTTGCATGTTCATACCATGATTTGTTTACTCATTCATCTGTTCACAGGCAGATGAGTGATTTGTACCTTTTGGCTATTGCAAATGATGTGCCTGCGTGCACTGATGTACATATGTCTGTTCAGACCTCTATTTTCAGATATTTGGATGTATACCTTACAGCAGAATTGCTGGGTTACATGGCACTTTTATGGTTAAACTTCTGAGAAAGCACCACACTATTTTCTCTCTTTCTCTTTCTTTCTTTCTTTCTTTCTTTCTTTCTTTCTTTCTTTCTTTCTTTCTTTCTTTCTTTCTTTCTTTCTTTCTTTCTTTCTTTCTTTCTTTCTTTCTTTTTCTCTCTCCTTCCTTCCCTCCCTCCCTCCCTGCCTTCTTGCTTGCTTGCTTTCCTTCTTTCCATCTTTCCTTTCTTTCCTTCTTTCCTTTCCTTTCTTTTCCTCATTTCTTTCCTTTCTTTTCTTTTCTTTTTTCTTTTCTTTTCTTTTCTTTTCTTTCACAGAGTCTTGCTCTGTCACCCAGGCTGGAGTGCAGTGGCACGATCTCAGCTCACTGCAACCTCCACCTCCAGAGTTCAAGTGATTCTCCTGTGTCAGCCCCCCAGGTAGCTGGGATTACAGGGGTGCACCACCATTCCCAGCTAAGTTTTGTATATATATTTTTAAGTACAAACTGGGTTTCACCATGTTAGCTAGGCTGGTCTCGAATTCCTGTCGTCAAGTGATACACCCGTCTCGCCCTCCCAAAGTGCTAGGATTACAGGTGTGAGGCATTGTGCCCAGCCCACCTCACTATTTCCAACAGCAGCTGCACTATTTTACATTCCGACAAGCAATGCACAAGTGTTCTCATTTCACCACTTTCTTATCACCTCATGTTATTTTCCATTTTTCATTAGCATACACATCTTACTAAGTAGAAAGGGGTATCTAATTGTGATTGATATTTGCACTTCTCTAATGACTATTGATGTTAAGCAACTTTTCAAGTGCTTGTTTGTCATTTGTGTATATTCTTTGAGTAATGTCAAAGAATTTTCAAGACTTTTGCTTGCTTTTAATTAGGTTATCTTTTTTATTGTGGTGTTACTCGTGTTCTTTATATATTTTAGATATTACTATCCTGTCAGACATATGATTGGCTATTATTTTATCATATTCAGTATGTTGTCTCTTTGCTTTCTTGATAATACTCTTTGACGCAAAATTTCTTAGTTTTGATCAAGTCCAATTGACCAATTTTTTCTCTCTGTTGCCTGTGTTTTTGGTATCATGTTCCCAAATCCGATGTCATGAGGATTTTCTCCAATGCTTTCTTCTGGGAGCTTTATAGTTTTAGGTCTTGCCTTTAAATAATAAATTTGTTTTGCGTTAATTTTTGCATATGTTGTAAAGTAAGGGTCCAACTTCATTGTTTTGCAAGCAGATCTCCAGTTTTCCCAGCACTGTTTTTTGAAGACTATCATTTTTCTATTGAATGGCCTCAGCATCTTTGTCAAAAACAATTTACCATATATTAGAATGTTTACTTCTGGGATCTCCACTACATTGATCTATTAGTACCACAATGTTTTAATTACTGTAGCTTTGTGGTAGGTTTCAAAGTCAGGAAGTAGGAGTACCCCAAATTTATTCATCTTTCTGAAGATTGTTTTGGCTATTTGGTGCCCTCTGTGAGTTTATATTAATTTGAAAATTAGCTTTTCCTTTTCTGTTAAAAGTGTTACTGAAATGTTAAGAGGGATTACATTGAATTTATTGAATTTTGTAGCTCTCTTTGGGTAGTATTGGCATCTTAACAGTGTTGTCTTCCTATACACAAACAGGGATGTCTGTTCATTTATTCATTTTTTCTTTAATTTCTTTAAGCAGCAGTTTATCATTTTTAGCATGTAAGTATTTAACCTCCTTAAATAAATTTATTACAAAGTATTTAATTCTTTCTAGGTGCTATTGTAAATGGAGTCACTTCCTAATTTTCTTTTTGGATTTTTCATCAATGGTATAGCAAACAAAATTGCTTATCTTGTACCCATAATCTTGCTGAATTTGTTTATTAGCTCTGGTGGTTTTCTTTGGATTCATTAGGATATTCTACACATAGGTTCATGTCATCTGCAAATAGAGATATTTTTACCTCTTTCTTTCTATTTGGGATGTTTTTATTTTTCCTATCTAATAGCTCTGGTTAGAACCTCATGTTAAATAGCAGTAATAAAAAGGAGTATCCTTGCCTTGTTCTTAGCAGGAAATCTTCTTAGTTTTTCACCACTGATTATGGTGTTAGCCATGAGTCTTTCATAAATACCCTTTGTCATGTAGAGGAATTACTCCTTATTCCTAGTTTTCTGAGAGTCTATCATGAAATAGTGTTGGAATTTTTCAAATGCCTTTTCTGCATCAACTGAAATGATCATGTATAGGTTTTTCCCCCTTTCTTCTATTAATAATATGTATTGCATTAGTTGATATATTTATATTGAACAACCTTTGCATTCCTGGGATAAATGCTATTCACTCATAATGAATAATTCTTTTAATAGACTTTTGAATTCAATTTACTAATAGTTAGTTTAAAATTTTTGCACCTATAATTGTAAGAATTTTGAGTTCCAGTACAATATTTAATAAATCATTTGAGATAATCAGCACTTTATTATAGAATAGGCTTTGTGGTAGATGATCTTGCCCTGCTATAGATTAATGTAAATGTTCTGATCATGTTAACATGGGCCAGATAAGCCATGATGTTGTGTAGATCAGGTATATCAAATTCATTTTCAACTTATATTTTCAACTTTCTTTGTGGAGATGTAACCCCATGGTAACTCAAGGAGCATCTGTAGTTGGTTTACTGTGTTGTTGAAGTCTTTCTTTTTTTTTTTTAACTTTTCTACTATATGATTGATCTATTTGTGATTGTAAGTAGGGCATTGAAGTCATCAACTATTATTATACTATTGCTTATTTCTCCCGTCCATTGTTTCAATTTTACATTATATATTTTGAGGGTTTGTCATGAGGTGCATAAATTCTTATAACTTTTATTGCTCTATTGACTCTGTCAGTGATATAGTCTCCTTCATCTCTTTTAAACTTTAATATTTAAAGTTTATTTTGTTTTAATGTTATTATAGCCACTCAGATTTATTTTGCTTACTATTTGCATAAACTATATTTTATTATCCTTTTACTTTCAAGTTAGTTTTGTTTTTAGTATACAGGAAGTCTCCTGTAAATTTTGTATTGATATTGTTGTATCGTGTTTTTTCAAATTAATTTTGCCTATTGTTCTTTGATTGGACTGTTAATCTGTTCAGATTTAAAGTAATTACTGGTAAGACAGGGCTTAATTTTGCCACTTTGTTGCTTGTTTTTGATATACGTTATAACTTTTTGTTCCTTAATTCCACCATTACTGCCTTTTTAAATAATTTTTTGTTGTGAAACTTTTGACTCTTATCTCATTTACTTATTTGTATATTCTTTAGATATCTACTTGGTAATTACTATAGGGATTATATCTAGCATCCTAAAGTTATAACAATATAATTTGAATTGATACCACTTAAATAGCAAACAAAAACTGTTTTATCAGCTGGGTGCAGTGGCTCATGCCTATAATCCCACCACTTTGGGAGGCCGAGGTGGGTGGTCACGAGATCAAGAGATTCAAACCATCTTGGCCAACATGCTGAAACCCCGTCTCTACTAAAAATACAAAAATTAGCTGGGCATGTTGGTGTGAACCTGTAGTCCCAGCTACTCAGGAGGCTGAGGCAGGAGAATTGCCTGAACCTGGGAGACAGAGGTTACAGTGAGTCAAAATTATGTCACTGTACTTCAGCCTGGTGACAGAGTGAGAGTTTCATCCTAGTTTCTGTTATTAATGCTACAGACTGCATCTTTATTCATTGTGTGCTTCATAATATAGATTACTAATTATTTTTACAGATTTTTCTTTTAAATTATTCACTTTTACCTTACCTTTTTTTTTTTTTTTAACATGGTGTATTAGTCTGTTCTCAAATTGCTATTAAGGAAGTATCTAACACTGGGTAACTTATAAAGAAAAGAGGTTTAATTGACTCACAGTTCCACATGGCTGGCGAGGTCTCAGAAAACTTAAAATCATGACAATGCACCTCTTCACAGGCGACAGGAGAGAGAATGAGAGCCAGCAGGAGAAATGTCAAGAGGATTATAAAACCATCAGATCCCGTGAGAAATCATTCTCACAGGAAAAGCATAGGGAAAACCACCCCGGTGATTCAATTACCTCTCACCAGTCCCTCTCATAACACATGGGGATCATGGGGTCTACAATTCAAGATGAGATTTGGGTGAGGACACAGCCAAGCCATATCAGAGGATTCAGGTTACTGTCTAACTTTCTTTCATTTTAACCTGAAAGAATATCTTTAGCATATATTGCAGGACAGGCCTACGGAAAATGAACCCCTTTACCTTTTAAAAAAAATTTTAAGAGTGTCTTCATTTATCTCTCATTCATGAGGTAAAATAGATTTTCTGAATATAAAATCATCAACTAAAAAGTTATCAAAGGGTTTTTTTGTTTTTTTATTTATTTTGTTATTTCTATTTTTTTAAGTGTTTAATTATTTTATTTTATTTTAATTTTTTATTTTTTTATTATAATTTAAGTTCTAGGGTACATGTGCATAACGTGCAGGTTTGTTACATATGTATACTTGTGCCATGTTG
>NW_012118755.1:637612-642540 GCF_000951035.1 Colobus angolensis palliatus | reverse complement strand
TTCTACTACAAAGACACATGCACACGTATGTTTATTGCAGCACTATTCACAATAGCAAAGACTTGGAATCAACCCAAATGTCCGTCTGTGACAGACTGGATTAAGAAAATGTGGCACATATACACCATGGAATACTATTCAGCCATAAAAAAGGACGAGTTTTTTGGTTTTTTTAGATGGAGTTTCGCTCTTGTTGCCCAGCCTGGAATGCAATATTGCAATCTTTGCTCACTGCAACCTCTGCTTCCTGGATTCAAGAGATTCGCCTGCCTCTACCTCCAGTGTAGCTGGCTTTATAGGCACCTGCCACCACACCTGGCTAAGTTTTTTGTATTTTCAGTAGAGGCAGGGTTTCATGGTTTCTCCATATTGGCCACGCTGGTCTCTAACTCTTAACCTCAGGCAATCCACACGCCTCAGCCTCCCAAAGTGCTGGGATTACAGGTGTGAGCCACCACACCCAGCCTCAAAGCATTTTAAATATATTCAACCACTAATTTCTGGCCTCTAAGGTTTCTCATGAGGAAATGGCTGATAATGTTACTGATGGTTTGTTATATGTGTGAAGTCACTTCATTTTTGTTTCTTTCAGTATTCTTTGTCTTAATATTTTGATTATAATGTATCACAGTATGAGTATTGTTGAGTATATCCTATTTGGGGTTTGTTGAGTGTCCTGATTTGTAGATTCATCTTTTTGCGTAAAATTTGGGAATTTTTTTAGGCATTATTTATTCAAATATTCTTTTTGCCCCAGTCTATCTCTCTTCTCCTAATGGGATTTCCATGCTACATATGTTTGTTTGCTTGATGGTATCTCACATATCCCTTGGGCTCTGATCAGTTTTTATTACTTTTTTCCTTTCTTTTCCTCAGAGTCAATAATTTCAATGGTTCTTTATTCAAGTTTATTTCTTCTTTTTTTTTTATTTGGCTTAAGTATGCTCTTAAACCCCTCTAGATTATTTCCAGTTATTGTACTTTTCATCTCTAGAATTTCTTCACTCTCTTTTATAACTTTATATTCTTTTTGGGATACACATTTTTTTCAGACATCATTTTTCTGTTTTGTCCATGTCTTCCTTAGCTCTTTGAACATCTTTAGGACAGTTGTTTAAAAGTCTTTGTCTAGTAGCAAGTCTGACATCCAGGTTTCCTTGGGTTTTGATTTATTTGGCTCCTTTGAATGGATTATATTTCCCCTCTTTAATGCCTTTTTCGTTTTTGTTTTTTGTTGACTGGACTCTGAACCTCATAATGCAGAAACTGGAAAGCAGATTTTACCTCTTCCTCCAGGACTTCTTGGGCTTTAAAAAATGTTTTGTGGTGTTCCTGTGTTGGAGATCAGCCTGAGGTAAATCTTAAGGTCTTATTCATATCATTCCTGGGCCTTTGTCTTTCCCTGGACAGGTATGTTGGCTTTCTAAATTCCATCACATATGCAATTACTTTTTAGTCTCCAAAAACAGGTGTATCCCATTTGAATCCCTTGGTGGCTTCTTAGTTTATGGAGGTTGGATAACTGGTGACCAGCCTACATGCCCACACCAGTTATCAGAGAAGCATTCCATAATTAGAACACAGAGCCCTGGTATTTGGAAGGCTAGGTCTTTATTGCCCACCCTGGCTCCATTAAGACCTTTCACCCTTGAATGTGGGTTATGGACCCCAATGCCACATGACATGAGATTGTGCTTGGGCGATGGTAGTTGTAACTCTGCTGGTGGCTTAAATAAAACAAAGATTACCATATTTTACCAGGCAAGCTGTCCCTTGGAAGTTGCAAGTGTTCAAATAAACTACAGAGGTTCAAAATGTTCACCTCATCCAATTTATTCCCATATAATTGTGCAGATAGAGAGATGGATTTTTGGTACTTTGTACTTTGCAATTTGTCTTTACTTTATTCCCCTAAGGATCGGTTTTAATAGTAAAGCATAATTACTCTTTGAAGCATGTTAGTTTTCCTGTATTGAAAGTACTAATTTATTCCTCTTTTATTAAATTGAAAATGTGTAAATTTTCCAAATTGCCAAAATGACTCATTATATTGGCATCCTGAAATAGATAACTCTTTGTAATGCAGACATTTTGATTAATCGGAAAATTACATTACATTAATATCCTAGTAAATTAAATGTCCATGCAGCACTGTGGTCTCACTTTGCAGAGTGACTATAATTGCCTTGCTTTGCCATTAGTGATTGCTCTAGAGTGTGAAATAATTGTAAGTGTATGAAGGCTCTTGTAGAGAGAACTTCACCTATACTTGTGGCATTCACTCTTAGAGCAATGAGTGCCTTCTGGGGAGAGTTAGCTCAACTGACTTCAAGTTTTTGCAGAGGGTCACCACAGTAAAGAAATCTATACCTACTAAGTATACTGGATACTAAGATACTAGTATCTAGTATTACTAAATACTAAGTTTAGATTTCAGTGTGAAAAACTATAAATTTACCTTTTATTGCTGTGTTTAGTGATATAAATTCATCTAAAACATGAGTTAACAAAGTGGGATTTGGAAAGGAAATGTCATTATCCACTTGAGCTATGTACTTCATGGAATATGTTTTTGTAATAAAGCCCCTAGAAAATGAGGAAACTTATGAAAGAAGCTTTACATATGTATATGCATACATATCTGTTTAAAACTTACATTGGGCTAAAGTTAGAATACTTACTGGGGTCTAAAATGACAAACGGGGATGTGAGAATGTAAGCAAAGTAAAGCAAAGTAAACAAGGACTGTCAGTTCTTAATTTATTAGCAGCACATGCTTACCAGGAACCAGTTATCTAAAAGCCAATCTCCTGAGAACAAACATCATTGAGTCTGAAATTCAAATTTCCCAGAATGGAAAATGATTAGCCCTAGAATTTTAGAGTCTTGTCATTAAATTTGCAAAGTTCAGTTACACCACAGCCCAGCTACTTACCAACTGCCTTATTACTCTTCTCTTTGGGCCTATTTAACCCAACTAAAGAATTGGGGAATCAGACTAAATATCCCTAAAGGTCCTCCTAAAGACACATCCTCTGGTTTCAGACATTTTGAGTATCTAACTTAACATTCTGTCCCTGCAGGTGTTCTTTTTTATAGTATCCTTTTAGAGCTGTAGCCTATCTGCATAGGAGGGACTACAGGCAGTATACTTTTCATTTATACTAGGCTAGAGAAAATAGGTAAGTTGTAGAGAATGTGAACTAGATTTCTCATTGTTACAGAAGGAAGTTACAAGTTAGAAAGAGTAAAAAACTAGAAAAAATCCTGTGGTGCCAGATTAGAGTTAAAAATATCAATATATACACAGATAGATATGCAGATAAAATAGACTCACAGAGAGATACTACTTAGATCAATAGATAGATAGATAGATATACAGATACATATAGGTAGAGATCGATAGATGATGTATATACATGGGTTAGGACACACTCTTCCTAGTTCTGTCGCTAAGAGATACATGCATCTCATACACAATGAGCATAAATCCTGGTTTCTAAATAACATTCTCCAATATAATGATTCAGATCTCTGGAGCAGTGGTTGTTTCTAGGACTGGAGCAGTGAAAACATAAGATGATCATGGAACATTCTGATGTGCCAGCAGGCCAGAAAGTGCTCAAAGCACAAGGATGGGACACATGTCATAATCCAAAGTAAAATACAAATAGACATGAGTCCATACTATGCAAATAAATTGTTAATTAAATGAATGAGAAGGAAGAGACTAATCTTTCCCATGGAAGAATTTCAAACAATTTGTGTAGAAAACGTGAGGACAAAGGAAAATCACCATTAGAACACTACAGTGATAGTTGCTGTTGGCAAGATCGAATGAGGAACCATATTAATGGGTGAAACTTGAGGAGGAAACAAGATCTTTACAAGGCCTGTAAGTATCTTTAACTGAATATTTACTAATTACCATGGTTGTTTTAACATACATTCACAAATTTATTGTTATTTCTGCTTTAAGGAGCTGGAGTTTAATTTTCCTCTCCTTAAGTGTGGACTGGATTTAGTGACTCAATTTTCACATATAGAGGGTGGAAGGGAAAAATAATAACCCCGCAGAGGAGGAACCTGGCAGACACAAGCTAAACCAAGTGATTATAGTTCATGTCACCAGTGATTCCTTATCCCCATAGGATGTGATTAAAAGGCCACCTCACCTCTGCAACATTCTTCCCTCAAATCCATAATCCTACTCTAGTCAGACAAACATAAAACAAAGGAACTCTACACATATCCAACTGGTTTTCAGCAAAAGTGTCAAGGTCATGAAAAACAGGAAAGACTGAGACACTGTCACAGAGTCAAAGACACTAAGAAATCATGATGACCAAACACAGCACAGTACACTATACTGAATCCCAGAACAAATAATAATAAAGTGGCAAAATCCAAATGAAATGTCTAGTTACAGTATTATACCAATGTTAATTATTTTAGTATTATTAAATATAGTTACATGAGATGTTAACCTCAGGGGAAGTTAAAGGCATATTGAAACCATCCATACTATCTCTGGAAATCTTCTTGAAATCTAAAATTACTTAAAAATGAAAAAAATTTAAACCAGGGAAGAGGCTAAAGTGGGATGGGTGTGGTGGCTCACGCCTATAATCCCAGCACTTTGGGAGGTGGAGATGGGCATATCACTTGAACCCAGGAGTTTGAGACCAGCCTGGCCAACATAGTGAAACCCTGTCTCTACTAAAAATACAAAAATTAGCTGGGTATAGTTGTGGGCACCTATAATCCCTACTACTCAGGACGCTTAGGCCAGAGAATTCCTTGAACCCAGGAGGCGGAGGTTGCAGTGAGCTGACATTGCACCACTGCACTCCAACCTGGGTGACAGAAAAATAAAAGAGGCTAAAGCGGGGGCGGAGCAAGATGGCCGAATAGGAACAGCTCCAGTC
>NW_012118755.1:622472-632262 GCF_000951035.1 Colobus angolensis palliatus | reverse complement strand
AAAAAAAAAAAAAAAAGAGGCTAAAGCATCAAAAAGGGGAGCAGTTAAGCAGGGCTCTCTTATGTTAATAGTGAGGTCTGAGAAGTTCTGGCACCATTGTCATATGTTCCTAGCAGAACAGAATGCCAGTGGTGGGCCATGTCTGGGGAACAGCCTCAGGATAGAGTAGACAGCAGATAAAAGAACTGAGGCCAGACCCCAGAAAGAACAGAAATATATATTTATACAGAGAGAAATATCCATATAAACAAGCTTATACTGCTCTGATGATAAATGTAAGATGATTGACAGGACATTAATTCATAGCTACTCTGTCAGAAAATATAAACACTATTAAAACAAAATGTTTACATAGATCCAAGCTTATATTGTGAAATTAGAACTTCTTATTGTTCTTGAGGTGGAGGTGTGCACAACATTGGTGGATGCTGCAAGATTGCTCAGGTACAGGATCATTTGGGAACCCTGAGTATGGCCCCCTGAGCCAATAAATAACATGATTGGTCAGGCTGGTTCTGCCTTCAAGAACACAGATTCCACTTTAGCTGAGAGAAGGTAATGTTGGGAACAGACCCCCCCAAAAATCTGGCCATAAACTGGCCCCAAAACTGGCCATAAACAAAATCTCTGCAGCACTATGACATGTTCATGATGGCCATGATGCCCATGCTGGAATATTGTGGGTTTACTGGAATTAGGGCAAAGAACACCTGGCCCACCCAGGGCAGAAAACTGCTTAAAGGCATCCTTAAACTACAAACAATAGTATGAGTGATCAGTGCCTTAAGGAAATGCTCTTTCTGCAGATAACTAGCCAAACCCATCCCTTTATTTTGGCCTATCCCTTTGTTTCCCATAAGGAATATTTTTAGTTGATCAAATATCTATAGAAATAAAGCTTATCACTGGCTTGCTGTTAATAAATACGTGGGTAAATCTCTGTTCAAGGCTGTCAGCTCTGAAGGCTGTGAGATCCCTGATTTCCCACTCCACACCTCTATATTTCTGTGTGTGTGTCTTTAATTCCTCTAGCTCTGCTGGGTTACAGTTTCCCTGACTGAGCTGGTCTTGGCAAATGGCGTCCATTGTGGGGGCTTGAATCCAGGTTGAAGAGTTGCTGGAGCGACTGTTGGAGAATGTGGAACTAACTGGAAGACACCTAAGTACTCTTAAAGCAATCCCTGTAGTGAGCAATAAGGGCAGCTCGGAAGCATCAGGGTATCAATGGGACAAGTGTGGACTCTGGTTCATTCCACCTTGGAACTTTTTCACACTGATGATGAAGAGGAAGGAGAGTATAATGCAGTAACAGAAGAGGTTACAGAGCAGGTTTGTTTGCCAGCTAAAGCTAAAGGGGCAAAGAAGGGAGAGGTTCATCCTTACCCATATGCACCCCCTAATTATTATTTTGAAGAAAAAGAGTGGCCTGACCTTGCATATGTTTCTTTTCCAGAGGACATTGGGTGAAAAGTAGTTGTGCCAGTGACTGTTCAAGCAGTGCCTCAAGTGACTCCTCTTAGTTCTATTCAGGCAGGAATTCAGCAAGCTAGATGAGAGGGTGATTTAGAGGCTTGGCAGTTCCCTATTAGAATACACTCCACCCCCTAGATCAACAGGGAAATATTATAGCTACATTTGAGCCTTTTCCTTTTAAATTTGGGGAAGCACATTTAGTTCATTATATCAAGCCTGTGATGGTAATGGAGGTAATCTGCATAAATCTACTCTGCTAGCACAGGCAATGGCAGGAATGAGAGTGGATAAAGGAAATACTCCATTTCCTGGAGCTTTTTTTAACTCCGGGAAGCATGGTCCTACTAAAAAAGAACACAGAAAAAAATCAGTGAGTCATTACACCAGAGAGGGGGGAAGAAGGAAAAACAAAACAACAAAAAAAAACCCAAAAACCTCTGCTGAGACTGAAATATGTCCAAAATGTAAAAAAGGAAAACATTGGGCTAATCAGTGTCACTCTAAGTTTGATAAAGATGGGAACCCGATCTTGGGAAACAGCATGAGGGGCCCGTGCCAGGCCCCATTCCAAACTTTGGCATTTCCAGCTTAGGCCATTCCCTAACTCCTATACAATGTCTGTCCCCCCCACAGCTGGTAGTGCTGCAGTAGCTTTATGCTGCACAAACGCTGTGAACCTTCTGCCTGGAGAGCCCCTGCAAAAGGTCCCAACAGAAGTCTGTGGACCCTTGCCAGTGGGGATGATAGGATTACTTCTAGGCAGGTCTAGTTTAAATTTAAAAGGGGTACAAATACATACAGAAGTCATTGACTCAGGTTACAATGGAGAAATTCAAACTGTTATATCTACTTCTGTTCTCTGGAAAGCAGAGCTGGAAGAGTGTGTAGCACAGCTCCTGATTGTGCCATATGTGGGAATGGGGAAAAGTGAAATTAAATGAACAGGAGGATTTGAAAGCACAAATAAATAAGGCAAAGCAGCTTATTGGGTGAATCAAACTACTGATAAATGCCCTACCAGTAAAATAACTATTCAGAGAAAGAAAATTAAAGGTTTGGTAGATACAGCAGTGGATATTTCAATCATTTCTCGACAGCACTGGCCATCCACGTGGTCAATTCAACTCACTCAATTTAACATAGTTGGAGTTGGTAAAGCAGCTGAGGTATATCAAAGTAGTTATATTTTGCATTGGGAAGGGCCCAGTGGACAACCTGGGACTATTCAAACAATTATAACTTCTGTACCTGTAAATGTATGGGGAGAAGAGTTATTACAACAATGGGGAACACAAGTTCTAATTCTAGAACAATTATATGGCCCTCAAAATCAACATATGATGCATAAAATGGGGTATGTCCCTGGTATAGAACTAGAAAAAATTTTCCCAAGTTTTGAAAGAATCGCTTCAAGCAAAAAAAGTTCCTGCCAAAGATTAGGGTATCATTTTTGATGGCGGTCATTGTTAAGCCTCCAAACCCTTTACCTTTAAAATGTTTAACAGATAAGCCAATTTGAGTAGAACAATGTCCACTAAGCAAAGAGAAACTGGAGACTAAAGAAATTAGTTACTGAACAATTAGAAAATGGGCACATAGATCCAATGTTTTGCACTTGGAATTCTCCAGTTTTCATAATTAAGAAAAAATCAGGTAAAAGGGGAATGTTAACTGACTTAAGAGCCATCAGTTCAGTTATACAACCTATGGTAGCATTACAGCCAGGATTGCCTTCTCCTGCTGTAATTCCAAAAAACTGGCCTTTAATATTCATAGATTTAAAAGACTGTTTCTTTACCATTCCCTTAGCAGAGCAAGACGGTTTACATTTACAATTCCTGTGGTAAACAACCTTCAGCCTGCTAAGCATTTTCATTTTTTCACAGATGGGTCTAGTAATGGTAAAGCTTCTTATTCTGGATCAAAAGGTAAAGTTTTCCAGACGCCCTATACTTCAGCTCAAAACAAAAAGCAGAGCTTGTAGCTGTAATTGAGATATTGACTGCTTTTGATATGCCTATTAATGTGATTTCTGATTCTTCATATGTGGTTCATTCCACACAGTTAATTGAAAATGCTTAGTTGTGATTTCATGCAGATGAACAACTGATGACTTTATTTACCCAATTGTAAATGGCAGTTAGGAGTAGAATACACCCCTTTTACATCACTCACATTAGGGCTCATACACCTCTTCCAGGACCTTTGACTGAAGGGAATCAAATGACTGGTCGCCTATTTGCTAATGCAATATCTAATGCTAGACACTTTCACAATTTAACCCATGTTAATGCTTCTGGTCTCAAAAGCAGAAACAGCATTACCTGGAAAGAAGCTAAAGGTATTATCCAGCGATGCCCAACTTGCCAAATGGTACATTCCTCATCTTTTACAGGGGGAGTTAATACTCAAGGATTGGAACCTAATTCTCTTTGGCAAATGGATGTCACACATGTTCCCTCATTTGGGAGACAAGCTTATGTACATGTATGTGTGGACACCTTTTCTCAATTTGTCTGGGCTACATGCCAATCAAGAGAGTCTTCTGCCTGTTTTAAATATCACCTTTTGCAGTGTTTTGCAGTGATGGGCATTCCAACTTCTATTAAAAGAGATAATGCCCCAGGCTATACTAGCCAAATTCTAGCTACATTTTTCTCTATGTGGAATATTAAATACATTACTGGTATCCAATACAATTTCCAAGGACAAGCCATACTGAAAAGAATGCATCTAACCCTAAAAGAGCAGTTGCAAAAGCAGAAAGGGGGAAATAGAGAATATGGAAAAACACAGATGCAGCTGAATCTAGCATTATTAACTTTAAATTTTTTGAGCCTGCCCAATGGCCAGATGTTATCAGCAGCTGAATAGCATCTACAGGAACCAGCTGCAAAGACAGAAGCAGAACAACAGATTTGGTGGAGACATCTGATAATAAAAAATTGGGAAATAGGTAAAATAATAATTTGGAGTAGAGGTTATGCTTTTGTTTCTCCAGGCCAAAATCTACAGTCAATTTGGATACCATCAAGCCACCTGAAACCTTATCATGAGCAGATGCTGAGGAAGAGATTCTGGGAGGATCCTGAGGACTCCTCTAGTTGCACCCATGTCGATACTGATGAGCACACCCATCAAACACAGTCATCCACCTGGGGACAGATCAAGAAGCTGTCACATGGCAGAAGTAAACCTAAGGAAAGTGGGACAACCAGTCACAATGAGTAATTTAATGGTAGCTGTGATAGCAGTTATAACCACTGCCATGAGTATCCCTTCAATAAGAGCTGACACAGGGAAAAATTATACTTATTGGGCACATTTGTCAATCTTGGTTGGCAATAATGTCTAGATGTAATCACTCTATGATGCAGTTACACACGGTTTCTGATCTCTGTATTTACCATAATAAATCTGCTCCTATAGTTGAGGCATACCACACTCAAAAACTTATTTGTAAACAAAATTGAACCTGATCAGAAAAAATGAACATACTTGTTGAGGAAGACTGCATTGCAAACCAGGTAGAGGTGCTGCACAATGATTCCTATGGGATCACTATTAATTGGTCACCTAAGGGGATGTTTAGCTTGAATTGCACCTCTCAGTCTGCATGCCACAGCCACACTATGTTCAGATGATCTGAACAAAATGGTCAAATGGCAGAAATGATGAGAAGTACAGCAAAAGTTCCTCTTATCTGGAACCATGGTGGTATAGTGGCACCTCAACCTCAAGTAATATGGCTCATTGTAGGAGCTAAACATAAGGATTTGTGGAAACTACTAATAGCTCTTAATAAGATCAAAATTTGGAACAGAATTAAAAAAGCATCTAAAAAGACACTCTACAAACTTGTCTTTGAATACTGCAAAATTAAAGGACAAATATTTAAAGCATCCCAGGAACACCTGACCTTAATGCCAAGAACTGGAGTGCTTAAAGGAGCTGCAGACAGATTAGCCACTAGTAGCCCATTAAAATGGTTAAAAACACTTGGAAGCTCTGTGATTTCAATGACAATTGTGCTTTTAATCTGTGTTGTTTGTCTTTGTTTAGTCTACAGATGTGGATCCTGACTCCTGTGAGAAGTAGCTCAATGTGACAAAGCTGCCTTTGCTTTTATCAATTTGCAAATCAAAGAAGGGGGACATGTTGGGAACAGTTCCCCTCCCCAAATCTGGCCATAAACTGGCCCCAAAACTGGCCATAAACAAAATCTCTGAAGCACTGTGATATGTTCGTGATGGCCATGACACCCACGCTGGTAGGTTTTGGTTTTACCAGAATGAGGGCAAGGAACACCTGGCTCACACAGGGCAGAAAACTGCTTAAAGGCATTCTTAAGCCACAAACAATAGCATGAGCGATCTGTGCCTTAAGGACATGCTCCTGCTGCAGATAACTAGCCAAACTGATCCCTTTATTTCAGCCTATCCCTTTGTTTCCCATATGGAATACTTTTAGTTTATCTATAATTTATAAAAATAATGCTTATCACTGGCTTATTGTTAATAAAGATGCAGGTAAATCTCTGTTCAAGGCTCTCAACTCTGAAGGCTGTGAGACCCCTGATTTCCTACTCCACGCCTGTATATTTCTGTGTATGTGTCTTTAATTCCTCTAGTGCTGCTGAGTTAGGGTCTCCCCAACTGAAGCTGTTCTCAGCAAGGTAATTTTTTTTTAAATTACATTTTGGTTTATCTATACTGTTTTAGAATGTATGGGTTTCTCTAGATCCTCTGTTACTTCAGGTGTGACATTTTATACATGTTACTTGTTGCAGCCTACTGTTGTCCACATTCTGCCATGTGATGTGGAGAATCCTCACCTCCATGTAGAACCATTTCTCCTCACTTTGCAACATAATTTACATGCATGAAGAACTATATCAGACCATGGAGCAATTTTTGCTTCAATCATCAAACACAGTTTAGAAAAACTCAAGAAGCCTAACCTATCATACTTACCCATGATTTTATTATTTCTATTTTTCTTCATTCCTGATGTTTCCTTCTTTTATCATTTTGTATCTGAATTAAGAACTCCTTTAGTGACATCTTTAAAAAGGTTGCTGTGTCCTTCCTTGAGTCCCAGGTACCCCTGGCAGCCCTCAGTGTGAATCTGGGATACATAGGGTGGGCACCAGCTGTAGGAGGTCTTGAAATTGTGGCAGGGGTTCTGCATTGGACCTGAGATAAGGTACCAGCACTTCTGAAACCAGACAGAATTGGAGGGAAGCCATATTTCAAGGTGATTAGCTGTATTTATGAGGATTAATCTTTTGGATAATCTGGAAAACCTGGGGGACTCACTGGAAAGATATGGTAATAATTTCAATAAATATTTAAGGGCTAAACAAAGTTGAGGCTGGTAGGACCAGGGAGAAGTAGCTGCATGCTACATATTGAGATCATCTAAAGACAGGAAATTGATGTTCTATATGAGGTTGATTTTGAAGAGTAAGGAGGCATATCTGGTCCCCACTCTCATCTCTGGAAAGAACTGCACCAGACCCAACCCACCCTAATTACCTCTTCTCTCCTGATTGTGAAGTCTATGAAAAGAAATGCACAGGTCATTTTTAGAAAACGAAGACACGGTGTTAGTAGCAAAATCTTACTGTGGGTTGAATGAGCATTTATGAGCTGTCAGGAAGGAGCCCTTCATTGCTCTGTTGTCCAGTCAAGAATGGGAGACACTAAGAGCTTGGCCAGGGCTTCGACTTAAGCTCCATGTGAATAACCTTGTCCTATGCTCCTGGATGTGCAGTTCACCATCTGCAAAGTGTGGCCAGTTTGCCTGATGTGAGGAATCACACGCACTGTGAGCTGCCCCTTACAGCAAGAAGTCCACAAATAGGACCTTTCCTTGGCCACAGTAAGTGAGGTCAGCTGGGTTCTGGAGCTGCCCAAGCCTGGCTGCACACTCCAGGGATGGGAGTTTTAGTGCCGGGGAGGGAGCCTCTACCTGTGACTGCTTTAGGGCTGCCATGAGAACCATGGTTTACATGGCGCCTGTGAGCAGAGATGGGGGAAAGAGGAAACATCACTGGGCTGGAGAGGTCAACAGGGATATGGAAGTGTCTTTTATTTCAATTAAGTTTTCTAGTCATCAAACCTCTTTGAGGTATAGAATCAGTTCTGGAATTGTCAAAGTGTTTTGATCATAGTATTCAAGGATTTATTTTTGAACTGAGATTTACATTACTATGTATTTGCAGTAATGTTTTTGTTAAAAGTTGTAATGCATTTAGCCAGAACTCAGTGTCTGTGAGAAAGAAAAGATACTAGAACTTCTTACTACCTTCTATGATATAAAATATAAAATTATATAATGTAACCATTGACTTTCCTGTTTTAAAAAATCACATAATCAAAAAAATGTATAGTCTGTATATTTTTGTTTTAATCAGTATATACTCATCCATAGGTACATTAATTTCTCTCACATAATACAATTATAAAATATGTATTTTGGAATAATGTGATGCAAAGATTCATGATGTAATATAGTATAAATTAATTCTTTTTTATTATAGTTGTCTAATGCTGTGTCAGCTTCTCAACAAGAGGTCAAGCCCTAAAGGACCTAATGATTACAAATGGCTTGAGTGTTCAGCACAGCTCACATGGGTGGCACCCCTGGACAACTGAATGTCTGCTGATTTACTTTCTGAAATATTTCTGCACATCAATTTACTTATGTCTGCTTGGATGAAGTTGAAAAAATCCAATAATCTCATAATAGAATTTTAAATTCTTTAATGTTCCCAGCAGTGAACCCAACACAATGGATGTGATTTAAACCACCCCCCATGGTTTAAACCAAGTCTTGTATGCAGCACCACCCAACTGCATACAAGACTTAAGAATCAGAGGTAAGAAGGTGGCTGGAAGTCATCCAGATTCTACAACATATGTAGCGCTGAGTCAGTTCAGCTCTAAAACAATGCATTCGGTAAAATGATGGATTTATACAGGAATTTTCCAAATGGGAGGTATGGAAAATAGCATATGGAGATTTGACAGCAGATATGTGGAAAGTTAAAAAGAAAGGCAGAAATGCAAATCACTTCTCACTCCATACCTAGGGCGGTTTTGAGTAGCTTGGATGCTAAACGTACAGGAGACAAATTCAGCAGCCTTATTGACTTTCCCACACTGCCCATTTTCCAAAACCAAAAGAACAACAATAAAAGCGTATCCAGGGGAAAAAAGAATCAGAATGCCACAAATTTTACAGAAGATATGGAAATAGTTCTGGCTCACACTGTCTGTGACTATTATAATAAAATCAGTCATTAATATAATTTGAAATTTAGGAAGGAAACAAACTGTCTTGTTAGGGTATCTAGCTCACTGCACCTCGTAAGGGAGGCTATGAGTGCTCCAAGAGTAATTTGAATTCCACATGTGTCATTTCCCTTTAAACATTTTCTTGCCAGGCATTTTATACTTTAAAATTTGTGTGGGAAATTTCTAACAATGGACCTGTTATTATTTTTTCACATTATCTCTACATTTTTCATTATTATTTTTATACACTTCAATGTATAAAATGTATTTCAAAAATGAAATACATTTCATTATTATCTTTACATTCTCACTAGGGATCTTTTCTATCACATGACTGGAGTATAAAGAAACTTCTGGAGTACTAGATAAGGCTTCCAAATTTGTCAGTCAGGCACCATCTTCACCCTTTGGTTCATGGGTCACTACACAATGTAAAACAATGGATGTGCCTATGCAGTTCATATTGGCTGGGGGCTCAGTCACTATGGCAGATTTACTGTGGTAAAAACGAATACTCGAAATGTTCCTTAAGAAATAAGAAAGGATCAGGTGAGTGAGAATATATCTATAAAACTATTTTACTCAAGAGGAGACTGAAGACTGTGAGTGGAGCGATCAATGGCTCATGACTGTAATCCCAGCATTTTGGAGGCTGAGGCGGGCAGATCACCTGAAGTCAGGAGCTGAAGACCAGCCTGGTCAACTATGGTGAAAGCCTGTCTCTACTGAAAGTACAAAAATTAGCTGGGCATGGTGGTGGGCACCTGTAATCCCAGATACTGGGGAGGCTGAGGCAGGAGAATCATTAGAACCTGGGAAGCAGAATTTGAAGTGAGCCAAGATCATATCATTGTACTTCAGCCTGGGTGATCAAGCGAGATCTGTCAAGAAAGAAAGAAAGAATGAAAGAACGAAAGAAAGAAAGGAAGGAAGGAATGAAGGAAGGAAGAAAGAAAAGAAAGAAAGAAAGAAAGAAAGAAAGAAAGAAAGAAAGAAAGAAAGAAAGAAAGAAAGAA
>NW_012118755.1:615334-622422 GCF_000951035.1 Colobus angolensis palliatus | reverse complement strand
AAGAAAAGAAAGAAAGAAAGAAAGAAAGAAAGAAAGAAAGAAAGAAAGAAAGAAAGAAAGAAAGAAAGAAAGAAAGAAAGAAAGAAACATAGACTGTGAGATACTTTTCTTTCATTGAAATCACTGGCATAATTTGAACAACCCAAGCAGGGAGATGCCAGAGCCAGGCACGTTTCCCTAAGACTTCACAACAGGTGTTTTATCTATTTATTTATTTATTTAAGACAGAATTTTTCTCTTGTTGCCCAGGCTGGAGTGCGATGGCACAATCTCTATTCACAACCGCAGCTTCCCAAAGTGCTGGGATTACAGGCAAGACCACCATGCCCAACCCACAACAGGTATTTTAGTAATTCATGAGGATATTGATAAACAGCTAGACTGGACTTAGGGATAAATTAATTAAGCCTTTGCCAAGACCAGCTCAGTCAGGGAGACCATAACCCAGTGGTGCTAGAGGAATTAAAGACACACACACAGAAATATAGAAGTGTGAATGGGGAAATCAAGGGCCTCACAGCCTTCAGAGCTGACAGGCCCAAACAGAGATTTACCCATGTATTTATTAACAGCAAACCAGTCATTAGCATTGTTTCTATAGATATTAAATTAACTAAAAGTATCCCTTATGGGAAACGAAGAGATGGGCCGAATTAAAGGAATAGGTTGGGCTAGTTAACTGCAGCAGGAGCACGTCCTTAACGTACAGATCACTCATGCTATTGGTTACAGTGCTGCAGAAATTTTGTTTATGGCCAGTTTTGGGGCCAGTATATGGCCGGATTTTGGGGGGCCTGCTCCCAACATGTCCCCCTTCTCTGATTTGCAAATCAATAAAAACAAGGGCAGCTTTGTCATGGTGAACTACATCTCGCAGGAGTCAGGATCCACATCTGCAGACTATACAAACAACACAGATTGAAAGCACAATCGTCATTGAAATCACAGAGCTTCCAAGTGCTTTTATCCATTTTAATGGGTTACTAGCTGCTAATTTGTCTGTAGCTCCTTTAAGCACTCCATTTCCTGGCATTAAGGTCAGGTGTACCTGGGATGCTTTAAATATTTGTTCTTTAATTTTGCAGTGTCCAAAGACAAGTTTGTGTCTTTCTAGATGCTTTTTTTATTCTTTCCCAAATTTTGATCTTATTAAGAGCTATTAGTAGTTTCCAGAAATCCTTATGTTTAGCTCCTAGAGTGGACCATACCATTTGAGTTTGAGGTGCCACTATACTGCCATGGTTCCAGATAATAGGAACTTTTGCCATACTTCTTATCATTTCTACAATCTGACCATTTTGTTCAGATCATCTGAACATAGTGTGGCTGTGACACGCAGACTGAGAGGTGCAACTCAAGCTAAACATCCCCTTGGGGACCAATTGATAATGATCCCATAGGAGTTGTTGTGCAGCACTTCTGCTTGGTCTGCAATGCAATCTTCCTAAACAAGTACGTTCATTATTTCTAGCCAGGTTCTATTTTGTTTACAAATAGGTTTTTGATTGTGGTATGCCTCAATTATAGGAGATTTATTATGGTAAATACTGAGATCAGAAAGCATGTGTAACTGTGTCAGTGTGATTGCATCCAGGGATTATTGCCTGCCAAGATTTATAAATATGCCCAATAAGTATAACTGTTCTCTGTGTCAGCCCTTATTGAAGGAATACTCACAGCAGTGGTGGTAACCGTTATCACAGCTACCATTAAATTACTTATTGTGACTTGTTGTCCCACTTTCCTCAGATTTTCTTCTGCCATTTGTGACAGCTTCTTGATCTGTCCCCAGGTGGGTGGCTGTGTTCGAAGGGTGTTGCTTGTGACAGTTGGGGTCCACCTCAGCATCAGCCTCAACATGGCTGCAACCAGGGGGGTCCTTGGGATCCTCCTGGAATCTCTTCCTTGGTATCTGGCCCATAATAAGTTTTCAGGTGGCTTGATGATATCCAAATTGGCTGCTGATTTTGGCCTGGAGAAAGACCAGCATAACCTCTACCCCAAGTTATTTTACCTATTTCCCAAATTTTTGTTATCAGATCTCTCCACTAAATCATTTGTTCTGCTTCTATCTTTGCAGCTGGTTTTTGTAGATGCTGTTCAGCTGCTGATAACATCTGGCCATTGGGCAGGCTCAAAAAATTTAAAGTTAATAATGCTAGGTTCAGTTGCATCTATGGGGTTCCATATTGTCTGTTTCCCCTTTTCTGCTTTTGCAGCTGCTGCTTTAGGGAGAGATTCATTCTTTCCACTATGGGATGTCCTTGAGAATTGCATGGGATACTAGTAATGTGTTTAATATTCCACATAGAGAAAAATGTAGCTAGAGCTTGGCTAGTATAGCCTGGGGCATTATCTGTTTTAATAGAAGCTGGAAGGCCCATCACCACAAAAGATGATATTTAACACAGGCAGAACACTCTCCTGATTGGCATGTAGCCCAGAAGAAGGGAGAAAAGATGTACACACATACATGTACATAAGCTAGTCTCCCAAAAGAGGGAACATGTGTGACATCTATTTGTTAAAGAGAGTTAGATTCCAGTCCTTGAGGATTAACTCCTCCTGTAAAAGATGAGAAATGTACCATTTGGCAAGTTGGGCATCACTGGATAATACCTTTAGATTCTTTCCAGGTAATGCTGTATCTGCATTTGAGACCAAAGGTATTAACATGGGTTAAATTGTGAAAGTGTCTACCATTAGATATTGCAGTAGCAACTAGGCAATCAGCTATTTGATTCCCTTTGGTCAAATGTCCTGAAAGGTGTGTATGAGCCCTTATGTGTGTGATGTACACAGAGTGCATTCTAACTGCTGTTTGCAATTGGCTAAATAAGTAATCAGTTGTTCATCTGTATGAAATCATAACTGAGCATTTTCAATTAACTGTGTGGAATGAACCATGTATGAAGAATCAGAAATCACATTAATAGGCATATCAAAAGCAGTCAATACCTCAATTACAGCTATGAGCTCTGCTTTTGGTTTTGAGCTGAAGTATAGGGTGTCTGAAAAGCTTTACCTTTTGATCCAAAATAAGAAGCTTTTCCATTACTAGACTCATCTGTAAAAACATTCTCAGCACCTTTAATTTGTTTAAATTCAGTTATTTTGGGGAGAATCTAATTAGTTAATTTCAAAAACTGAAACAGTTTCATTTTAGGCAAATTATTATTGAGAATACCACAAAGCCCGCTAAATGGGCTTGCCAAGTAAGACTACTTATAAAAGTTTGCTGTATTTGTGCCTTCGTGAGAGGATCAATAATTTTTCCAGGATCATATCCATGTAATTTAATAATCTGAGTTCTCCCAATCCCTATCATAGTAGTGATTTGATCCAAATAAGGAGTTAGAGTCCGTGAATTAATATGTGGAAGAAAAAGCCTCTCTACTAAGTCCTGTTCTTGGACAATAACACCAGTAGGTGAATGCTGAATTGAAAAAATTAGCAAATCTAGAGTCTTCTCTGGATCTATTCAATTTATTTGAGCTTTATGGACTTGCTTCTCAATCAGTTGTAACTCTGCCTCAGCCTCCTTTGTTAATTGCCGAGGGCTAGTGAGACTAGGATTTCCTGTAAGGATACAAAATGGATTACTCATGGCATAGGTAGGAACGCCTAGAGCAGGTTGTGTCCAATTAATGTCCCCTAGTAATTTTTGAAAGTCACTCAATATTTTCAATTAATGCCTATGTATGGTTACTTTCTGTGGCACAATGGTAGTGTCACTTACTAAGGTCCCCAAGTAGGAGTAAGGAGTAGTAGTCTGAATTTTGTCAGGAGCTATAATTTAACCAGCACAAGAAATTGAATTTTGCAAATGATCATAACATTGGAGTAATATTTACTTCTGCAGAGTAAGTGAGGCAGAGACAGCAGACAGCTGTGCCATGCACAGTCCTGCCCTTAAAATATGTATTCCTGGGTGGGAAACACCAACTAGTGTTGCTTGCCTTTGTCACCTGGTGTCTCAATTGGCTAACATCCCAGGGTGCAGAGGACTTCTACTGAGGGTGCTGAGGAGGATGGACCTGTCTTACAGGAGTGGGCATGCTTGCCCTCTAATGCATTTTTGCTTTTTGTAAGAAAAGAGGACAAATGTCTAAAGTGTGTTTCAGTTCTTTTCCAAATTCAGACAATAGAGGAAATTAGAGGGGATTGAATAAACCCAAAAGATGGTCGTGTAGCAAAATGAGCATTTGCAACAAAGAAACTTTGTGTGTTTAAAGAAAGCAATTCTATTTTAAAGCAGCATGATTGGGCCCCACAAAACAAAGTGTCTGCTACAAGACAACAATCCTTTGGTAAGGTATTGGGGCTTAGAATATCTGTTTTGTGCTCTCTTCCTTCTGGTTCAGGGTTGATCTGCTATGGCAAATATTTTATTTGGGGAATTTTTTGGTACTGGACAATAAACAGGGCCACAGCTGATTGCCCCAGACAATTTTCTAAATTAGAGGACAGTGACAGCTGACAGGATGGGTCACTTGGTTTGTGACTGGCAAACTAAGCCCATTTGTCTAGGTTTCTAGGTTGGTGAATACTCAGAAGTGAAGGGTATTCCGGGAAAAAAATTGCTAATTCATAGGCCCAGCACGCTTCTGCTGCGCAACTCTGCTATCAAAAAGACTGCCTTTTTTTTCCCCCCCACAGAGTCTCCCTCTGTTGCCCAGGCTAGAGTGGTGTGCAGTGGCAAGATCTAGGCTCACTGCAACCTCCACCTTCCAGGTTCTAAGCAATTCTCCCACCTCAGCCTCTGGAGTAGCTGGGATTACAGATGTGCACCACCATGCCTGGCTAATTTTGTAATTTTAGTAGAGACGGTGTTTGGTGTTTCACCGTGTTGGCTAGGCTGGTCTCAAATTCCTGACCTCAGGTGATCCACTGGCCTCAGCCTCCCAAAGTGCTGGGATTTCAAGTGTTAGCCACCATGCTTTTAAAATTACAATTTGGATAATGCTTCTGGTAATTTTTCTTTTTTTTTCTTGAGAATGAGTTTTATTCTTGTTGCTCAGGCTGGAGTGCAATGGCGCAATCTCGGCTTACTGCAACCTCTGACTACCGGGTACGAATGATTCTCCTGCCTCAGCCTCCCAAGTAGCTGGGATTATAGGCATGAACCACCACACTTGGGTAATTGTTTTTATTTAATAGAGACAGGGTTTCACCATGTTAGGCTGATCTCAAACTCCTGACATCAGGTGAGCCACCAACCTTGGCCTCCCAAAGTGCTGGATTACATGCGTGCGCTACCATGCCCAGCCAGCTTCTGGTGATTTTTATAAACCATTTTTTTGTAGTTCACTAAACAGTAGGTTTTTGGCAAATGAACACAGTTATTTGATGCTCTACAATTAAACTACTGTGTAACAGCAAATGGCATTTTTCACCCAGAAGCCAGAGAGATTTGAAACACCAAACGTTTTATCTATTCATAACTGTGTTTTCTTTTTTTTTTTTTCTTTTTTTTTTTTGAGATAGAGTTTCATTCTTGTTGCCCAGGCTGGAATGCAGTGGTGTGATCTCGGCTCACTGTAAACTCCGCCTCCCAGGTACAAGTGATTTTCCTGCCTCAGCCTCCCAAGTAGTTGGGGTTAAAGGTGCTCGCCACCACACCCAGCTAATTTTTGTATTGTTAGTAGAGATGAAGTTTCACCATATTGGCCAGGCTGTTCTCGAACTCGTGTCCTCAAGAGATCCACCCGCCTTGGCCTCCCAAAGTCCTGGGATTACAGGCGTGAGCCACTGTGCCTGGTTCATAACATATTTAACCTTCAAAAAGATGCACTGTTTCTGCTGGGGGTCTCTTTTACTAATTTGATTAAAGAATTCTTTGTTTTGTCCATGATATTTGGAGTTTTTCTCATGGGGGAGAATGCAGGTTTGCTCTCGATGGTAAAGGAAAGGATGGACTGTGGAATTAGAATTCACTATTAACGAGTCTTTATCTTCTGTAAAGAACTCATGATTGGTATGTGAAACCCAACCAGACAACTTAGGAAGTTCCAGTTGAAGTTTCTGAAATCAAAGAAGCCATTCACATCCTTCCTCTCTTGAAACTATGTCTCATTTGTGGGATCTTAAAAGGAACCCTGTTTTTCCATTTGCTTCTTCTCAAACTTAGATTTATAGTAAGTTAAAAACTCAGATTGTGTCTATCCTGATTGATGCCAGCCAAACCCTCAGCTATGGAAAATATGTGATAATGTATTTCTGTAGGGTACTACGTGTTTTCTTTCTTTTTTCCCCCATTAACATATCTGTGAGCTTTAAGTTTCCCTATAATGGGCCACAGGGCAAAAACTTAAAGGTCGAATATAACTAAATTCTTTTTAGTTCACTGCTTCCCCCAAAATTATCTGCTGATGGAAAATTGGAGAGACGAGGAAACCTTGATCCAAAATTAGATTAGGAAATGGGTTTATATTTTCTACATGCTTTTCCCAATGCTTTTGACTTTAGTAGTGGTAGAGGGAATGCCATGTTACTTGACCTCTCTATAAAAGTCAGGAGACCTAGCAGGGTTTATGCTCAGACAGTTATATAACCTTTGGCAAATCCCTTTACCTGCATCAATCTCCCAGTCAGCAAATTCAGAATAATACCACTCACCCTAATTACCTTACAGGGTTGTGGAAAATACCTAACAACCTGTGGAAAATCTAAAACATACATGCTCTTTCTTTTTTTTTTTTATTATACTTTAAGTTCTAGGGTACATGTGCATAATGTGCAGGTTTGTTACACATGTACACTTGTGCCATGTTGGTGTGCTGCCCCCATCAACCCATCAGCACCCATCAATTCATCATTTATATCAGGTATAACTCCCCAATGCAATCCCAGCCCCTCCCCCCTCCCCATGATAGGCCCCAGTGTGTGATGTTCCCCTCCCCGAGACCAAGTGATCTCATCGTTCAGTTCTCACCTATGAGTGAGAACATCCGGTGTTCGGTTTTCTCTTCTTGTGATAGTTTGCTAAGAATGATGGTTTCCAGCTGCATCCATGTCCCTACAAAGGATGCAAACTCATCCTATTTTATGGCTGCATAGTATTCCATGGTGTATATGTGCCACATTTT
>NW_012118755.1:597186-609779 GCF_000951035.1 Colobus angolensis palliatus | reverse complement strand
TGGGGTGGGAGTTACCCGATTTTCCAGGTGTTGTGTGTCTCAGTTCCCCTGGTTAGGAAAAGGGATTCCCTTCCACCTTGCGCTTCCCAGGTGAGGCGATGCCTCGCCCTTCTTCAGCTCTCGCTGGTTGGGCTGCAACAGCTGACCAGCACCAATTGTCCAGCACTCACTAGTGAGATGACCCCAGTACCTCAGTTGAAAATGCAGAAATCACCCGTCTTCTGTGTCCTTCGCGCTGGGAGTTGGAGACTGGAGCTGTTCCTATTCGGCCATCTTGCTCCGCCCCTGTTTGTTCCTTTTCAATCTTGTTTCTCTAATCTTGTCTTCATGTCTTATTTCAGTAATATGATCTTCAATCTCTGATATCCTTCATTCTGCTTGATAGATTCGGTTATTAATACTTGTGTATGTTTCATGATGTTCTTGTGCTGTGGTTTTCACGATGTTCTCGTGCTGTGTTTTTCAACACCGTCAGCTCATTTATGTTCTTCTCTAAACTGGTTATCCTAGTTAGCAGTTCCTATAACCTTTTGTCATGGTTCTTGGCTTCCTTGCATTGGGTTAGAATGTGCTCCTTTAGCTCAGAGGAGTTTGTTATCACCCACCTTCTGGAGTCTACTTCTGTCAATTTGTCAAACTCATTCTCTGTCCAGTTTTGTGCCCTTGCTGGAGAGGAGTCACAAGCATTTGGAGGAGAAGAGGCATTCTGATTTTTGGAATTTTCAGGATTTTTGTGCTGATTTTTCCTCATCTTCATGGGTTTATCTACCTTTGATCTTTGAGGCTGATAACCTTGGAATGGGGTTTCTGTGTGGGGGTTCTTTTTGTCGATGCTGATATTATTGTTTTCTGTTTGTTAGTTTTTCTTCTAACAGTCAGGATGCTCTTCTGCAGACCTCCTGCAGTTTGCTGGAGGTCCACTCCAGACCCTATTTGCTTGGGTATCACCAGCGGAGACTGCAGAACAGCAAAAATTACTGCCTACTCCTTCCTCTGAAAGCTTCATCCCAGAAGGGCACCAACGTGATGCCAGTTAGAGCTCTCCTGTATGAGGTGTCTATCAACCCCTGTAGGGAGGTCTCTCACAGTCAGGAGGCACAGGGGTCAGTGATCCACTTGAGAAGGCAGTCTGTCCCTTAGCAGAGTTCGAGTGCTGTGCTGGTAGAGCCTTCCTTGTCAGAATTGGCTGCTGTCTTCAGAGCTGGCAAGCAAGAATGTTTAAGACTGCTGAAAGTGTGCTGACAGCTGCTCCCTTCCCTCAGGTGCTCTGTCCCAGTGATATGGGAGTTTCATCTATAAGCTCATGACTAGGGCTGCTGCCTTTCTTTCAGATATGCCCTGCCAAGTGAAGAGGAATGTAGACAGGCAGTCTGGCCACAGCCACTTGGTCCCCCACTCCTTGTACTTCCTGGGTGAGACAACACTCCATCCTGCTTCTGCTCGCCCTCCATGGGCTGCACCCACTGCCTAACCAGTTCCAATGAGATGAACAGGGTACCGCAGTTGGCAATGCAGAAATCACCTGCCTTCTTCGTTGGTCTCACTGGGAGCTGCAGACCAGAGCTGTTCCTATTCGGCCATCTTGCCAGCCATTTTATGAACTTTGAGCAACCAGCTGTCATAAGTGTTTGGCATTTATTTGGCTAAAGAGAAATCTAAGTTGCTTTTGTCTGTGCTCCTATGTGAACTTTGAGTCACAATACTTCTGTAATGGTTGTGAGCTGATTTCAATGAAAGATGGAAACTGAAAGAAGGACATATTTAAATGTACAGATACTTTTTAGTGTCCTCAGAAGACAAACCCTACCACTTTGTTCAGCAGTAGCAAAGACATCTCTTGTGCAGGGTGCAGTGGCATCTTGTCATCTTCTGCTTGCTCTGCATTCATTTCCCTGTCTTCTGATCACAGACCCTTAATCCCTTGCCCTCTTTTAGAACATACATTCAAATGATGCTGGTTCCACCTCTGTGCCACCTCTGGGGTCTGGATCTGTGGCCCAAGACTAGTCAACCAGGTTTTCCATTTTGAAAATGGTGAGAAAAACAGGAGGCAGCTTCTAATCCACAGCCCCTTAGTATTCCATAGGCTTTACATGGTTTTTGTGATTGCTTGTCGTAGGATCAACTTTACAAAGAAAAGGATAGTCAGCTCAGGTACATTGACAACAGCTGACTAGCTGACCCAGAACACTTTTTATGGAGTCCTATTGGGAAAAAGGAGTCAGGCTAGCAGGACCAGGGGAAAGCAAAAAGAGAAAGCAGATAAGTTGTAAGTATGCTTTTCTTCATGGTTCAGAACATATAGCCCTCCTGCACCCAACTTACCACCAGGCATCTGCAAGTTAGCTCACGTGCAACCTTGGTGTTGTCAATACTGCACAAAGCCCTCTCCAGCACACAGCAGAAATAATATCCTATAAAATCTCCAGCAAAACTTTGTTTTATTGCAGTTGGCTTCTCTCATGCTGATGTGCTTATTGATTTCTTGCAACATATTTTTATATTTTCTCTAATAAATTTGCCTTTCTTTATTTACAATTGACTTGGTAAATTCTTTTGCCTCTGCACCACCAGCCCAAATGTTTGTTGGGCTTATCTGCAATACTTTTTGTATACCTGGCAAGGATCCATAATATCTAAGTAGGCTCTGTGAACATCCATCCCGTATGAGTCATTTGGAGAAAGTTCCAAAGCTTGAAAAACTAATTTATGATGTTGGAGGTCAGGAGAGTAGTTATGCCTGGGTTGAGGGATGATGAGTGAGAAGTAGAAAGGGCATGAGGAGGCAGTTTCTGACTTTTTAAAAATATAAATGCCGTCCACATGTTTCACTTTTAGAAAATGGAACACCATTTGAGATGCACACATTTGATTTGTGCACTTTATGTATGTATATTCTTCTAAAAAGTTTATACTAAAAATAACCCATAAGATTGTAAAAAAAAAATTTCTCAGCCCAATTTTTGTTAATACTAAACTCAGACAAGAGTAGGAAAGAAAGACAACAAATATAAGTACTATATATCTTCCATATGCAGGCCTTGAGACAGAAGTTTGCTTCACATTTGCCCTGTGAGCCCTTTAGGTTATAATCACATCTAAGTTTTGATTTGTTTATTGAGTTAACAAATCAAATGTTTATCCCAGTTTTTTTTTTAGTTTGTTTTCTTTAACAGACCAATAATAATCATGTCAATATGTTTTTGACTCTCGATGGAATATTTTTGAATAAATTTTTCAGTGGGCTGCTTATGTAATAGATAATCAAGAAATTTATTTCAACACACTGACTTGGCTATTACTGCCATTTGAGTGATGTTTGAGGTCATAGAAGAATGCTACCAGCACTACCAATGGAGATGGACACAAGGAGACAGAAAGAAACAGAGCCCAGACCCTAGGGACCACCAGTATTTGCAGAATGGATAAACAGCCTTCTTCCTAACAAAGGAAGCACAGGTCAGCAAGACAGTGTCATGAATGCTCTGTAAGAATGCTCGAATATTTCAATCTTCTTTTAACTTTGTAAAAGTTAAATTGCTTTGGTGTGTTGTAAAATTCTGTGTGCAATTTCAGGGTAGGGCCAAAACAGTATTCTGACTGAGAATTTAGTAACACCAGAGTTTATCTCATTAAAGAACTTTATCTAAAAGATGCCTATAAATATTTTGCATGAAATTTCTGCAATTGGCTGACAAAAATACTTTCCTTTTTTTCTCTACCAAGTTCATAAAAAAGCTAAAACAGAAGAGAAAGCAACAAAGTATGGACATTGCCTGCAGTCACTGATCAGGAGAGTCGATGTGGCTGGGAATATGCAATGTTCTCAAATATTTTGCAGCTGGGTTATTCAACCTTACGGTATATAGAAACTTGCAAGTTTTATGGGGTCATTTGTATAGATGAAAATTTTGTTGAAATAAGAAACTTTTTTCTTATTAGATTAATAAAATCTAGAAAGACTATTTCTGAAGTTTCCTTCTCTTCTTCACCTAAATACGACATTTTTTTCTATGACCTATCAGTGGCTATGCCAAGAAACAGTGTAATTTCTACCACATAAGAGGAACATCCTTTTTACATTCTCCACAAATATTAAATTTTATTTTTTACCACCTTCAGAGACAGTAATTTATTTTACTACTTTTGTTGTTGTTGCTTCAGCCCTGAGCTTTTTCCTCCACATCCTAATACAGACTAATGTCTTTTAGTGGCTGTTAAATTTGTTTGCTCATCCTTTGTCATATGTATAATTTAAATGATTAATTAAAATTAATAAAAAGTTAAATCTTTGTGTTGAAAGGATGAAAAATCCCCTAGATGAAACATTGCATGAAAGTGTGCATGAAAAAATCCCCTAGTGTTGTTTCTAAATCCCTTACTTTTCTCTATTTGGTGGCTATAGAACTCTTCAAGCAGTAATTTCACCATTCTTAGAGAAAACTTTGAGATGTGCTTTCATCATAACCCTGTTCACCCTTGCTTGAGGTCAGCTCAGGTACGTTGATTAGTGGATTAGTGTTTTTCTAAAAATGGACGATTATCTGAGGCTTGGTATAGGTTTTTGTGCTCCTTACCTCTTTTCCTGTGGCATGTTGTCTCTGTCACTTCTGCATCTTCCTTCCTAAACGTGTGACTTCTCCTTAACTTTCACGATGGTTACTCTCCTGGTAGCATTTATTTCTGCCCATTCATTCCTTCTAAAAATTCTTTGTCTTTTGCTCCTGAAGCATAATTCTTTTCTAGCTTTCCTTACTGCTATTTCATTAATTTATTCTCCTCTATCGTTCATCTCTTAAATTGGGTTGAATAGTTTTCTCTTCAATTTATTTTTTTTTTTAATTTTTTACTGTCTCTCTAGTTTACATCATATATACCAAGGCTTCAAATCTGGCTGAAAACTAACAACTTCCAAATATATATTGTCAGCACAACAGCTTATAGTTGCCTACAACTCAATTTACTTTGAAAGTAGAGATATATCTTCTTTATCCTTTGTATTTCTTTAAATACCTAATAGAATACTGACACACAAATATTAGGTAGAAGAAAACTGTACATCAATTAAATTTTTAAAATAATTTCTATATCAATTTTAGGAATGCATTTTAATGAAATATTTTCCAGTGATTCACTGGACAAAATGAATGCTGTAGATATTTTTTCACCAGATCTGTATTTGTACGTATGTCCTAATGACCAACAGATCATTCTCACAATTGATCTATTTTTAACTCAAGCTTCTAAGAGACAGAAATCCATGTTAGGGATTTAGATGGCATTTTACACAATAATTGTTTTCTTTATTCTTGTTGGACATACTGATATTGACCATAAGTCTGTGGAATAGAAATAAGAAAATATTTGGAAATTCTTTGGTTTTTGTTTGTTTGTTTGTTTTCGTAGTTACTTTTTTTTTTTTTTAGATAGTCTTGTTGTGTCACCTAGGCTAGAGTGCAGTGGCGTGATCTCAGTTCACCTCCACCTCCACCTCCACCCCCCAGGTTCAAGTGATTCTCCTGCCTCAGCCTCCGAGTAGCTGGGATTACAGGTGCTCACCAGCATGCCTGGCTAATTTTTGTATTTTTAGTAGAGACGGGGTTTCACCATCTTGGCCAGGCTGGTCTCGAACTCCTGACCTCGTGATATACCTGCCTCGGCCTCCCAAAGTGCTGAGATTACAGGCATTAGCCACCCTGCCTGGCCTGTTGGAGCCTTGTATAGTTAAAAGTGAATATTCCATAGAGCTAAAGAAAGACCTATGTTTTTAACATTTAAAAGCAAAGCTGCATTTAAGTTCTGTGAAAACAGAAGATATTGAAGATATTGGTTAAAAATGACATGGTAGATATTATGAAATTTGTTTTAAAGCGTTACTCACAGATTATGTTATGTCTACCAAATTACAACCTAAAACACATTTTTACAAATCAGCAAAGCTCTGAATTGAGAGTCTGTGATGACAAAATGGTGCTTACGTTCTGTGATGGGCCATAAGTGCTCTATCAAGCGCTGGATGAGGAAATGAACCTCACATTGCCTTAGAAATATGCTGTGTCTCTTCCTGAGTGGACTTAGTGAAACCAAAGATGGTCCCTGAGACCATCTTTTTTTTACTTTTGTTTAAAAGAAGTATGTTTTAATACATGCTGTTCATTGCTTTCACCCAGTTTTAGAGTGATCTGTGGTTTTCCTCAACATGTATTTGATGTTTCCTTAGGGCAAAGTTCTGCCACTCAAAAATGATATGATTGAAAGTGCATTATATTCTGAATGGGGTAGAAATAAAGTTGCTTCTTAGATCTGAGCCACTTGATCCTTGCCTTCATACCTATTAACTTACAGTATATAAATGTTATTAGTGAACTCTGAGGTGGGTTCAGACTGATGTTGGAGGGAATGTACTGCAGTTACTGCTTCTGCATTTAAGTTTATGAGTGTTTAACAGGGATGACCAAAGTGTCCCACACTGGGAAAACAACAAAAAACAGGCCAAAGAAGGTTTTCTATTGTCTGATGCATTTTAAAAATTCCACCATAATATATTTAACAGATTTGCTGTACTGAATTGCTTTTGTGTGTGTATAGTTTGCTTGATTTTGAGGCTTCACAGTCTTTTAAAAAGACGGAGGTGAGTGACCTTCAAAACCTTTTTCTCATTTTTATTAGTAGATGTTTTCAGCTTGAGTACTTTCCATGCAGAGCCTATCTTGCATATCACCTACTAATCTCTTTGATTATGAGACATTTAATTTGGCTTTAGGGGGGGAATTTTCTTGATGCCTATGAAAAATAAGTTAAAAGACAATGGCAACAACAAATGAAAACTTTCACCTCTCTCTTTCTCTCTGTCTCTCTCTCTCTCTCACACACACACACACACACACACAAATTTGTCATCTTTCTTTCTTACACCTGTTTCACACAGGTATTCTGGGACACTGTGCATACAGAGTGCAATGCTCTCTCATTCATGGTTTGGAGCTGCCCCCTGCATCCCTCTCCTCTGTAGTGCCTATTTGATGGCACTGGTGACTGTATGGGGCCACAGGCTGGATCTTACCTTGGTATGAAGCACAGAGATTTTGTTCGTGTGTTTATTTTTTTGCATCAATATGAGGACCGAAGGATTTTAGAACTCCTGATAGAAAATATTCTTCAAAGAATATCCAGGGCTGAAAGCATAAAAAGTTAGCACATAGTGTTAAGTGGTTGGTAATATTAGATAGACCCAAGTTTGAGACTGTTTTCATAACACATATTGGACATATCAATAAAATATGATTTTAGCGTAAGTCCAGAGAAGTTTATTACTGACAAGCATGACTGCATGGGTGCATTGGTTCCCAGTATGAATGCTGGAGCGCCATAGAGTCAGACCAGCTTAAGATGGCCTTCCAGTGTGCCCTGGCAATTCTGTATTAGAGGAGCTATTCTTTCTGCTCCTTGTGGCGTGACATGCCATAACACATGTAACCCCCTTAGCCAGGGTATGTCTGACAAATTGAGGATATAGGGCCTAATTTATTTATAGTTTTGCCAGGTAACACATAAAGGTGTTTGGTAGACTGCCCTGAAAATACACTATGGTTATGTCAAGAATTACAATAGCAAGGGATTGGGTACTTCCTGCAGATCACAGAGATAATGGAAGCCTCCCAGGAGAGGCACCATCTCAACAGAGATCTGAATGAGGAACAGAGCTGGTGCTGCCCATGCCAGGGGAGGCCAAGCTGAGCCAGGGACACAGAATATAGTATGTTCTGAGGACAGGGCCACAGACAACCAGACAGGCAGGAAAGAGCAGGTGGCAGGGAGAGTGGCAGAAAGGAGAGAAGAGGGGTGCACAGCAGCTGGACCGTGGAGGTCTTTGTAAAAGAGCAAGAAAGTTGGCTTTTCTGGAGATGGGATGGAGAGCCTATGGAGAACATTAGCAGGAAAATGGCATCCTCTGATGTTCACTTTAAAAGCCGACTCTGACACTCTGTAGGAAATAGATGGTACAGGGGAAGGAGTGGAGGCAGGGAGGCCAGGTGACTGGTGGAGACTTGCATTTGGGAGTTAGGTGGGTATGAGGAACATGCCTGTGTTTAGGGTGATAGCACCTGTGGGACTGGAGTAGAAGCTGTCAACTGAAGAATCATGAGGTTCAAAATTTGGAAAGAGCTGTATTTCTCATGAAGGGTTACAGACTGAAGGCTGGCCATCCTGCTCGCTGGGAGGCATAGCTGAGAGGAAGCACTTGGAGAGAATGGAAGGCAAGACAGAAATGCATGCTGAGTGGGGTGGCCAAGTACACAAATTTAATGAGCTATAGGAGGAGTTACAAATATTTATGAGAGGAGAAACCTGTTTGGGAACAATTCTTAATGCCTCTTCATGAATTGCATGTTTTAAAAAATAGCAGCATTAGTGAGATCTGAGGTGGAGTTTTCACCCCTCTGACATCAAAAGGTAAAGTGAAGGACACCAAAACCCTCACTGCATCTTTTAAGAGTCAGCCAAAACATATCCAGAGATGGTGGTCACTGTTTAGAAAGAAATGCATTGTGTGACTAGTGAGCTGTCACTTGGAAGCAGTGAAGAGGAAGGGGAGTCTGATAGCAGCCTCAGATGATTGGCTAAAAATGACAAAGAAACAAGTCATCTATTTCTTGTTTTCCAGACCTGGTCTCTGCTTTCTCCTTAGGAATAATTTTGGCTAAGGGTCCATAAGGAAGTGCCGAGACCAGCTCAGTTGTGGAGACCCCAACCCAGCAGCACTAGAGGAATTAAAGGCACACGCATAGAAATACAGAGTGTGGAGTGGGAAATCAAGTACCTCACAGCCTTCAGAGCTGAGAACCACGAACAGAGATTTACCCACATATTCACTGACAGCAAGCCAGTCATAAGCATTGTTTCTATAGATTATAGATTAACTAAAAGTATTCCTTATGTGAAATAAAGGGATGGGCTGAAGTAAAGGCATGGGTCTGGCTAGTTATCTGCAGTATGAACATGTCCTTAAGGCACAGATCGCTCATGCTATTGTTTGTGGTTTAAGAATGCCTTAAGTGGTTTTCCACCCTGGGTGGGCCAGGTGTTCCTTGCCCTCATTCTGGTAAACTGACAACTGTCCAGCCTGGGCATCAAGGCCATCACAAGCATGTCACATGCTGCAGAGATTTTGTTTATGGCCAGTTTTGGGGCCAGTTTATGGCCATATTTGGGGGCCTGTTCCCAACAAGGAGGGAACATGCTGAGGCACGCTTGACCTCCCATCTGACATGGCCAATAACTCAGTTTTTAAGATTTCTCTGGAATCCTCTTGGCCAAGAGAGGGGTATTTTCAGTTGACTAGGGGGCTTAAGATTTTATTTGTATTTCTGAAAGATTAGGGAAAGAGAAGAATCAAAGGCATCTGCTAGAGTTTTGCCTAAGCAAGAAGCTAGGGAGGTAGTAGAGCTGTTGGCCAAGATGGAAATCAGTTAGAAGGGGGCTTGTGGGGGAATACTTCCATTCTAACCATATCAGTTGCTAATGTAGGTAACATCAAGAAGCAGCAGAGCACCCATAAGTGTCTTCATAGTGTTTGGATAATTATGGGATAAAATACTATGTGTTTGGTGTAAGAGAAGCCAGGGGGTGGTATAGTTAGTGCTGAAAGGTGGATTATGGGGTGGCTTCATTGCTCTAGTGAGGAAGGAGGAGCTGAAGGGAAACAGGTGGAAGAGGCAAAGCGACTGGATAGGTTTGTGTAAGTACACTCCAGGATGTTCCCACAATAATAAAATCCCCTAAGGATGCATTTCTCAAAATGCATCTCCATTGTTAAGTGCTATGCCTCTGTATTTTGTACACTGTTGATCCCCTCTGGCATGATTTGAAGACTAATTTTATTTTTACTTCATAGGTATCAAACTTAATAGTACTTGTTCTACTAAGGAATAGTGAGGAACCATGAAATCCAGTAAAATGTGATGGACTGTTTAGATTCCCAGTCTTCTGTTTATGAATGAGCTCTGTGTTGCTTATTAACTGAGCACCAAGATACAGCAGCTTTTGCTTTACTGAGTAGTTATGCATGACTAGTTGCTAACATAGCACAGCTGCAGTATGCTGGAGGAATAGCAACATTCCTTGAAAACAGTCCAGTTATTACACTTATTATTTTAAACTGTTACATTTTAAGCAAAATATAAAAAGACAATAGTCAGGAATATAGTAAAATAATGTGTTTGAGATAAAGTCAGACTAGGATTGCTGGGCTAAAAATTGAACTAATACAAATTGTAAGACTTGCCATTGATGAAAATAAAAGTTATTAAAATGATAGCAAGTCATAATATAGAAAATATTAGTAAATTATGAAGTAGAAATTAAAGCCATTGTCTACTAAGCATATATATAGGTCTGCAGGAGGATGACTTGCTTGAGCCTAGGAGTTCTGGGCTGTAGAAGGTGATGCTGAAAGGTTATTCATGCTAAGCTCAACATCAATATGGTGAACTTCTGGGAGTAGGGAACCAACAGGGTGCCTAACCAGGGGTGAACAAGCTCCGGTCAGAAACAAATCAGATCAAAAGGCCTGCACTGATCAGTAGTGGTCTCACACCTGTGAATAGCCACTTCCCTGAGCCTGGGCAACATAGTCAAACTCTGTCTCTCATAAAAATTTTATTGGCCGGGCGCAGTGGCTCAAGCCTGTAATCCCAGCACTTTGGGAGGCCGAGACGGGGGGATCACGAGGTCAGGAGATCGAGACCATCCTGGCTAACACGGTGAAACCCCGTCTCTACTAAAAAATACAGAAAACTAGCCGGGCGAGGTGGCGGGCGCCTGTAGTCCCAGCTACTTGGGAGGCTGAGGCAGGAGAATGGCGTAAACCCGGGAGGCGGAGCTTGCAGTGAGCTGAGATCCAGCCACTGCACTCCAGCCCGGGCGACAGAGCAAGACTCTGTCTCAAAAAAAAAAAAAAAATTTTTATTAAAATATGTGTGTATATATATATATATATAACCACGAAACAGTCACAGACTCTAGCATTGGAGAGACTTAGATTCAAATATTGCCTTGGCCGTTTACTATATGACATTGGATTGATACCCTGAGCCTTATTTGCTTTATTTGCTTCATCTGTGAAATGGGAATAATTAGTATCTCTATTACAAGGGTTTTGAAATAATATATGTGGGAGTACCCAGGAAGAGGTGGGGATAGAAGAGAGTAGAAACTGAAACCAGGACCCATCTCTCACTTATGCCCAGGGGCAGTGGGTCAGTGATGAAAATAGGAAGTACTAGGGAAAAGGGAGAAAATGAGGGTTGATTACAGACCAAATTTGTATGTGTTTATGATTGGGAAAACTTTTCTTGGAAGTTTGGAGTGATTGCAGGGTGTGCTGGTGAATCCTCCTGTGCACCCAGAAGTATGTGTGTATAAATGAATCACTACTCTAGGATACACGTCCCATTCTGGCAAACATGTAGAGTCTGTGCCTATCAGTAACCTTTGGGGACTGTGCTTTCTTCATATTTGTTTCTCTGAGAAGTAATCAAGAGGTTGACGTGCAATAAGTATTCAAAAACTGCTGGTGGAAGGAAGGCATGGTAGTAGTGGTTGTAACATTATTCATTTTTTTTGAATGGATCATTGCCGATTTATTGGTATCATGCAAGGAAAAGCACATATGTATCCATTGTTAAGGTGCTCCAGTATGACTGAGAACCTAACCTTACCTGAAGATCTGACTGAGGATGTAAAACCCTAAATCAAAGCTCACAATATAAAATTTTCTTTCCTTGAAATGAACTGCCCTAAAATGTTTGCCCATAGAGATCTAAGAAACATATTTTCAGGAAAATTGGTGCTTATCTGGACACTCGAGTGCATTTGTCACTGATTTCTAAGGCTGCTGATGTATGATATCTTTTTTCCTTTTTAATTATACTTTAAGTTCTAGGGTACATGTGCACAACGTGCAGGCTTGTTACATATGTATACATGTGCCATGTTGGTGTACTGCACCAATTAACTCATCATTTCCATTAGCTATATCTCCTAATGCTATCCCTCCCCACTCCCCAAAACCCACAACAGGCCCTGGTGTGTGATGTTCCCCTTCCTGTGTCCAAGTGTTCTGATTGTTCAGTTCCCACCTATGTGTGAGAAGACGTGGTGTTTGGATTTCTGTTCTTGTGATAGTTTGCTGAGAATGATGGTTGCCAGCTGCATCCATGTCCCTACAAAGGAAATGAACTCATCCCTTTTTATGGCTGCATGGTATTCCATGGTATATATGTACCACATTTTCTTAATCCAGTATGTCATTGATGGACATTTGGGTTGGTTCCAAGTCTTTGATATTGTGAATAGTGCTGCAATAAATATACGTGTGCATGTGTCTTTATAGCAGCATGATTTATAATCCTTTGGGTATATATCCAGTACTGGGATGGTTGGGTCAAATGGTATTTCTAGTTCTAGATCCTTGAGGAATCACCACACTGTCTTCCCCAATGGTTGAACAAGTTTACAGTCCCACCAACAGTGTAAAAGTGTTGCTATTTCTCCACATTCACTCCAGTACCTGTTGTTTCCTGACTTTTTTT
>NW_012118755.1:592185-592836 GCF_000951035.1 Colobus angolensis palliatus | reverse complement strand
CTGTTCCTATTCGGCCATCTTGCTCCGCCCCCTGTTTCCTGACTTTTTAATGATCGCCATTCTAACTGGTGTGAGATGGTATCTCATTGTGGTTTTGAATTGCATTCATCTGATGGCCAGTAATGATGAGCATTTTTTCATGTGTCTGTTGGCTGCATAAATGTCTTCTTTTGAGAAGTGTCTGTTCTTATCCATTGCCCACTTTTTGATGGGGTTGTTTGTTTTTTTCTTGTAAATTTGTTTAAGTTCTTTGTAGGTTCTGTATATTAGCCCTTTGTGAGATGGGTAGATTGCAAAACTTTTCTCCCATTCTGTAGGTTGCTTATTCACTCTGATGGTATTTCCTTTTGCTGTGCAGAAGCTCCTTAGTTTAATTAGATCCCATTTGTCCATTTTGGTTTCTGTTGTCATTGCTTTTGGTGTTTTAGACATGAAGTGCTTGACCGTGGCTAAGTCCTGAATGGTATTGCCTAGGTTTTCTTCTAGGGGTTTTATGGTTTTAGGTCTAACATTTAAGTCTCTAATCCATCTTGAATTAATTTGTGTATAAGGAGTAAGGAAGGGATCCAGGTTCAGCTTTCTACATATGGCTAGCCAGTTTTCACAGCACCATTTATTAAATAAGGAATCCTTTCCCCATTTCTTGTTTTT
>NW_012118755.1:590568-591652 GCF_000951035.1 Colobus angolensis palliatus | reverse complement strand
CAGTTTTTACCCATTCAGTATGATATTGGCTGTGGGTTTGTCATAAATAGCTCTTATTATTTTGAGATATGTTCCATCAATACTGAATTTATTCAGAGTTTTTAGCATGAAGGGCAACTGAATTTTGTCAAAGGACTTTTCTGCATCTATTGAGATAATCATGTGGTTTTTGTCTCTCATGCTGTTTATATGCTGGATTATGTTTATTGATTTGCATATGTTGAACCAGCCTTGCATCCCAAGGATGAAGCTCACTTGATCATGGTGGATAAGCTTTTTGATGTGCTGCTGGATTCAGTTTGCCAGTATTTTATTGAGGGTTTTTGCATCAATGTTCATCAGGGATATTGGTCTAAAATTTTCTTTCTTTGTTGTGTCTCTGCCAGGCTTTGGTATCAGGATGATGTTGTCCTCATAAAATGAGTTAGGGAAGATTCCCTCTCTTACTGTTGATTGGAATAATTTCAGAAGTACCAGCTACTCCTTGTACCTCTGGTAGAATTTGGCTGTGAATATGTCTGGTCCTGGACTTTTTTTGGTTGGTTGGCCATTAATTATTGCCTCAATTTTAGAGCCTGTTATTGGTCTATTCAGGGATTCAACTTCTTCCTGGTTTTGTCTTGGGAGGGTGTATGTGTCCAGAATTTTATCCGTTTCTTTTAGGTCTTCTAGTTTATTTGCATACAGGTGTTTATAGTTTTCTCTGATGGTAGTTTGTATTTCTGTGGGGTCAGTGGTGATATCTCCCTTATCATTTGTATTGCATCTATTTGATTCTTCTCTCTTTTCTTCTTTATTAGTGTTGCTAGCATTCTATCAATTTTGTTGATCTTTTCAGAAAACCAGCTGCTGGATTCATTGATTTTTTGAAGGGTTTTTTGTGTATCTCCTTCAGTTCTGCTCTGATCTTAGTTATTTCTTTTCTTCTGCTAGTTTTTGAATGTGTTTGCTCTTGCTTCTCTAGTTCCTTTAATTGTGATGTTAGGGTGTCAATTTTAGATGTTTCCTGCTTTCTCTTGTGGGCATTTAGTGCTACAAATTTACCTCTACACACTGCTTTAAATGTGTCCCAGAGATTCTGGTA
>NW_012118755.1:582511-589896 GCF_000951035.1 Colobus angolensis palliatus | reverse complement strand
GTTTCTTAGTCCTGAGTTCTAGTTTGATTGCACTGTGGTCTGAGAGACAGTTTGTTATAATTTCTGTTCTTTTATGTTTCCTGAGGCATGCTTTACTTCCAGTTATGTGGTCAATTTTGGAATAAGTGTGATGTGGTGCTGAGAACAATGTATATTCTGTTGATTTGGGGTGGAGAGTTCTGTAGATGTCTAGTAGGTCTGCTGGTGTAGAACTGAGTTCAATTCCTGGATATCCTTGTTAACTTTCTGTCTCATTGATCTTTCTAATGATGACAGTGGGGTGTTGAAGTCTCCCATTATTATTGTGTGGGAGTCTAAGTCTCTTTGTAAATCTCTAAGCGGTTGCTTTATGAATCTGGGTGCTCCTGTATTAGGTGCATATATATTTAGGATAGTTAGCTCTTCTTTTTGAATTGATCCCTTTACCATTATGTAATGGCCTTCTTTGTCTCTTTTGATCTTTGTTTAAAGTTTTTTTTTATCAGAAACTAGAATTGCAACCCCTGCCATTTTTTCTTTTCCATTTGCTTGGTAGATCTTCCTCCATCCCTTTATTTTGAGTCCATATGTGTCTCTGCACGTGATATGGGTCTCCTGGATACAGCAAATTGATGGGTCTTGACTCTTTATCCAATTTGCCAGTCTGTGGCTTTTAATTGGACCATTTATCCCATTTACATTTAAGATTAATATGGCGGCCAGGTGAGGTGGCTCAAGCCTGTAATCCCAGCATTTTGGGAGGCCGAGATGGGCGGATCATGAGGTCAGGAGATCGAGACCATCCTGGCTAACATGGTGAAATCCCGTCTCTAAAAAAAAAAAAAAAAAAAAAAGATTAATATGGCTATGTGTGAACTTGATCACGTCATTATAATGTTAGCTAGTTATTTTGCTTGTTAGCTGATGCAGTTTCTTCCTAGCATCAATGGTCTTTACATTTTGACATGTTTTTGCAATAGCTGGCATCTGTTGTTCCTTTCCATGTTTAGTGCTTCCTTCAGGAGCTCTTGTAGGGCAGGCCTGGTGGTGACAAAATCTCTCAGCATTTGCTTGTCTGTAAAGGATTTTATTTCTCCTTCACTTATGAAATTTAGTTTGGCTGGATATGAAATTCTGGGTTGAAAATTCTTTTCTTTAAGAATGTTGAATATTGGCATCCACTCTCTTCTGGCTTGTGGAGTTTCTGCTGAGAGTTCCTCTGTTAGTCTGATGGGCTTCCATTTGTGGGTAACCCGACCTTTCTCTCTGGTTGCCCTTAACATTTTTACCTTCATGTAACTTTGTTGAATCTTACAATTATGTGTCTTAAAGTTGCTCTTCTGGAGTAGTATCCTTGTGGTGTTCTCTGTATTTCCTGAATTGGAATGTTGGCCTGCCTTGCTAGGTTGGGGAAGTTCTCCTGGATGGTATCCTGCAGAGTGTTTTCCAACTTGGTTCCATTCTCCCCGTCACTTTCAGGTACACCAATCAGACACAGATTTGGTCTTTTCACATAGTCCCATATTTCTTGGAGTCTTTGTTCATTTCTTTTTATTCTTTTTTCTCAACACTTCTCTTCTCGCTTCATTTCATTCATTTGATCTTCAATCACCAATATCCTTTCTTCCAGTTGATCGAGTCATTTACTGATGCTTGTGCATTTGCAACATAGTTCCTATGTCATGGTTTTCATCTCTATCAGGTCGTTTAAGGACTTATCTGCATTGATTATTCTACTTAGCCATTCATCTAATCCTTTTTCAAGGTTTATAGTTTCTTTGCACAGGGTTTGTAATTCCTGCTTTAGCTCGGAGAAGTGTGATTTTCTGAAGTCTTCTTCTTATCAAAGTCATTCTCCATCCAGTTTTGTTCCATTGCTGGTGAAGAGCTGTGTTCCTTTGGAGGGGGAGAGGCACTCTGATTTTCAGAATTTCCAGCTTTTCTATACTGCTTTTTCCCCATCTTTGTTGTTCTATCTACTTTTGGTCTTCGATGATGGTGACATACAGATGGGGTTTTGGTGTGGATGTCCTTTCTGTTTGCTATTTTTCCTTCTAACAGTCAGGACCCTCAGCTGCAGGTCTGTTGGAGTTTGCTGGATGTCCACTCCAGACTGTTTGCCTGAGTATTAGCAGCAGAGGCTGCAGAAGAGTGAACATTGCTGACAAGCAAATGTTGTTGTTTGATCGTTCCCCTGGAAGCTTCATGTCAGAGGTGTACCTGGCCATGTGAGGTGTGAGGTGTCAGTCTGCTCCTAGTAGGGGATATCTCCCAGTTAGGCTACTCGGCGGTCAGGCACCTACTTGAGCAGACAGCCTGTCCGTTTTCAGATCTCAGACTCCATGCTGGGAAAACCACTACTCTCTTCAAAGCTGTCAGACAGGGACATTTACATCTGCAGAGGTTTCTGCTGCCTTTTGTTTGGCTATGCCCTGTCCCCAGAGGTGGAGTCTACAGAGGTAGTCAGGCCTCCTTGAGCTGCAGTGGGCTCCACTCAGTTTGAGCTTCGCCGCCACTTTGTTTACCTACTTAAGTCTCAGTAATGGCAGGTGCCCCACCCCCAGCCTCACTGCCACCTTGCAGTTAGATCTCAGACTGCTGTGCTAGCAATGAGGGAGGCTCCATGGGTGTGGCACCCTCAAAGCCAGGCACGGGATATTATCTCCTGGTGTGCCATTTGCTAAGACCCTTGGCAATGCGCAGTATTAGGATGAGAGTGACCTGATTTTCCAGGTGATGTGTGTCACAGTTTCCCTTGGCTAGGAATGGGAATTCCCTTCCCCCTTGCACTTCCCACGTGAGGCAATGCCTTGCCCTGCTTCGACTCTCTCTCATTGGGTTCACCTACTGTCCTCCACCCACTGTCCTCCATGCGCCAGTGAGATGAGCCTGGTACCTCAGTTGGAAATGTAGAAATCACCCATCTTCCATGTCACTCACGCTGGGAGCTGGAGACTGGAGCTCTTCCTATTGGGCCATCTTGGCACAGATCACATTATTCATTTTATGAAGGAAGTAAATCAATGTTAAAAGTAGATAGCATTATTTTAACTTTTAAATGTGGACATTTTTTACAATTTTCATTAGTGTTACCATGATATCTTTCTTAAATATTTTCTTCTCCAAGAACATCATTCTATTAAAACAAACAAACAAACATGTAGTTTTGTATGTAAAGGCAGTAAAAAGAGTAACAGCAAGAGGGAGAGTCAGAGAGAGGGAGAAAGAGAAAGAATTTTGGGGGGCTACAAGCTGCTGCTAAATTTCAGTTGCAGTTGTCCGAGTTAAAGAAAACATTAGGGAAAATGTCTCATTAAGCAGCTCCCTGGATTTTTCTGCTCTGGGAAGGCTGCCTGTGGGATGGATCATGGCCAGCCTTCAGGGGTCAGATTCCTGGTTCTGTGTTCTAGCCTCTTACCTCATTGGCTCCAGTTAAGTGATTTTACAACCAGAGCTGTTTTAAGATCACTGGAAGGCACTGTACAGATATTTGTGGGTGGAGAAGTAGAATTCGAGGAAGGAAGAAGCAAATGCTCAGTTTTGAAATTTTCATTCCACAGCTTCTTGGGCTTCTGGTGAAAAGGAACGTGTGGAAGTAGGAGTGCAGCTAACATGCTAGGCAGGGCAGTTCTGTGAGGTAGGTTCTACTGCTGTCTTGGTTTTACAGAGAGGGAAAGTGAGGCAAAGAGAGGTTAATTAACCTCTTAAGTGTTTCAGTCTAAGGCACAGAGGCACAGTTCCAGGAAAGGTTCATCTGAATCTTAAGTCCTCACTCTTTGGCACCATGCTCCACTGTGCTGAGACTGTCCCTGTGAGGCCTACCACTCTCCTCCCCTGGTCCATATTCACTGCTGCTCAGTGAGGCCGAGGAAGTCAATCATCATGTCCCCAAGAGAATATCTCTCCCCTCCTGAGAATCTTTCTCTTATGTCTCAATTCTGAGATACAGATTTGAGAAGCACCTCAGCAAATCCACTGCATGGAAGACAAAACAACCTTGATTCACAGCAATGACCACAACAAGGGAAGCCTGGTTATAAGCACAGTCATAACATCATTCAAGGTTGGGGATTCAAAGCCTTCCATGTCTACCTGAACATCCTGAGCTCCTGCTGACATCACCAGTGGAGGTCCTCCGCTGATTGATGTAAATCGTTTTCAAACCCAGCAATGCATTGATGACCGTTAATTCCATGTTCCTCAAACTTGCCCTGAAATACCTCTAGTAGGGTAAGAGAAAAAGAACACACCTCAGTATGGTATTGCATCTCAAAAATGATACTTATTTAAAGACTCTGTTTTTAGGTAAAAAGAAATTAATCAAATGTATTCTGAAAATTTTACTGGTTTTCTTGTAAAATGATATGTTCTCCAAATCTTTAGGTGAGATTGAAGATCCAGGAAGATGTATCTTGATCTTCTTGATCATTTGCCTTAATGCAACTACCCAAAAGTAGTACTCTAATTTAGGATCCATGAATCGTCAGGTCATACTGGCATTTTACAGGATATTCTGAATGCCCTAATAAGTGATTGATAGAAACTTTTCAGTGAGATAAAATAGAGTGGCTCACATCAGAAAGATGCCATACCAAATGCTGGCAAGGACCTGGAGCAACTGGAATGCATGTGTATTTACTTTGTCCTGACAGCCACTTTGGAAAACTCTGGCTGTTTCTTATAAAGCTAATCATAGTCTTCCCAAATAACAGGGCAATCCCACTACCAGTTGTGTATGTAAAAAAAAATTGGAAACATATGTCCCACAAAAATACTTGTAGAAGCTTTTCCATAGCAGCCTTATTCTTAATAATAGGTCTAAACTGGAAATAATCTAAATGTCCACAAACAAGAGATTGGATAAAGAGATTGTGATATATTCATGCAATGGAATACTATTCCAAAAATAAAATGAATGTGTTACAGTTACGTGTAACAACATGAATTCATCTCAAAGACATTATATTGAGTGAACGAAGCCAGATTCAACATAACTCATGCCCTGTCATTCCATTTATGTGAAGTTTGAGAATAGGCAAAACTTAGCTATAGTGACAGCAGCCTGTCGAGTGTGGAGATTGACTGAAAAGGGCACAGGATGACTTTCTGGAATAATAAAAATGTCTTATATCTTGTTTTGGGTGGTAGCTACAAAAGTGTAAACAGTTGCTAAAATGCCAAAAACTAAATGTGTAAGATTTGTGCATTTTAGTGTATTTAAATTATAACCCCCAGGAAGGACTGCCTAATTTTCCTGGAGGGTATATATGCTTGTTAAGAGCATGTGGGGATGATTCTGAGAAACTCTTTATCTGTCATTCTGTCAATAAACCACCACTAACTTTTGTGGCTTCAAAAAAGCAAGGTCCATTGATGAAACTCCCTTGTGCTTTAGTGATAAATAACATTGATAAGGTCTACTTTCAAAAAGAGTGTGTTTGTTATGTCTTTTGTTTTTTGTGACTCTAAATTTGTAGGAATGATATTTTCATGGGATTACTCAATCTTGCCCACCATCAGTTGCAGGTGACAGGGAAGCTAAGTTGGCAGATGTTTGTGGGTTTACATCTCCTTTGTGCAGGTGTTCCAGACATACCAGTGGCTTGGTATTTAAACATCATGCTCAGGTGAGTAAGGTAGTTTTTGAGTTTTCATAGGTATGCAGGTGCTATGGGATTACTTGATTGTTTAAGTAAAAATTATTTTGCATTCACACGGGGCTTCTCAAATGAGTGCTAGTAGAATCATCCTTAGAGGGGGTTCCAAGGCATTGAACTGAGATACCTGCACTGTTTGCTGCAAATGTAAGCTTAAAATTGAAACCAGATTGTTGGCATTTCATGCAAGGAGAGAGTGAGCATGAATGATTTCAGGAAATGAAGAACTAGATTTCAGCCTCAAATTTGCTTCCTCCCTTCTGTGGCAAATTAGTGTGGGCTCACTAACCACTTAATCTGCCCATGGTAATTTATTTTTCCAGACAGGGTCTCACTCTGTCATCCAGGCTGGAGTGCAGTGGCACAATCATAGCTTAGTGCAGCCTCAGTCTCTTGGGCACAAACAATCCTCATTCTCCCTCCTCGGCGTCCCAATTGCTGGGACTTATAGGTGCACCACCATAACCAGCTAATTTTATTTTTTGTAGAGACAGAAGTCTCACTATATTTCCTAGACTGGCCTCAAATAGACCATTCTATTTTCTACAATGGTCTCAAACCATCCTTCTGCCTCAGCCTCCCAAAGTGCTGGAATTTCAGGCATAATTCATAATGCCTAGTCATTTTTTTTCTGCAGCATTGCAGAATTAGAACCAACTTCATTTCTCCTGCACTGAGAATGTGCATTCCCAGCAGATCATGGTTGAACTCAACACACCTGCAGCTCGGCCAAACTCTTTGAAGCGTGCACAGTTACTAACTGTCAGCATTGCACAGCCACCTTTAGCAGGTACATTTGAAACTTACATTCCCACCCTTTCTGAAACAGCTCACAGTAACAAGAGAAGGGGATTTAGCTTTGACATGCACACTCATGAAAACCAAGGTTTTTGGAAAGCCAAACCTCAAAAACAATACAGAGTCTCCCTTGACCTTTGAATGGAACAGAATTTTAGTAGGCAAAGTTGAGGGACAGGGAAGGCTGAGAAGAGAAGCTGGGGATTCTGACTACAAAATTTTGCAAATCTTGTTGTTGCGGGTTCTCTTTTATTTTGTTGTGTCAATGCTGAGGGTGGAGAATGGATTGGAATATTTTCCTCCTGTGTTTCTTTTTGTTTTGTAACTTTGCAAGTGCTCCACATTTTCCTTTACTTAAAATTTAAAGTTGGTACCCGGTGTTTCTGGTGTTAAATAGAAGTGATACTTCTGCAGAAAGTATTATGGATATGCTCTGTTCTGCCCAGGGAGGTGCAGGTGAAAAAAGGGCAGCTCGTCCCCCTCACACTTGGGGCAGGAAGCAGCATGCAGGGGCAGACCAGCAGCTTTGCATCTTGATGAATCCACTCTCTGCTGCAGGTGCCTGGGGGATGTTGCAGACTTAAATTTTCTTTCATAAAATGGGGACTGTGATGCTTTAAATAAGGTACTTCATGGGAAGTCCTGGCACAGAATGATGCACGAAGACATTTCAGGTTCCTTCTCCTCACAGGTGAACTGTTACTGCTTCATCTTTATCACATCTTTTCTAACTCACCACATGCTGGGGAACACAAACTGATCTTATGCAGCGCTGGTTACTTCAGTTAAAAAAAAAAAGAGAGAGAGCAAGAGAAAGAAAGAAAGAGAGAGAGAGAGAAAGAAAAGAAAGAGAGAAGGAAAGAAAGAAAGAGAAGAAAGAAAGAAAGAAAGAAAGAAAGAAAGAAAGAAAGAAAGAAAGAGAAAAAGAGAGAGAGGAAGGAAGGAAGGAAG
>NW_012118755.1:548817-582461 GCF_000951035.1 Colobus angolensis palliatus | reverse complement strand
GAAAAAGAAAGAAAGAAAGAAAGAAAGAAAGAAAAGAAAGAAAGAAAGAGAAAAGAAAGAGAAAGAAAAGGAAAGAAAAAGAAAGAAAGAAAAGAAAGAAAGAAAGAAAGAAAGAAAGAAAGAAAGAAAGAAAGAAAGAAAGAAAGAAAGAAAGAAAGGAAAAAGAAAAAGAAAAACAAAGAAAGAAAGAAAAAGAAAAGAAAGAAAGAAAGAAAGAAAGAAAGAAAGAAAGAAAGAAAGAAAGAAAGAAAGAAAGAAAGAAAGGAAAAAGAAAAGAAAAATACTTTTATAGTCTGTCACCACATTTATAAACGTCTGGTCCTGGGGCTCTGTGGTTTGTATGATTAGTAGCATGGCTGAAGCTAATGCATTCTCTAATCTGATCCCCAGGTTCATGAGTGTCTTTCATTAATATTCTTAGTAATTTGACCCTAGGGCAGTGCTGCACAACTCAGTGGCCTTACAACCAGACAAGTCTCTAATTCCATCTTCAGCTCTCACCAGCTTGTTTCCCAATGTATGAATAATTCCATCCCCTGAGCCTCACTTTCCTGTAATTTACTGCAGTGGGTTCCTAGTCATATGATACCTAAGTGGTCAATAGATTGCCTTAGAATTATTTTAGGATTCCAGATCTCAATTCATCTGTGAAAATCAGGGCAGCAGGAAACTTTCTGAGACACACCTTTAAAATTAGTTATATGTATGTTATATTTACAGCCCTTAGTTTTGAAGACCAGCGACACAACAATACTTCCAGATTTCCATATAACCTCTGTTCATTTGAGAGGGGCTTTGTGTTTTCAACAGGAGAATTCAAAGTTCATTTTTTTCAGCAACTACAGTTCTAAATTAAATAATCTTTTTTTATTGATACATGATATTTTACATGTTTATGGGATACATATGAGTCATAATCTATTTTAAATAATTCCTTAGTGTTGGAAAATCAACAGTACTTTTTAAAATAAATATACCTTGTTAATGATCCCACAAGTGTCATCAGAATTACGCTTGAACAAGTCCACCTTCCATGGACCAAGCGCCTCACCCTGGGCATTTGTAACGTGAGCAAAATCCAAGGTCCTGGCTGGACTTCAGAGACCCTGTTTACCTCAGAAGCATGACAATAGGAGGCAGAAGGAGCAGGCGTATCCAACTCCTTTCTTGTTGTTTCCCTGGTTGAGGAGGAAAAGTTGAATATTACTATTATGGAGAAGAAACAGGAAATAGAGACAGAGAAAGAGATATGACAATACAGTCCTGCCACCCAGACACTTGTTTCCATGTACCGTCCTTGCATTTGTTTTGAATATATAAGTGTGTACATAAAGGTATGTACTCTGAAGTCCATCATGGCTTGGATGTCCACTGTTTTTGAAGTTCCAGAATGGTTTTGCTAAGGTGAGGAAATACCTAAACAGGACTATGAAAATTATGGTATATATTGATGTGTCACATAATACAGATGTGACATAATAAAGATGTGTAAGATGATACAACTTTTGGGTATACCTACCTCATCTGGGGATAACATCTCAAGTTTAATTTTGAGGCTTAGGTCAATCATGCTTCCCTTCCCTTTCATAGGTCCTCTATGAGTTGTTGTCATAGATCCCATATTATGCAGTAGCCATAGAATATGACATCTCTCTATGATAATTCTATATTACTTTAATTGCTGCATAGAAGTTCATTGAATGTAAGTGCCACAGTATATTTATAGATCTTCTTCTGGGACATCTATTTCTAGTTTATGTGATAGTATAGCACTTTCATGAATATTCTTGTGCTTGATCTTTACACATTCTCTTTTTTCCTTAGGATGAATTCTGAGAGATGTAATTGATGGGGCAAAGTGTACTCACACTTTTTGAGGTTTGAAATTTTTCCAACAAAAGCTGGTACTCTTGACTTTTTAAGGCAAAGAGCAAATCCTCCCCTGCCAGGATTGACTTTTGGCTCTTTTTATCAAACCTCACTGCTTTTTGGTTTAGTTGTCATAAAATGCCAAACACCACCAACAGGCCTCTGTGGAGGGGCTCAGAGGTAGGAGGGCTGTGATTAGGAGAAGGCTTGGACTGATGGGCAAGCTGAGTGCTCAGAATTAGAGTGAGGGGGTGGGGGTGCTGCGGGGACAGATGCTGGGAAAAGATACCCTGAAGGGCACAGGGAGCAACAATGGCTGTAGTACGTGTGGCCATTCAGCTGGAGCAGAAGATGGAAACTAGAGTGAGCTGATGATTGGATGTCAGGCCTGAGCCAGGTGAGTCCTGTTCTCACTGTACTGTAAAGTGAGCTGCTCCAGGTCTCCCCAATTCTTAGCCCCCTAGTGCCTGCAGGGGTCCCTGAGGAGGTTAATCTTGTGTTAGGCCCTCTCCTGTTTTTCCTCTGTGAGCCTCACTCCACTTTGCAGTGAGTTCTAGTATAACTTCTATTCCAGTAATATCAAATGGTTAAGGAATCCAGAAAAGAAATGTGGTGAACACAAAGGGTTTGTCATACTTTAACTTTTGTCCCTTTCCCAGTGGTCCATGCTTCTAGGCCAGGCTCGCAATACCTAGCTCGCTTCACGCTCCTGGCCTGTGCTTACTTAAACCAATCTGTCCTCCCCACCCTGCCATCTCTGTTAAGAGTAAATACCCCCCTCCCTCTGCTTTTGCCCTAAATTCTTTTTTCAACTCATCTAACATCTAACTCGGCCCTGCAGCTCTGTTTCCCCAAAACCCTCTCTGCCTCTTTCCTCTCAAGCTATCCATGACCAATGCCAGAGACCAGGAAATCTTAAAAGCTGCACTCTCTGCTGCTCTTCTGTCTGCTTTATCCTTCCACCTGGGATCTCTCTCATTCTACCTATCTCTATCTGCTGAAATCCTGTTCATCTTTCCAGGTACATCCCTCACTTTTCATCTTTAAGAAGTCCTCTCAGAAACCCCATAGGATATTTTTGTGATATATACCATATTCCACTGTGTAATGTAGTGACACCACAGAGATTTTAATTTCTTGAAGGCAAGAACTGTAACCTAGTCATTTTTCTTTCCTAAGTGTGAAGTATCACTATGCCTTGACCAAGTAACTATGACATGGGTACTAGCTCCACAAATGAATGAGCAGTGAGGAAAAAGGAGATGATGATGAATGAATGAGGAATCTTAATAAGAAAAAGTTTATTCTACAGTGAAGCAGTGTTGGTGGCTACAAAAGCTCTTTAGGAAGGATTTAGGACAGCATCCTAATCAGAAGGACTCGGAAGCACTTCATTTTTTAAATTTGTTTTTGTTTATTTATTTATTTATTTATGAGACAGAGTCTCGCTCTGTCACCCAGGCTGGAGTGCAGTGGCCTGATCTCGGCTCACTGCAAGCTCCGCCTCCCGGGTTCACGCAGTTCTCCTGCTTCAGCTTCCCAAGTAGCTGGGACCACAAGGGCCCACCACCACCACGCCTGGCTATTTTTTTTTTTGTATTTTTAGTAGACATGGGGTTTCACCGTGTTAGCCAGGATGGTCTCGATCTCCTGACCTCATGATCTGCCCGCATTGGCCTCCCAAAGTGCTGGGATTACAGGGGTGAGCTCCTGCATCTGGCCTTGGAAGCACTTTATAAAAGAGAGAGAGAGAAGACTACATGTCAAACTAGAAGGATGGAGGTGGGAGGAGATAGGGCTCCAGAGTGGAGCAAGTCTCTTCTGCCCCTTGAACTTCCTGACAGTGCATTGGATACCTCTCATTAAATTTAATAGTACCTGTTGCTTTGGTGTAGTAAAATACATGCCTTGATGAATTGCATTGCATCGTTTTTAAAAGAGAGAATACTCAAGCATGTGTCACTTGTGTTTCTTGCAAGCCGCTGTGATCCTGAGCTATGCACACTTCCGGTTGGGATTATTCCTGGTTTCTACTGCCTGTTTGATTGAAGATGTGGCATGCAGAGCTTAAGTGCATCATCAAAGATGAGTGCAGGGCTCATCTATCCCTGGAATTGTCTTTCCCACAATCCCTGCCACAGAATATGAGCACTACGAGAATTCTGAAGAAATGGGTTTCTTGCCACCTCCCAGTGAAAGATTATTTTTGAAAAAAAAAAAGATAAATCTAAACTTGTGCTTTATCTTGATATGAAAATGTAGACAGCCATAGAAAAATTTAAAAATTAACTGGGCATGGTGGTGCATACCTGTCATATGAGCCACTTGGCAAACTGAAGTAAGAGGATCACTTGAAACCAGGAGTTTGAGGCTGCAGTGGTCTGTGATCATGTCCCTGCACCCCAGCCTGGGCAAGAAAGCAAGACCCTGTATCTTTTTTTAAAAAAAAAAGGAAAGGAAAGAAAGTATATGTTATGATAAGGAAATATATAGACAAAAAGGAGCTTTGAGAGAACCTGTGAAGTCAATAGGGATGCTGCCTTATAAGGCAGAATTTCTAAGTACACACCTATTCCATCCAGTAGAGAAAGTACCACTCGAAATTTATCTCTGTTTATACCTTAAATTTAGTGTTATGTGATCACAAAGATCACAAATATGGCCTGGCTTCACATCCCATGCTTAAAGAAAAACTGTGTACAGGTTAAGGCATTTCAAATTAGAAGAGTGAAGTATTCTTCAGTTTTCCAAACATCCCAAAATAGATATATTTACAATAAATTCCTCTAGAGAGGTAGCTCACAGGTCTATGAGAAACTCAGTCACAAAGATGGCATTATTGTGTAGAATAATAGAAAATACTACTCAATTTTTGCTTTCAGTTCTAAAATATATTACTTCCAAGATATATTATGTATAATGTAAATGCAGGGACTAATTTCCAAGATCATGTAAATTTTAATTTTATCCATGAGCAAAAGGAGGGGCTGCTTGAAAAACATAATACTGGTTGTTGTTTTGGGTGATCTCAATTTCCCTGCAAATAGGTGGCAACTACCTTGAAAACTGAGACTCTGGGCTGGGCACGGTGGCTCATGTCTGTAATCCTAGCACTTCGGGATGCCAAGGTAGGCCGACCACCTGAGCTCAGGAGTTCAAGACCAGCCTGGCCAACATGGTGAAACTCCATCTCTACCAAAATAGAAAAATTAGCCGGGCATGATAATGGGTACCTATAATCCCAGCTACTCGGGAGGCTAAGATGGGAGAATTGCTTGAACCCGTGAGACAGTGGTTGCAGTGAGCAGAGATCACACCACTGCACTCTAGCCTGGACAGCTGAGTGAGACTCCCTCTTTAAAAAAAAAAAAAAAAAGAAATGAGACTGAGCTCAACTTTACTTTGGGCAAACACAATTATTTTGGCTTCCTGCGGTTGACAATTGATACTTTAATTCAAACCTTCCAAGAAAAGACATCAGATTTCATTTTTATCTCACCATTTCTCCCACTCTCATTGAGAAGTTTCCTTGCCTGACAGTCAAGAATGTCTCTTGTGAAAATCTTCATTTTGGCATTATCTTGACAACCAATTATATATAATGCAAAGAGACAGAGGAGAAAGAATATTACAGCCATATTTTCTTGGTTTTTTTCCCATTCTTTTTTTAATTGTTCATAAAAATTAAATCACTTAATTTCTTAAATGTTTTGATTTACCATTACTTCCATTTTCTTTGATAAAACCATTTCTGAAAATAGCAGAATCAGAGCTGATTATGAAAAGATTATAGCCAGAAAAGCTATTTTCTTAATCTAATGGATATACTGTATGAAAATATTAGTTCTGTTTTTTGCTCTTTCAGCTAATATGCCCAATTGTGACACAATATATTACCTTACTGAATTTGTTCAGTTTTGCAAAGATAAGTTAGTTTTAGATAAATATAGATTAGTCTTGCCCACAGGAACAAGTTGCTGCCCATCGCCTGGCATCACAGCCCGAGAACTCAGCGATTTCCAGTAGCCCTCAGCATCTCATCTCTGGGCTGAGCCAAAAAAATCCCTACTAAAGTCCAGGGGTACTTTCTGAAAGGCATCTTTGTCTTGTTCTGTTGAGGGTTGTAGGGAATATTGTATATATTGGCTGTCACCTGGAGTATTTGCCCAAAGTACATGTATGCTCAATTTGTAATATCTATTTAATATCTAAACTATACTCACCCCTCTCATCAAAAACCAGAATTTGTTGAGTTTATTTGGGCATTTTATCTTTGTTTATGAGGCTCATGTTATGTCTCATACTGTACTCAAAACCAAAAATATTTGTTGAGGCAAGTAAATTCAGAGGCTTCTCCTAAGGAGAAAAGGCATATTGTGAATTGCTTTCCTCTGAGAAGGCTACATTGCTTCACTGTGATTTATCTTTCTGAATTACAGCTTCAGAAAACTTGTTGTTTTTTTCTTCCTATACACTGAACAAAAATATTAATCCTGATTGTCGTCAACCACCCATCATTGGATATAAGTTGTCAAATATCTACTGAGGCACAATATGCTACGATGCACCTCGAAGTTCCCAGAATAGGTTTACAGCAGTAAGAGGGAACTGAGGAGCAGCTGAAGGTCTTATTTTGTGATGGCAACACACGGTGATGTTAGGGAACTTCCAAAGTGATGCTGCTGCTGTTCTTTCACCTTGCCTTTGGTCAATTTTTTTTTTTTTTTTGAGCCGAAGTCTCACACTGTTGCCCCTTCCTGGAGTGCAATGGACCAATCTCAGCTCACCGCAACCTCTGCCTCCCAGATTCATGCAATTCTCCTGCTTCAGCTTTCTGAGTAGCTGGGATTCCAGGTGCACACCACCACACTTGGCTAATTTTTTGTATTTTTAGTAGAGATGGGGTTTCACTATGTTGGCCAGACTGGTCTCAAACTCTTGACCTCGTGATCTGCCCACCTTGGCCTCAGTGAACTGTTTCAAAATCCCTTAGCATATATTCACAGAAAATGTTTGCCAATGTTCATGCTGGGGCACAGAATCCAGGTGGAAAGGGAAGAACAGTGGTTCAGACTTTAGTTGGTCACTACTCGTGGCTACCTCACAAGAAACCCACCTCTCAAACTGCTGGGATCACAAGTGTGAGCCACTGCAACCAGCTGCCTTTGGTTAATCTTAATTTGCCAGATGTATATGGGGCAAGCAAGTGAACCTACTCGTAAAAATTTTCACAGTGTTACATTATTCACTATAGGGATGATATACTTTGTGCTGCCCCTTTCAAGAAATATTACTCACAAGAAACAGCTGGACACAGTCTAGACTTGGGTCAACCCGGGGGGATTTTGTTTACCCACAGTTCTGGGTAATTTAAACTTCATACTTCTAAGACAAATAGCCATTAGCTAGGCATCACATATACTCAATCAATTATTTTAATAAAAGATAGATTTGGTTCCTCATGAAAACTTTGGTTAAAAGGACAATAGTGTAGGCATTTTATGAAGTTCCAAATCTGACTTGAATAATATAATAATAGTGCATCTGCATCCAGAAAGTTGACAGACTTCAAGAAAAAAGTGACTGAATTACCTTATTCTGGTTCTGTTCTCTTTTCGTACTCTTAACAGGCCAGGTCCTGAAATGCAAGTGAGAAACTGGGCAAAAAAATGGAGAAGGTGCAGAAGATGGAGCAACTCAGTTTCCTAAGTGCTCACAGAAATATATTTGAAAAGTTAGGCCTGCCTTGCACTGGAATTTAAAAGCTCTTTCCAAAGTGAGTGATGGCCATGAAAATTTAAAACAAAACAAAACATCCTTAAGATTGTGGGACTGTTTAACATGCCCTGTGGCAACACTTTCCAATGGTAACGCTTAGCAGGCTACATCCTCCTTTAAACATGGGTGGAAACACCAGTGCAAACATCAATCAATTTTTGCAATCTACTCATCTGACAAAGGGCTAATATCCAGAATCTACAAAGAACTCAAACAAATATACAAGAAAAAAATGAACAACCCCATCAAAAAGTGGGCAAAGGATATGAACAGACATTTCTCAAAAGAAGACATGCATACAGCCAACAGACACATGAATAAATGCTCATCATCACTCGCCATCAGAGAAATGCAAATCAAAACCACAATGAGATACCATCTCACACCTGTTAGAATGGCCATCATTTAAAAGTCAGGAAACAACAGGTGTTGGAGAGGATGTGGAGAAATAGGAACACTTTTACACTGTTGGTGGGAGTGTAAACTAGTTCAACCATTCTGGAAGACAGTGTGGCGATTCCTCAAGAGTCTAGAACTAGAAATACCATTTGACCCAGCCATCCCATTACTGGGTATATACCCGAAGGGTTATAAATCATGCTGCTATAAAGACACATGCATACGTATGTTTATTGCAGCACTATTCACAATAGCAAAGACTTGGAACCAACCTAAATGTCCATTAGTGACAGACTGTATTAAGAAAATGTGGCACATATACACCATGGAATACTATACAGCTATAAAAAAGGATGAGTTCATTTCCTTTGTAGGGACATGGATGCAGCTGGAAACCATCATTCTCAGCAAACTATCACAAGAACAGAAAACCAAACACCGCATGTTCTCACTCATAGGTGGGAATTGAACAATGAGATCACTTGGACACAGGAAGAGGAACATCACACACCTGGGCCTGTTGTGGGGTAGGGGGAGGGGGGAGGGATAGCATTACGAGAAATATCTAATGTAAATGATGAGTTAATGGGTGCAGCATACCAACATGGCACATGTACACATACGTAACAAACCTGCACGTTATGCACATGTGCCCTAGAACATAAAGTATAATTTAAAAAATATATATGTGTGTGTGTATATATATACATATATATGTATATTGCTACCAGACACCCCGGAACTCCAAGTGGGCAATATGCTGATGGACTAGCTGAGAAAACAACTGAAGGACTATCAGACCCCTTTAGGAAGTTGCCACTGTATAAGCACAGCGGCGGCTGAAAGATAAAGCAGATAAAAAGAATGTATTATGTAAATATGGGTAAATACTTGGGGCTCTGATTATGGCCAAGTCAACCAGAGAGAAAAAGATTTTGCTTTAAGGCAAGTCTTCGATGAGACAGATCACAGTGGTCTAACGCCACAGTATGAGAAATCTGCACTTTAGACATGGAGAATCCCTTTAGTCACCTATATGCTCCCTGTTGATAACCTGAGAGGGAATCTATCCCTGTTCATCTTTCCAATGATTTCATTTACAGATCCTTGAAGTCAGCTCTTTCATTAAGGGAAGTAAACAGATGAAGTAACAGCATTCCACATTTCTGACTAAATTCACAATAGCCACCTACATTAATCAAACCAAATCTTCACTTATAAATGTAAATGGAAAATGAAGAAGTTTCACTAGAAATTTGAGAACCAGTAACACAAACTACGTATGTACCAAGATGAACTGAAGACATGACTATAAAAAAAAAAAAATGTGGGAGGCCGAGGCAGGTGGATCGCTTGAGGTCAGGAGTTTGAGACCAGCCTGGCCAACGTGGTGAAACCCCGCCTGTACTAAAATACAAAAATTAGCTGGATGTGGTGGCACAGACCTGTAATCCCAGCTACTCAGGAGGCTGAGGCAGGAGAATCACTTGAACCAGGAAGCAGAGGTTGCAGTGAGCCAGAATCATACCACAGCACTCCAGCCTGGGCAACAGAGCAAGACTCCATCTAAAAAATAAATGATAATAATAATAATAATAATAAACTGTATCAAGAATCAGAAGAGACTGTTTTTGGAGACATTGGAGATTATTAGTATGCTTAATTATACTCAAGAGAATGTTACTTCACTTCATAGCTATTAAGTTGACTATTAAAAAACAGAAAGTGTTGGTGAAGCTATAGAGAATTTGGAACATTTTTCACTGTTGGAGAGACATAAAACAATGTAGCTGCTATGGAAAACAGTATGGCATTTCCTCAAAATGTCAAAAATAGAATCACTATTTGTATACATTCATTTTCTGGGGATGCCATAACAAAGTACCACAGACTGGGTGGCTTAAACAACAGGAATTTATTTGTCATGCTCCTAGTGTCAACAGGGTTGGTTTCTTCTTAGGCCCCTCTCCTTGGCTTACAGGTGGTCATCCTCTTTCTGTCTCTTCACAAGGTCATCCTCTCTACACACATTCCCCTGGTGCATGTCCTCATCTCTCTTTCTTATGAAGACACCAGTTAGACTGGATCACGGCTCATGCTAATTGTCTCATTTTAACCTAATTACCTCTGTAAAGTCCCTATCTCCAATACAGTCACATTCTGAGGCATTGGGGGGTTAGGGCTTCAGAGAAGGAATTATGCCTGAATACTGCAGCATTCACTTCTGCCTAGCTCCCAGGCTGCTGGTCTGCCCTACAAATTTTACATTCAACCAGCCCCTATAATCACATAAACCAATTTCTTAAAATGAATACACACACACACACACACACACACACAAAACAGGCACATGCACCTGTATTCTATCAGTTGTTTCTCTGGAGAATAGTGATTGACACAGGGCTTAAGGCATGTTATTTTTCTTCATCTTAAAGTGTTTCCTCCATTCCATTTCCCTCCCTCTCTCCTGACAGCCACCAGGAGAAATGGGGAATAGTCTCCTCTAGATCTGTCAGCAGGAGCATGGCCCTGATGGCACTTTGATTTCAGACTGCTCCAGAACTGGGAGAGAATAAATTTCTGTTAACAGAACAAAAAGATTGTGGCTATTTGTTACCACAGTCACAGGAAATTAATACACCAACATATTGCAAAAATTCTATAGAAAATTAACAGTTTGCTTTGCTCAGTGAGAGCACGTCTAACCACTGAGAGCTATCACTTTAAAGGCACCAAATTCATGTTTCATGTTTCAGCTCTTGAGGGGTTACCTTATCCTTTGATATAGTTAAAAATCTAGAGAGTATGTAGTCAGTCAAGAAAAAGAGGGTAAGAGTTATAAAACACCTGGGGATATGCTAGGCTATAAAACTCCAGGAAGACAAGAACATGAAGCAGACAGAAGAAATCCACAACCTGAATCAATTGAGCTGTCCTTTGACTTTCTGCCCTTCTGTGCCACTAAAGAACAATCAGCGTGGCAATCACAGGCAGCATGCATTTCAGGCTTGTTAACTAAGGGTGTCAACTACATCACTTTCATGAAGAGAGTTAAAGACGTTTTCTTAGACTTCAGGCCAGGAAGTGTTTGTGCTCCATGAAGAATTACTTTTGTTTATCTTTTTTTTTTTTTTTTTTTTGAGACAGAGTCTCATTCTGTCATGCAGACTGGAATGCAGTGGCACAATGTCAGTTTACTGCAACCTCTGCCTCCAGGGTTCAAGCGATTCTCCTACCTCAGCCTCCCAAGTAGCTGGGATTACAGGAACACGCCACCACGCCTGGCTAATTTTTGTATTTTAGTAGAGACCAGGTCTCATCATGTGGCCAAGCTGGTCTCAAACTCTTGACCTCAAATGATCCACCCACCTCGGCTTCCGAAAGTGCTGGGATTATAGGCATGAGCCACCATACCTGGCCTCTTTTGTTTATTCTTATGGTCAAAACAAAGCATTGTCCCTTTGCACAGAGTATCAGAGATAAGTCTGCATGTCACTAATAATAATTACAGTTATACAACACAATGTATAATATATACACACTAAAATAAAACTATTATAATTATCTTGATGTCTTTACAATAAATATGTTGACTTTTCCCTATTTTAGATCTGTTAACTATAAATTCCTTGATAATTTTCATCATGGTAATCTTTTATCATTTTATGCAATGGAAACATAAGAAATGAATAAACAACTCACCTGGCATTTGTATTTTTTCTGTTGCTCTTGGGAAAGTGCAGGGGAAGCTGAATGTACAGTTACGGGAGAAAAACACAGGGGTGGTCATGCGAGATCTGGCCTGCTATGGACCTTTGAGGCTTCCTAAAAACTGCTGCCCACTAACTGGTTAAACACTCCTCTATGGGAAAAAGTTTCTTTGTCCCTTGAGGAGACAGCAAGAGCTACGCTGAGTGAGAATTCACATGTGTAAATCTGATAAGATCTCACAGAAGTTGGCTATGCAACTTTTCACTTGGTTCACTTCCTAACGGTCAATTTCATTTTTCTTTCAGAACTAACCCAGGACTAATTCAACAAATAATATTATATCAGAAGACAAATTGTTACCTGCCATGTTCACTCCCATAGGTGAAATACTCAGGATATTTGTTTACTTACATTCCTACTGAGTTACTAACCCTTAAAGAAATCATGCTGCAGAAGATGATGGGAGTGCTTTGGAGAAAGATCTGTTTTAAGATTGTTTGCTTCTAATTCAGTTGCAGCAGAAACTGGCAGGTGACTTATCTGTTATAAGATGGATGGGTGTTTTCTATTCCTGCTCTGCCATTTACAAACTGAATGAGTCTGGACAGGTTACTTATACATCCAAGAGTCATGGTTTCTCAGCTTTGTAATGATGCAGACACAGACACCCCTATTCTCTACCTCTATAGGATCAGGGTAGATAAGGCAACACCACATCCCTAGAAAGCCCATATCACAATGGACATGGTATGAGAGCAGCTCAGAACCTGGACAAAGACCATGGAGATTGAACGTGGGACATGTTGGTTAAAGACTAGAGATAGAACTCCTCCAGCTACGCCCAGTGATCTCTCCCTGCAGACCATGCCCACACCAACCCTCCAAGATTAATATTTCCACCAGCATACCCCTTGCCACCACTCAGTCTAGTCACCTATCTTTTCTGAAACATGGTCCAAACCTTTCACCATAGAGGGGAGACCTTCCGGATGTGATGACATTTACAGAGTATCACTCATTCTAAGCAGGAGGAAGAATTACTTCAGGCTGTGCAAACCATCAGGCTCTGCCCTTTCTGGCAGTTTCCTGCCTTTGCTCTGAAGTTGGACTGACAACGTTCAGGTTAGAGAAGCGATCTTCAAGGTGGGATTCCTGTTCCTAGGCCCCTTCTTCTTACTTCACAAGAACTGCTTTCTTCCGAGGAGCTGAAACCTGAGCTTAAAGGACAAAACCATTTTATTCAGAAGCTTCACTCAGGGTTCCAAATCTCAGAGAACTTCCTTGTCTAAACTCTGAAGGCACTGACTATGCTGAAGGTTGGACAGTGCAGGAGTCCAAGCAACACAGTCATGCAGCCTGACCCAAGGGCTTCGAGATGCTGAGAAACCCCAGAATACATGACTACAAGGTGAGACTCAGCCACCCCCCACCCACTTTAGTATGATTTCAGGAATACAAGACGGTTTTAGGTAGGGTGGTCTACCCTGGACGTATGACCTTGACCATTTCACCTGAACCCTCAGAACCTCAGTTTTCTTGTGTGTCAAGATGGAAAACAGTCACATAAAGATTGTTGTAAGGACTAAATGAAAGAGCTATTGAGAAGAACAAACTATTTTCCAAATACCTTATCAGCTGAGGTTAACTACTAAACTCTGCCAATTTTTTACGTATGCCAAACATGTGAAACTCAGAACCACTCCACGTGGCACATATCGGTGGGATGTGCTATACAAAATGGTCTTACTCTGACTGAGAGCTCTAAACTGGAGGTAGGAAGTCATTCTAAGGGCTGCCTGCACATCCTACAAAACTGCAGGAAAAAAAATGGAACTTGCCTTGAATCTTTGAAGTGGGCCAAACTGCAACGACCACAAAATTCTGGAAAACAGCTGAATTTCGCCAGCGTTGCAACTCCTGAACAGTAACAACCAATGAACTATGGACTCAGGTACTAAGCCACCCACTTCCACCAAGGGATAATTCTTTCAGAACTTGCCTAAACACCCGTAGGTTCCTTTCTGATTTTCCCCGTTCCCTTACCTCTCTTTGGAATACAATTTGGATTCCAGCCCAATGTGTCTCCCGAATTGTAATTCCTAATACCCCAATAAACGCCTTGCTTTACTGCATTGCAGCCTGGTCTTCGACTCTTTTTGGTAGACATATTAACAGCATCCCTCTACAGGTGAGGACTCCTCATCCCACGCAGGTCCATCCTCTGGCCGTAGGGACCAATTCACACCCAGCTCAGCCTGGAAGCAAAGCTGGCTCCCTTCCAGGGCCAAGGCGCAGACCCCGCGCGGGGCCTGGACGCGCGCGCACGTGCTCACCCTCTGACTCACAGGGACGCCTCGCCCCCGCTCCCACTGCCCCGGAGCCGCGCGGGACCCTGAACCTAGCCCAAATCTCCTCAGCTGGTCTGCCTGTCCCACTCGGGCTGAACCCGCTCCCGGAGCGGTGCATAGACCTGAAGGTTCCGGGGCGTCTCTGTAAGGAACAGAAGCGCAGGGAAGCCCTGCAAGAGATTGCAAAACGCCCAGAGCACAGTTGCTGGGGACCATTCGGGACACGTGAACTGCGGGGATATGATGGTTAATTCGACCCTTGTAATGTACTGGGTTTAATAGTGTGCTTTCAAAATTCTTGTCTACCCAGAAGCCTAGAATGTGCTTTTATTTCAAAAAGGGTCCTGGAATATAGGACTACCATGTCCTGTGTGATGTTATATCTAGATGTCTATGGTCTTTACCTGGGTGACTCAGGTCTGATCAGCCGGACCCAACATCTGTTGATGCCACCGATATTCATTGTGAAGAGTCTTTTCCATGGGAGCTCATGTGAGTGACAGAGGTTAAGGATACTAGACTGTCTGCTATCATAATGTACCACCTGACAGGGTTTAGGACTTGTTCCTGTGTCCAGGTCTTGGACCACTTGCCATCTTCTTGACTGTTGTCCATAAGGCAGTGAAAATGTAGCAAGATATATTTGAAGGTGTGCCATCCAGGACAAGCCCCATGGCCCACAACTCAGCCCATTGGTTGGAGTTTTCTTTTTTGTGTAAAGTTTGTAACAGTTTTTTCTGTAGTTGCACAGCAATAATGCCTCAGTACACCCCTCAGCCTTTAATTCAGCTAATCTGTTAGCCCAGTCTGGGCCTCTTCGGGGACTTCAGTGTACCAGCACCCAACAGACTTCAACCTCCGGGCTACCTGCACTTGGGAAAGTAACTGGCTACCTTTTTATGTATGTGAAAGGTGTGATTGATGCTTAGGTGACTCTAATTTGTATACTGACCAGGCACTGACATTTGTAGCTCTAAAGGCTTATTAGGACTAATTGGCGTGAGTGGGAGAGCAGTCTGTACAGCTTGTTGAACAGTGAAGCACTCCTGTCTCTACCAACTCTTTAATAAGGTTTTTAATCTTCCCCTGCATTTATTGACTGACAGTACATGACTGGGCTAGGGAAGGCTGCCTGTGCACTTGTCCCAGGATCCATTGTAATTGTGTAATTTCTACACTGGGAACATGACTTACAATTCGGAGAAGTATTACACATAATGAAAACATCAATTTTTATAATAAATTTAGCATTATCAGTTACAGACACTTGAGTATATGAATGTACATTAAATATTACCTGGTTCAGTTTCAAAGGCTGGAACAGCAAAACCCACCTGAAGAATTCAATGAAGTCAATCTACCAGGAGTATGTGCAGCCAATCACCATTCCACCAGCTGTGGTCTTGCCTCTAGTACTATGTCCCACACCATTGTATTTTGGAAAAAGATGATTTGTTTTTTTGAGTTTCACAGGTTTGTAGACAGAGAGGAATTTTACCCCAGGATGGACCATGACTGATTAAGATGATTTACAAGATTGAATTTAGGAGTTTTTGAATTTATTATATTTAGATAAGATGTTAGAGTTAATGCTGTAATGGGTTAAGATTTGGGGACATATTGGGAAGAGGTGAATATATTTTGCACATAGGAAGGATATGAATTTTGGCGGGGATTGGGGGGCAGAGGGCAGGTTGTTGTGAGTCGAACTGTGTCCTCCCAAAAAGACATGTTCAAGTCCTAACACATGGTACATGTAAATGTAACTTTATTTGGAAATAGGGTATTTTCAGATGTAATCAAGTTAAAATCAGGTCACAGTGGATTAAGTAGGCCCTTTTCTAATGACTGGTGTCCTTATAAGTTGAGGGAACTGTAGACACAGAGATACATTGGGAGGACACCATTTGATATGGAGGCAGAGACTGGAATGATGTGCATACAAGTCAAGGAATGCTAGGGACTGCCAGCAACAACCAGAAGCTAGGAAGAGGCAAGGGAGGATTCTCCCCAGCAGGCTTCAGAAACAACATGGTCCTACAACATTTTGGAGGCTTACACTCTAGCCTCCAGAACTGTGAGAGAATAAATTTCTATTGTTTAAGCCACCCAATTTTAGGTACTTTGTCATGGCAGCCCCCAGGAAACTAATACAAATGGCAAAGGGACTCCAGGGCACATAGCTTGGGGCACCAAATCTGGAAGGCCCTAGCAAATAGACCATACAGATGCTCAACCCTCTTCTTGAGAATACTACCAGCATTGACTGTGCTAGAAACCTTTTTTGGGTATGGCACAACAATTCTTATCTGCATGGCAGATGCAGACTATACCACTCAAGAACTCCTGAGTGGACCATGTCACATGCTTAAATTTCTAAACATATCTAGTCAAAGAATGGTGCCACTTTACAGCCAAGAATACCTAGCAATCTCTGGAGTATTCACTGGTCATATCATGCCCCATCTTATTCCCGGGAAGCAGTTACCATTAAGAGAGAAACTGTACTGTTAAAGGAGAGCATAAAAAGCTGAATCCCTCTCATATCATATATACAAATTATCTCAAAATGGATATGTAACCTAAATATAGGAGATAAAATCTTAATACTTTTAGAAGAAAATATAGGGGTGAATCTTCATGACTCTGGATATGGCAATGTGGTCTTATATAGGGCACCAAAAGTGCAACCAGCCAAAGCAAAAAATAAATAAGATTTTGTCAAAGTTAAAAACTTCTGTGCATCAAATGATGTTATCAAGAAAGTGAAAAGAGAAGTGACAATTCACTTTCTGAAAGATCTAGCTTACACAATAAAAAACAGGTCAAGACTGGATGGGTTGACATTAGGTGGTGTAATGGAAAAATAGTAACAATCTCTCACCCAGTTTTCATCCTTGAACCAGTTCTGAGCTCCAGAGTTTACAGATGGAAGGAAAGAATAATATTTTTGAGGGCCTCCCAAAGCCATAGCAATTATATACAATAGCTAGTCCCTTAACATTTCCCCCAAAGAGACTTCCTTTTTTTTTAAGACACAGTTTTCCTCTTGTTGCCCAGGCTGGAGTGTAATGGCACGATCTTGGCACACGCAATCTCCGCCTCCTGGGTTCAAGCAATTCTCCTGCCTCAGCCTCCTGAGTAGCTGAGATTACAGGCATGCACCACCATGCCCAGCTAATTTTGTATTTTTAGGAAAGATGGGGTTTCTCCACGTTGGTCAGGCTGGTCTTGAACTCTCTACCTCAGGTGATCTGTCTGCCTCGGCCTCCCAAATTGCTGGGATTACAGGCATGAACCACTGTGCCCAGCCTCCCAAAGAGGTGTCTATGCATTTACCAGAGCAACAGTACACTGGCAAAAAAGGAATATTAGATCTTTGGAATGTTTATATTCAGAGTATAATCTGACTGAAACCAGGAAACCCAAAATGCCACTATTATGTATGTTATGAATGTACAAAGGCTAGATGTTAGAGTCCTCATCCAAGTCCATCTTAAAGTCCAGAGTGTACAGATACATCCTGCTGTCTTTTACTCCGCCCTTGAGTGAATAATTGGAATGGATAAACTTATCAGGTGGCAGAGCTTTCACACTGCCTCTTGGACTTGTGGAGTAAGAGCCATTAATTGTAGTTAAGGCCAGTGGTGCCAATTAAGATTTCCCTCTCCCTGGCTAAACTGGTAAATCAGAAGCAATATCAATCCCAGAATGGTCATAATCATAGCTGTTGTGCTAATTGTGCTTTTACTAGAAAAAATAGTAATCTCTGGAGCTTAATATGCAGCTATTAAACTGCAAAAGGATCCTTTTTAACTTCCCTGAAGAAGACTCAAATGCAGTTCACTTTGTTCTACACTAGATAGCAGCATATATTGTCTTGTCCTAGTCTTGTTAATTCTCCTGCCCTCTGTCACAGTGTAGTACACAGTGAGTTCCACAAAACATCACCCTGTCCACTACATGGATGGCACATCAATGGAACCTGGTGAGGAAAAAGTGGCAAGTACTCTGCATACCTTGGTAAGATAAGTGTTTACTAGAGGCTGAGAAAAAAACAAACAAACAAACACACCTATATCAGCATTTTGGTGTCTGGTACAAGGTTGGACACTCCCCCCAGTGTTAAGATCAAGTTATTACACAACTTGCGTCTCCTACTGCTAAAAAAAGGAAAGGTATCTGGAAGGTCTGTTTGCACATGGGGGAAACACCTACTACACTTGGGAATATTGTTTTGTCCCACTTACTGGGTGCCTTGGAGGAAGGCCAGTTTTGAATGGGGCCCACAGCAGGAAAGGGTTTCATAGCAGGTTCCATCTGTTGTCCTTCATCCAATGGCACTAAAGTTCTCAGTGATATAACATAACACTGTGTGGGGTTCTGACAAGCCAAAACAGCCCAGTAACAGCACAGTCCTCTAGGATTCTGGAGCAAAACCATGCCATCTGCAGCAAAGAACCTCTCACTGTTTCAAAAGCAGCTCCTGTGTACTACTTAATCCTAGTACAAACTGAGCAGCTGACTTAGTGTAATCTATTGACTATGTGACTACAGCTGCCCATGGTGTGGGGTTACTGTCAGACTCACACCAAGTCATAAAACAGGCAGGGAAACAACAGTTTATTGTACAACAAAAATGGTACATTGGGAATTGGGCCTGAACAGGTCTCAGCAACTTAAGTAATTGATACAAATAGGTGACCCATGGCACTTACCTCTGTCATATGACTACCGCTACTTCAATTCATGTCGAGAGTTCAATAAAGACCTTTCTCTCTCAGTCAAGAATGAATACTCCATGGAGTATTCGCTGTGACAGAGTATAAGAGGAGAATCCTGGGCCTGGTTCTCTCACATTGGTGTCTTCCATGTCCACTAAAATTCCACTCAGGAATGTCACTGAAAGATGGTGGTGATGGGGAAATCCTCACAATGAACATGGCTTCAAATCACACACTTGTTTATTATTATCTGTGGCAAGAAAAGTGAGCCAAGGTAATACCCAGATTCTTGAAGATTGGCAAACAGACTGATTGGTTGGAACAGGATTGGAAGACTGGAGCCAAGGAGGTCTTGTAAAGAAGAAGTGGGTTGGATATCTGGTAGTGCACACAAATTGTGCAGATCTTTGAGCCTTTTGTTAATGTCCGTCAAAGATCAGCTACCACAGAATAGGCAGTGGACAGAATCATTTATCCAGTGGCTGTCAGCCTAGGTCCCATGAGTGTTCACACAAGCCCAAGAATGGAGTAGCCATGACAGCAGGAAATGGGCACTAGATCTGCGCCTGAAAACATGGGTTTTATCTCACTAAAGCTGATCAAGCTCCTGCTAAATATCTGACTTTTCAGAAGTAGAGACCAATGCAGAGCACTCAATATATTAGCATTTTTTGCAGAGATCAATCAGATTCTTTTGGCAGGATGATTTCACTGGAATACTTCTACTCTGGAAAAACAGTGAATTATTCTATTTGGGATTCGAATATATTCTGATTATAGGTTGTTTTTATGCCCACAGTGCCTCTGTGTTTCCTGTCATTCCCAAATCATGTGGGAGAGGGTTAACATCCAGGCTGACAGCAGGAAAATAATGTGGAATAACTTGTAGAGTAGGCAACCAACAATATCAGCTCCAATAGCCTACTATTTAGTTCCAAGGCAACCCAGTAAAAATTAGAAAAATGAGAAAAAAAGTGCTATATGCATTATATGACTATATAATGCAAATAATTTAAAATGTAGACATAATCTCGAGGTTGCATAGTTTTAATGTTACGTATGTTTATACATGAACCATTCCATTGAAAAAATAAGAGCATGAAAGATCAGTTTAGTTTTTTAAACAGTACTACCTTTTGTTTTATGGATTTCAAAGTATAATATAGTTTACAGCTGCTTCCTTTCCCAAAATTCATTTCGTAGGGTTAATAATTGTATTCTACCTTTGTGAATTTATGAAAATTTTTATTTACATGGACTGAATAAAGAGACATTCCATGTTTATGGATTAAATAAGGCTGAATATTGTGATGATGCACAAAAGTTTTAATTTTGTCGATGTCCAAATTATTCATTTTTTTTTCCTTTGGTAGCTCATGCTTTAGGTGTCATGTCTAAGAAACCAAAACAATCTTGAAAGAGAACAAATTTGTAAAACTTATACTACTTGATTTTAAAGTATGCCATAGGCCGGGTGCATTGGCTCATGCCTGTAATCCCAGCACTTTGGGAGGCTGAGCCAGGCGGATCACAAGGTCAGAAGATCCAGAACTTCCTGGTTAACATGGTGAAACCCTGTCTCTACTAAAAATACAAAAAATTAGGTGGGCGTGGTGGCACGGGCCTGTAATCCCAGCTACACAGGAGGTTGAGAGGCAAGAGAATTGCCTGAACCTGGGAGGTGGAGGTTGCAGTGGGCTGAGACCACACCGCTGCACTCTAGCCTGGGTGACAGAGCAAGACTCCATCTCAAAAAATAAAAATAAATTAATTAAATAAATAAATAATAAATAAAGTATACTATAAAGTTACCATAATCAAGACAGTGTGGCACTGGCATAACTACAAGCACATAGATAATGGAAATTAATTGAGTCCAGGAATAAACTTTTACTGCCCACGATGTTATGTGTCAGTGGTCAACTGATCTTTTTGCCTGTTCTGCTTTTGTATGTATGCTCTTTGGTTTTTGGGTTTTTTTATTTTTATTTTTTTGGTCAACTGATTTTTGACAAAAGTGCCAAGATACTTCCAGAGGAAATTAAATTTGGCATTAAAACAAATTGTATGTCCACAAATCATGCTGGGACAATTGTATATCCCCATGCCAAAAAAAAAAAATATTAACTTAGACCTTTACCTCACACAATATGTGAAAATTAAAGCAAAATGAATCAAAGACCCAGATATAAGGGCTAAAAGTACAAAACTTATAGAAGAAAAATCTTTGTGACCATTGGTTAGGTAAAGAGTTCTTAGACAAGACAAAGCACAATTCATACAAAAAAAATTGTAAACTAGATTTCACTAAAAGTGATGGCTATTGTGATTCAAAAGATAACACTGAGACAATGAAAAGACAAGCTATATATTAGTAGAAAACATTTGCAAGTAATATTTCTGATAAGTCTTATAACTTGAATATATAAAGACTTATAATTTGGCCAGGCACGGTGGCTCAAGTCTGTAATCCCAGCACATTGGGAGGCCAAGGCGGGCAGATCACCTGAGGTTAGGAGTTCGAGACCAGCCTGGCCAACATGGTGAAACCCCATCTCTACTACTAATAAAAAAATTAGCCAGGTGTAGTGCTGGGCGCCTGTAGTCCCAGCTACTCAGGAGGCTGAGGTGGGAGAATTGCTTGAACCCGGGAGGTGGAGGTTGCAGTGAGCCAAGATATCGTGCCACTGTACCCCAGCCTGAGTGACAGAGTGAGACTCTGTCTCAAAAAAAAAAAAAAAAAGACTTACAACTTAATAAGACAAATAATCCAATTCTAAAAACATGCAAAAGACTTGAATGAGACATTTATCAAAGAAAATATATAAATGTAAGGGCCAGACGCGGTGGCTCACACCTGTAATCCCAGCACATTGGGAGGCCAAGGCGGGCAGATCACCTGAGGTTAGGAGTTCGAAACCAGCCTGGCCAACATAGTGAAACCCCATCTCCACTAAAAATACAAAAATTACCCAGGCGTGGTGACCTGTGCCTGTACTCCTAGCTGCTTAGGAGACTGAGGCAGGAGAATCACTTGAACCCGGGAGTTGGAGGTTGCAGTGAGCCATGAAGGCACCACTGCACACCAGCCTAGGTGATGGAAGGAGACTCCGTCTCAAAAAATAAAGAAAATACACACATGCAAAGCAAACATCATTAGTCACTAGAGAACTACAAATTAAACATACAATGAGATACCACTACATGATTACTAGAATGGTTATTATAAAAACAGACAATAACAAATGACGTTGAGGATATGGAGAAACTGGAACCCCTACAACATGGATGAACCTAAAACACTCATTTTGTTAAAAGGAGTTAGACATAAAAGACTAAATATTTACATGAATGTCTAGAAAGACTTTTTTTTTTTTTTTTTTTGAGACAGGGTCTCACTTTGTCTCCCAGGCTGGAGTGCAGTGGCACAATCTTGGCTCACTGCAACCTCTGCTTCCTGGGTTCAAGTGATTCTCCCACCTCAGCCTCCTGAGCAGCTGGGACTACAGGCACGTGCCTCCACCTCCGGCTAAAGTTTACATTTTTTGTTAGAGACAGGGTTTCACCATGTTGGCCAGGCTGAAAGACAATTTTATAGAGACAGGGCAGATCAGTGATTGGCTGGGGGTTACAGTGGGAATTGACAGCCTATTGGCGTGAAGGAATGTTTTTGGGTGATATAAATGTAAAATTGGATTGTGGCAATGTTTGCACAACTGTTAAAATTTAATAAATATCACTGAATTGTACACACAGTGGATGAATGTTAAATTACATAAATTATATCTCAAAAAAAAAACTGCTAAAAAACCAGGGGAGACTGCTTTGAGGAAAAATGTCCTCTACAGATTAATTTTTCAGACTCCATAAACTTATTGTTAGATGGAGAGGGCAAACATTTCAGGAAGAGCTCAAAAGGTGTCTGCTGAATATCAGTGCCAACTAAAATGGTGTTTTATGGTAATCTAGAAAGATAAGCCATTTTCTGAAGTGTCTTTTTTGATAACCCCTTGTCAGTGCTTTCAAGGGACAGGGCAATGAAGATCATTTTCTCTCAGGCAGGGTGCAAACATAATTACAGAACAACAGATAATTTATTAGCTTACTCATCCAAAAAATGTACCCAAGTACACAGAGCTTATGGCATTCAGCCTCTCTCTGGTACCTTTATTGTAAAAAAGTTTCTTCTCAGAAAATATGAACTCTATAACATCAGCTGTGTTGAGTGTGGAGCCTAGAGGAACAAAATACCAGCCTGTATTCATCTCTTTACAGGTGACTAACACAGATAGGGGAAGGAGTTATATATTTCTCGATAAACAAGTATTTGCTCTGGACTAGAACAAGGGAAAAATTCCTCCAGCTTAGTTTACTAAGAACACCTGAAGTGTTAGGACACTACTTCCACTCTAGTAGGAAGTGGATGAATGAACCACAAGCTTTATCTTTTCTTTCAATTGTACTTAAAACCTGCCTGGGGCCAAGCACAGTGGCTCACGCCTGTAATCCCAGCACTTTGGGAGGCTAAGGCAGGCAGATCACGAGGTCAGGAGATCAAGACCATCCTGGCTAACATGGGGAAATCCTGTCTCTACTAAAAATATAAAATAAATAAATTAAGCCACCCGTGGTGGCGGGCACCTGTAGTCCCAGCTACTTGGGAGGCTGAGGCAGAAGAATGGCGTGAACCCAGGAGGTGGAGCTTGCAGTGAGCCAAGATCACGCCACTGCACTCCAGCCTGGGCGACAGAGCGAGACTCCATCTAAATTAACTAATTAGTTAATTAATTAAATTAAAAACCCACCTGGATGAATAGAAGAAAAGTTTGGAAGGCAGATGTATAGTGAGGTGTATTTGGGAATGACTAGTTTTCTCCCCTTTGGAGAGCTCTTAAAAAAATGTATACTAGGGCTGGGAATGGTGGCGCATGCCTGTAATCCAGCATTTTGGGAGGCTGAAGCTGGAAAATCACTTCAGCCTGGGAGTTCAAGACCAGTCTGGGCAACATAGGGAGACCCTGTCTCTACAAAATAAAAAGTTAGGTTGGGCACAGTGGCTCACACCTGTAATCCCAGCACTTTGGGAGGCGGAGGTAGGCGGATTACGAGGTCAAGAGATCAACATGGTGAAACCCCATCTCTACCAAAAATACCAAAATTAGCTGGGCATAGTGGCACATGCCTGTAGTCCCAGCTACTCGGAGGCTGAGGCAGAACTGCTTGAACCTGGGAGGCGGTGGTTGCAGTGAGCCAAGATGGCATCACTGCACTCCAGCCTAGCGACAGAGCGAGGCTCCATCTCTAAATAAATAAATAAAATTTTAAAAAAATTAAAAAAAAAGTTAGCCAAGTGTGAGTGTGCACTCCTGTAGTCCCAGCTACATGGGAGGCTTAGATTGGAACATTGCTTGAGCCCAGAAGGTCAAGGCTGCAATGAGCCATGACTGAACAACTGCACTCCATCCTGGACAAAAGAGTGAGACCCCACTATCTAAAAACAAAACTGTGTACTGGAAGCATACTTTAGCTCTGACAGTCAGGTTCCCACGTTGAGGATGAAAAATGGTCTATGTTTTTGTTTTTCTTATACTTTGTTATTTCCTTTTTTTTTTTTTTTTGAGATGGAGTCTCACTCTGTCTCCCAAGGCTGGAGTGCAGTGGCACGATCTCCACTCACTACAAGGTCTGCCTCCCAGATGCACATCATTCTCCTGCCTCAGCCTCCCGAGTAGCTGGGACTACAGGCACCCATTACCACGCCCGGCTAATTTTTTGTATTTTTAGTAGAGACAGGGTTTCACCGTGTTAGCCAGGATGGTCTCAATCTCCTGACCTCGTGATCTGCCTGCCTCAGCCTCCCAAATTGCTGGGATTACAGGCATGAGCCACCATGCCCAGCCTTTGTTATTTATTTCTACAGTATGTTAGTGGCCATTTATTATGTTAGATGTGAATACACTGATACAAAAATGTGAGTAAAACCTTGGCAGTTTTAGCACACTATTAGTTTCAGGTATATTTGTTTTCAGGTATACTCTTTTGTATGGGGCTTTTTCTGTTTTTCATATACCAATTGAAGAGGTGGAGATTAGCTTCTGGCTTATCTGATGAACTTGAAATAGCCACCCCACAATAGGGAGGTAGGAGACAGATGGATTTCAATGAGATGTCATCATTATGAAAAGCATATAATGTTCTCCAAATAATTAAAAGCAGTAACAAAAGACAAAAAGAAGAAAGCCATTTGAATGAAAATTAACCTTATAAATGTAATCAACATTCTAATTCCTTTAAAAACAAAAGGTCGGGAACATGTTGAAAAAACCCAGCAGCCAACCTAGGTCTTCAGATGTTTGACCAGCCAGAAGACAGTTTTTCATTTTCTAATCAACAGCTTCCATATTAAAGTGCAATATAATAAGTGATAAAAACTGGAATGAAAAATTAACATTAACTACAGATTAAAGATTTTAAGAATCATGCCTTTTAAAGATTAATATAAATAAAAAACCTTAAAAAATGTACAATTTTAAAATAAGTGTGTGAAAACATACAATAAATGCGTATCCAAAATTGTACCAGAGTTATTAGAAAACCAGAAAAACTATAAACCAACTGAGAAATCAAATTAGTAATCAAAATCTATCTTTAAAGGTACAGAAAACACAAAAGGTATAATGGACATCAAAACTTAAAAAAAATTTCTCCTGGCAAGTAAGGTGTAGGAAGAAACTTACATAACAGGATAGTGAATATAGACTCCAAGCCTACAGAAAGTATTCCAGTGTTGGCCGGGCACAGTGGCTCATGCCTGCAATCCCAGCACTTTGGGAGGCTGAGGCAGGCAGATCACGAGGTCAAGAGATCAAGACCATCCTGGCCAACATGGTGAAACGCCATCTGTACTAAGAATATGAAATTTAGCTGAGCGTGATTGCGCACGCCTGTAGTCCTAGCTACTTGGGAGGCTGAAGCAGAATTGCTTGAACATGGGAGGCAGAGGTTACAGTAGGTTGAGATTGCGCCACTGCACTCCAACCTGGTGACAGAGCAAGACTTCATCAAAAATAAAAAAGTATTCTAGTGTTTGCTAACACTTCCTGAGTTATCTCTGAAAGTCAGGTGCAAGGTAAGGATGCCAGCTGTCACTCAGTAAGACCAGTAAGAAGGGTGAGACAGGACAAGACGAACCTAATGGAGAATTAATTAAGGACAAATAGAAGAAAAAATACACAGACATAGTAATACAAATAATGATAACTGTGGCATTATAATTCACTGGAGAAAAACGCTAATAACTAGGGTTCGCTGCAACTGGTATTATGTGGAAAAAAGTAAAATTAGATTTGTCTTCATATTATCTACAATAATGAGTTTCCGATTGAGTCAAGACTGAAATATTTTTCTGGTATTAAAAAATATTAGAAGTAGGCCAGGTGTGGTGGCTCATGCTTGTTTTCCCAGCACTTTGGGAGCCTGAGGTAGGAGGATTGCTTGAGCCCAAGAGTTCAAGACACACCTGAGCAACATAATGAGACCCTGTCTCTGTTGAAAATAAAAAAAGAAAGAAAAATGAAAACACTAGAAATAGTATGGTAATTTAAAAATTTAAAAAACTGTTATTTTAGGTTCATGGGTACATGTATGGGTTTGTTATATAGGTAAGTTGAATGTCATGAATTTTGGCTTACAGATTATTTTGTCACCCAGGTAATAAGCATAGTACTCCACAGGTAGTTTTTCGACATTCACCCTCCTCCTATCCTCTACCCTCAAATAGTCCCCAGTGTCTCTTGTTCCTTTCTTTGTGTTCATGTGTACTCAATATCTAGCTCCCACTTACAAGTGAGAATACATAGTATTTGGTTTTCTGTTCCTGTGTTAGTTCACTCAGGATAATGGCCTCCAGCTCCACCTTTTGTTGCTGCAAAAGACATGATCTCATTCTTTTTTATGGCTACATAGTATTCCGTGGTGTATATGTACAATATATTCTTTATCCAGTCTACTATTGATTGGTATGTAGGTTGATTCCACGTCTTTGCTATTGTGAATAGTGCTGCAATGAACATATGTGTGCATGTGTCTTTATGGCAGAATGACTTATATTCCTTTGGGTATATACTCCACTAATGAGGTTGCTAGATAGAATGGTAGTTCTGTTTTAAGTTCTTTGAGAAATCACTAAACTGCTTTCCACAGTGGCTGAACTAATTTACATTCCCACCAGCAGTGTATAAACATTAAACAACGTTTTTTTCTTTTTTCTTTTTTTTTTTTTTTTTGAGATGGAGCCTCGCTCTGTCACCCAGGCTGGAGTGCAGTGGCATGATCTCGGCTCACTGCAACCTCCGCCTCCCAGGTTCAAGTGATTCTCCTGCCTCAGCCTCCCAAGTAGCTGGGATTACAGGCATCCGCCACTACGCCCAGGTAATTTTTGTATTTTTAGTAGAGACGGGGTTTCGCCATATTGGCCAGGCTGATCTCGAACTCCCAACCTCAGGTGATCTGCCCGCCTCAGCCTCCCAAAGTGCTGGGATTACAGACGTGAGCCACTGCGCGCGGCCTAAACAACATTTTTTTTTAAAATATCATTATATTGGCTGGGCATGGTGGCTCACACCTGTAATCCCAGCACCTTGGGAGGCTGAGGCAGGCAGATAATGAGGTCAGGAGATCGAGACCATCTGGCTAACATGGTGAAACTCCATCTCTACTAAAAATACAAAAAATTAGCTGGATGTGGTGGCACGTGCCTATAGACCCAGCTACTCAGGAGGCTGAGGTACGAGAATCCCTTGAACCCAGGAGGTGGAAGTTGCAGTGAGCTGAGATTGTGTCACTGCACTCCAGCCTGGGTGACAGAGCAAGACTCCGTCTCAAAAAAAAAAAAAGAAAATCATTATATTGAATTAAATAAGAACTTTAAAATAAGATTTTAAAAACTCACATACAAAAAAATCAACAGATCAGCCTAGATAAAAACATTTTCATAAAGCCAAAGGCACTGCATAAGTAAAATACAAGAGAAAAACTTGGAGAGTGGGTAACAAATATAATACACAAAGAATTATTCTCCAAAATATATAGAAGAGCCTTAAAAATAATATAGAAAAATGATTCAAAAATAGTAATCTGTTCACAAAAAAACATAAATATAGGATATATAAGCTCATTAGTAATCTGAAAAATGCATATTAAAATGACAGGGTTTTCACAGAAGTTAGATTGACAAGAAGTCTAAAGTCCGACAACACCAAGTGTCAGCAAGGAAGCAGAGTGAGTGGCAGTCTCATGTGTAGTAGCACAGATGAAGGGAGGGAATTGTTCAAGCAGAGCTATGTTAAGGGCATGCAGACCATTCAGCCTTCTTCTGGATACTCTGAATCTTATCTCTGGATGAAGCAAGACCACTGAAAAACTGTCCACTTGAACCCCAATGTTTTAATCTCCTGAAAGACTTTTCTTTGAATTCTCTTTTGCTGTCAGAAAGATCAGAGGCAAATCTGCAGCTCAACTTGGATAATCGGGGACATTACAGGACCTGCATGTATCGAAAACTGACTTTGCTCAGTTACTGACCTGCTACTTTATAGTTTCCCTGATGTTGAGTTTTATCTATTTCTATTTTTTCTGTTTTAATTTCTGTCCCCTTATAAATCTCACAAAGTCCATTGTAAAACAAAGTGAGAATAAACAACTCCCCTGAGGTCCATTCATTTCTTGTTACTCATGGAGAATGGAAGAGAATTATAAAGGTAAAGCTGGGGAAGAAGGAAAGAGAATGAGATCCTGTGCAGCCTGGCTGCCATGCAGCACACAGACTCACCTGCCTACAAAACTTGCATGCAAGGCCCCTGGGGGCAATGTCCCTTTAACCCTAAGAACAGGAGAGACCCTGTGGAGGAACACCCACATGTCTATGCTGACTCTGACAGGTCACCAAAAGTTTAGACATGCAATTCTTCATTAGATCAGTGTAAATATTTCCTACTGATTCATAAAAAATGCATGTTCCCCTCCCATTGGCTAAAAGAAAAATTTAAAACAGACAGTCAATTAAGCAAATTACAATACAGAAAAGAAAGACTGAGCCATCATTAAAATAGTGGAAAAAATGCCCTGGCTGTATTGTTTCTCAGCCTTCTTAATGATAGTACTTGTCCCTTCAGTTAGAAAATCCTCCTCAACATTTCCAGAAAACAATGGGGGTGCTTTAATTGTTTATTTTAACTCAGTTGCAGTTTCTCAAAAGGATCTTTTAATTTAAAAAACTTGATGTGGCTTAATTGTTTAAGACTGGATGGCACTTAGACTTTTTTGTTTTTTGTTTTGAGACAGAGTCTGGCTCTGTTGCCTGGGCTGGACCACAGTGGCACGATTCACAGCTCACTGCAGCCTTGACTCCTGGGCTGAAGCTCAAGTGATCCTCCAGTCACAGCCTCTTAAGGAGGAGGACTACAGGTATGTACCACCACAGCCAGATAATTTTTTTTCTAGAGACCGGGTCTCACTATGTTGCCCAGACTGGTCTTGAATTCCTGGGCTCAAGCAGTCCTCCCACGTCGGCCTCCCAGAGTGCTGGGATTACAGGCATGAGCCACTGAGCCCAGCCCTAATGAGTTATTTTCTGAGTATGCCACTAACAAATGACATGATTAAATAAGTTATATCTTCTAGGCCCATTTTTTCACCTTTATACAACACTGTCACTTGATTTTTGTAACATCAGAATAGGAACAATGATACATCTCTACAGGCTTCAAAGACAATGAGTAGACAGGAAGGGAGCAGGCTGATGGAGGAGCACAGGGGCAAGTTCCCCATCTAGGCGATGCCTTCCCCAGACTGTGTTCTCACAGTCCTCACAATGGGCAGTGACATGTCCTTTCCTGTGCTGCCTGCCCCTTGCTCACACTGGCAGCTAATCTCCTCCTGAAAGCCCATCCACTGGACAGTCTGCCGTGGTTTCTGCATGTGCTGACATCATCAAGTGTTACTTAACTGTACAGGAGCACCAAGAATGTCTTCAGTGAACAGGCAGTTCCGGACATGTTCTTTCCTGGCCTTTTCCACTCTGCTCTCAGGCTCCGCTGAAAGGTCTCAGATCAGAAGTGTGACCTTCCACGTGGGTTCTTAGGAACTACTCCTTATTACCTCAAAAGCTACTTTGTTCCAAGGATGCTGGGACAAGGGGACAAAGTAAATTCAGTTGGAATCTTCAACCTGACCTTCAGATAACATACTTTCCCTGAGAATCAAGGCCTGGGCCATTTACGAATTCAAACAGAGTCCCCCAAGGACAAATGCTGGACAAGGCTTACCTGGCTTAGAAACTTCAATCCATACTGCCTGACCCCGGAGCTCAGAAGAAACATCAAGAATCCCGGAAACACACAGGGCCAAGTTTCCTGTGAAGGCACATCAGTGCTCAATGCTGTGAATAAGGATGCTGGGTTTTAAACACGGTGGATAATTAAAAAGAACAAGGAGACATGGAGAACAGAGTTCAAAACCTAGGTTCCTGCAGCTGCTGGTTATATGATCTTGGGTAAGTCAGTTCACCTCTCTAAGTCTCTCTCTGTCTCTGTTCACCCAGGCTGGAGCGATCCTCCCGCCTCAGCCTCCCACCCGTTTGCATTACTTGAAGCCCACGCACGCCTCCCGCGACAGAGACGCCAATGCCCCTGGACCCTCTCCCAACCCTCTGGGGCTCACCCGCCCCTCCCTGCTCCCCAGTGGTGTGGCCCAGCCCCTGAGGGGAGTCAATTTACCAACAAGTGGCGGGAGTGCGTGCCCGGAAAAGGAGCCCTCCCCCCGCGCCAATACCAGAAAAAAAGTACATTTCCCATAAGCCTGTACACTCGCTCCTGCTCCCTGGGAAATGTCAGCGTTTCCAATTTATTTTAAAGGTTTCTGTTACATGGTGCCCTTCTAAACACTGCCAAGTTATGGATGCGAATGTGACTACTGACATAACAAGTCAAATGCATAGTTTTGTATTGGATATGGTTTAAGCAAATCAACTGTAAAAGACATTTTAGGAACAAATAGGGTAATTTTTATTAAAATTGAACTATTTATAATATTAAGAAATTATTGTTATATTTACTGGCTGCGATACTAATATGCATTGTGGTGCTGTAAAAAATGTGCTTAACTTTTAGTGATGCAATACTTAAGAATTTCAAATGTTTTGTGCAAAAAGTAACAACAAATATAGCAAAATATAGTGTTTAATCTAGGCAATGAAAATATGCCACGACTGGGCGCAGTGGCTCATGCCTGTAATTTCAACACTTTGGGAGGCCAAGGCGGGCAGATCACTTGAGCTCAGGAGTTCCAGACAAATGCGGGCAACATAACAAGACCTCCCCTCTAAAGAAAATACAAAAACAGCCAATCATGATGGTGCCCTCCTGTAATCCCAGCTACTGGAGGTGGGGCAGGCAGGGACGGGCACTGAGGTGGGAGAATTGTTTGAACCCACGAGGTGGAGGTTGCAGTGAGCCAGGATGGCACCACTGCATTCAAGCCTGGGCGACAGAGGGACACTCTGTTTCATAAAAAAAGAAAAAAGAAAAAGAAAAGAAAATGTGTTCCGTGAAATAATAGGCATACTCTTTCTACTTTATGTTTGAAGATTTTCCTCAGAAAAAAATCCAAATGAATTCTACATACACCAGGTAGGTCCATAGAATACCCATATGTTTTAAGACTAGTTTTCCCCATAAGAATATACCTTAGAAATGACACATCCTTAACATATACCTACAACCACGGCAGCATATTTATTCTTTAATATTGTTTTTTAATTTGGGCATTAATTTGGATATTTCAGAGTGCAATCTACTACATTAACTGTACCTGAGGGTGGTGGTTTGAATATCTATCTTGTTATAACATCAAACTTCAGTTCATAAATTGAGAATTTTCAGGAATACTTTTTCAGCCTTGTAACTAGCATTACTACTTAATTACTGAGTAGAAAACATAATTATATATTATTGAAATGATTATTTGAATTATAATAGTGAATCTTATTTACTTATTTATTTATTTGAGACAAGGTCTCACTCTGTCACCCAGACTGGAGTGCAGTGTTGCGATCTCGGCTCACTGCAACCTCTGCCTCCCCAACTCAAGTGATCCTCCCACCTCAGCCTCCCGAGTAGTTAGGACTACAGGCACCTGCCACCACACCCGGCTAATTATTTTTTAATTATTTGTAGAGACAAGGTCTTGCCATGTTGGCTTGACCTCCTGGGCTAGAGTGATCCACTCACCCTGCCTGGGTTGCCCAAAGTGCTGGGATTACAGGAATAAGCCACTGCATCCAGCCTGATATTAATAATGTGAATCTTAATATCAAGGATGGGTTATCAAATAAAGTTTCCAAGTTAATAAAATGAGAGTATGGGTCATTCATAAGCATAAAGTAATGGCGTTCATTCTTCTTTAATAGCTAAATAATTATATAATGATATTAAACATTATTTATACTTTATTTTGTATATCAGCTTATAAATTCTGATTCATTACAATTTTGTTTTAATTTGGAAGTGTAGGGTCCAGCCCCAAAGGGTCGGTGGGTTTTTCTCCCCGTGTGTGGAGAGAAGAGATTGTAGAAATAAAGACACAAGACAAAGAGATAGAAAAAAAGACAGCTGGGCCCAGGGGACCACTACCACCAAAACACGGAGACCAGTAGCGGCCCCGAATGTCAGGCTGCGCTGATATTTATTGGATACAAGACAAAGGGGCAGGGTAAGGAGTGAGAGCCAACTCCAATGATAAGTAAAGTCATGTGGGTCACGTGTCCACTGGACAGGGGGCCCTTCCCTGCCTGGCAGCCGAGGCAGAGAGAAAGAGAGAACTTACGCTATTATTTCTGCATATCAGAGACTATTAGTACTTTCACTGATTTGCTACTGTTATCTAAAAGGCAGAGCCAGGTGTACAGGATGGAACATGAATCTAGAAGAGGTGGAGGAGTAGAGTCTTCTGTGAACTCCTCTGGGGAAAGGCAGACTCCCTTTCCTGGTCTGCTAAGTAGCGGGTGTTTTTCCTTGAGACTGACGCTACTGCAAGAACATGGTCCGCTTGGCAACGGGCGTCTTCCCAGACGCTGGCATTACCGCTAGACCAAGGAGCCCTCTGGTGGTCCTGCCCAGGCGTAACAGAAGGCTCACATTCTTGTTTTCTGGTCACTTCTCACTATGTCCCCTCAGCTCCTATCTCCGTATGGCCTGGTTTTTCCTAAGTTATAATTGTAGAGCAAGGATTATTATAATATTGGAATAAAGAGTAACTGCTACAAACTAATGATTAATGATATTCATACATAATCATATCTATTATCTATATCTAGTATAACTATTCTTACTTTATATATTTTATTATACTGGAACAGCTCATGCCCTCAATCTCTTGCCTCGGCATCTGGGTGGCTTGCTGTCCACAAGAAGGAATCATATTATGTCATTCTGTGTTCCACTCCTAAAAAAAGATACAGTCACTAAGTTGTATTAGGCCAATGCTCCCACTTCAACACCTGGAAAAAACACTAGACAAATAATAACAGTTGTATTTTTTGTATTTTCAAAGACGTCGAGAGTGGTAGAAGTAATGAGGATGTATGAATGTCTTCTTTTGAGAAATGTCTGTTCATATCCTTTGCCCACTTTTTGATGGGGTTGTTTGTTTTTTTCTTGTTTATTTGTTTGAGTTCTTTGTAGATTCTGGATATTAGCCCTTTGTCAGACATTCATACAGCCAACAGACACATGAAAAAATGCTCATCATCACTTGCCAT
>NW_012118755.1:487633-548170 GCF_000951035.1 Colobus angolensis palliatus | reverse complement strand
AAAAAAAAAAAAAAAAAAAAAAAAAAAAAAAAAAAAAGAAGTAATGAGGATAACAAAAATTCAATTCTAGAGAGGAGGAGCCCTGCCTGGGCACCCTGAGGATTTCTAGCTTTTTCTTCACTAGGTCATTTACCATTTCTCCACACGGGCTGAACCTAGGCAATTGTACACTATTGAGTTGCCAATGTAATTCAATGGGAAAATAAGATCTGTACAATAAATGATGCTGGTACAATTGAATATCTGAATGCTAGTACTAATGAAAAGAAACTGGGGATAGCCAATTAGTTTCAGATAGAGCAGACTTTAAAGCAGGTTATCAGAGATATATGATACATGCTCAACCAATCAGAAGCAGCCAACTAACTTACATAACTAGGGACTTTCTAATGGCATAGACCAAATAAGGCAACTGTACAACTGTAACCCATCAAATATTTTATTTCCACATTCACTCTGTAAAAACCTGTCCCTTATGCTTCTTTTGGTTTGGTGTTTTTTTTTTTTTTTTTTTTTTTTTTTTTTTTTTTTTTTTTTTTTTTTTTTTTTTTGAGGCGGAGTCTCGCTCTGTCGCCCGGACTGGAGTGCAGTGGCTGGATCTCAGCTCACTGCAAGCTCCGCCTCTTGGGTTTACGCCATTCTCCTGCCTCAGCCTCCCGAGTAGCTGGGACTACAGGCGCCCGCCACCTCGCCCGGCTAGTTTTTGTATTTTTAGTAGAGACGGGGTTTCACCGTGTTAGCCAGGATGGTCTCGATCTCCTGACCTCGTCATCCGCCCGTCTCGGCCTCCCAAAGTGCTGGGATTACAGGCTTGAGCCACCGCGCCCGGCCTGGTTTGGTGTTTCTTGATTTACAAATTGCTGTTTGCTCAAATAAACTCTCTAAAATTTTTCATCATGTCTCAGTTTTTCTTGTAAGAGGAGTATATAAGGGATCATTGGGTCAATATGCATGATGGAGTCATTCTCTGGGATAGGGAAATTGTATACAAATATTCTCACTTAATAATACTCCTTTTTATATTTTTGCATCATTGTAAAAAAAGTGTTGAGTGGTTACCTACACAATGTTAAGAATATTCACCAATAGCATATTATATAGAGAGATACACACACACATGCATATGTGTGTATACATACATATGGTATAGTATTCAGATTTTTGCATTTGCAGGACAAATATGAATACACGCAGTACAAACATGTACATATGAACATTTGTGTACAAGCATTTGAGTATCTGTTTTCATTTCTCTTGGGTATATTTCTAGGAGTAGAATTGTTGAGCAAGATGGTAAAACTATGTTTAACACTTTCAATCTGAACAATATTGCATTGTATGAACATACTACAATTTGTTTATCCATTCATCCATCAATGGACACATGGGTTGCTTTCACTTTTTGGCTTTTGTGAATAATGCTGCCATAAACATGGGTGTGAAAATATCTTTCAGATTCTGCCTTCAATTATTTTGAGTATATACTCAAAAGTGGAATTGCTGGATCATATAGTAATTCTATTTCTAATTTTTTGAGCAACTGCCACAATAGCTGCACCATTTTCCATAGCAGCTGTACCATTATACATTCCTATCAACAATGCACAAGAGTTCCAACTTCTCCACATCCTCAACTACACCTGATATTTTTAATTCCTATCTCCTTTCTTTCTCCCTCCCTTCCATCTTTTGATAGCAGCCATTCCATTGAGGATGAGGTGGTATCTCATTTTGGTTTTAATTTGCATTTCCTTAATAACTAGTGATGTTGAATGTCTTTTCATATGCTTATGGGCCATCTGAATATCTTTTTTTTTAATGTCTACTCAAGTCCTTGGCCCATTTTTTAATCAATTTGTTCATTTTGTTGTTGTTGAGTTTTAGGAGTTATCTATATATTCTGAATATTAATCTCTTATCAAATATGTGTTTTGAAAAATTTTTCCCATTCTGTGTGTTGCCTTTTCATTGTCGATAGTGTCCTTTAAAAAAACGTAAAGGTGTTATAAATTTTGATAAAGTAAAATTTGTCTATATTTTATTTTGTGGCTTGTGCTTTTGGTGTCATATCCAATAAATCATTGCCAAATCCAGTGTCATCAAGCTTTCCCCCTGTGTTTTCTTCTGGGAACTTTACAATCTTAACTCTTACATGTAGGCCTTTAATCCATGTTGAGTTACTTGGAGAATATGGTGTTAGGTAAGAATCCAACTTCATTCTTTTGCATGTCAATACCCAGTTTTCCCAGCATTTATTTTTCTTTTTTTTGAGATACAGTCTCACTCTGTCACCCAGGCTGGAATGCAGTCTCTGCTCACTGCAAACTCTGCCTCCAAGGTTCAAGTGATTCTCCTGTCTCAGCCTCCTGAGTAGCTGGAATTACAGGTATGTGCCACCATGCTCACCAGCATCATTTTTTTTAACACTGTCCTTGCCATTGAATGGTCTTGGTACCCTTGTCTAAAACCATTTACTCATACTTTTGAGGGCCTCTTGGCTTTCTATTCTTTTTCATTGTTCTATACATCTGTCTTTATAGCAGCACCACACTATTACACTATTACGATTTATAGCTTTCTAACAACTCTTAAAATCAGGAGGTGTGAGAGCAGGAGGTGCGAGACCTCCAATGTTGTTCTTTATTAAAATTATTTTGACTATCGGGGGTCCCTTTGGATTCCATATAGGTTTTTGGATATATTTTTCTACTACTGCAAAAACACCTTTGGTATTTTGATAGAGATCTCATTGAACCTGTAGATTGCTTTGGGTAGTACTATATAATATCTTAACAATATTAAGTCTTCCTATCAATGTACATGAATGGATTTACACATCTCCATTTATTCTTTAGTACATTTCAGCAACATTTTGTAGTTTTCAGTGTACAAGTCTTTTGCCACCTTGATTTATCTTTTTTGATGCTATAGTACCTAAAATTGTTTCCTGAATTTCCTTTTAGGATTTTCTATTGTTAGTATATACAAACACAAATGAGTTTTGTGTGTTGATTTTGTATTCTGCTCCTTTGCTGAGTCTATTTATTCTAACCATTTTTAGTGGATGGACTCTTTAGGGCTTTCTACATATAAAATCATATAAGAACACACAAAAAATTTACTTCTTTCCAATCTGTATGCCTTTTATTTATTTTTTATTGCCTATTTGCTCTGGCTAGAACTTCCATATTACGCTGAAGATAAACTTTCAGTCTTTTACCCCTGAGTATGACATTAGCTGTGTATTTTTAATACATGGTTTTTATTACATTAACGTAGTTTCCTTCTATTTCTGTGTGTTGATTTATCACATGTGCATTGCTTATCATGAAAGTGCTGAAATATGTCAATGGTTTCTCTCTTCATCAATTGACATTATGTTTTTCCCTCCATTCTATTAATGTGATGTATTACATTAGTTGGCTTTCATATGTTGAGCCATCCTTGTATTACAGAAATAAACAGAAAAAATCCTGCTTGGTCATGGTATATAATCTTTTTTTCTTTTTTTTTCTTTGTTTTTTTCTGACACAGAATCTCGCTCTGTTGCCCAGGCTGGAGTGGAGTGCAATGATGTGATCTCGGCTTACTGCAACCTCTACTGCCTGGGTTCAAGCAATTCCCCTGCCTCAGCCTCTTGAGAAGCTGGGATTACAAGCACACCCCACTACACCTGGCTAACTTTTTGTATTTTTAGTAGAGATGGAGTTTCACCATGTTGGCCAGGCTGGTCTCAAACTCCTGGCCTCAAGTGATCCACTTGCCTTGGCCTCCCAAAATGCTGAGATTACAAGCAGAAGCCACCATGCCCAGCTGGTACATATTTTTAATATAGTGCTGAGTTCAGTTTGGTAGTATTTGTTGAAGACTGTTGTTCATAAGGGATATTACTGTTCATAAGTGTTAGTGTTCATAAGGGATACTACTGGGCAGTTTTATTTTCATATAGTATCTTTGTATGGCTATGATATCAAAGTAACACTAACCTCATAGGACAAATTTGGAAATGTTCCCTTCATTTTAATTTTTTGGAAGAGTCTAAAAAAGACTGATGTTAGTTGGTCTTATTAAATGTTTGGTAGAATTCACCAAGGAAGGCATCAGGTCTGGGGCATTTCTTTGTCAAGAGTTTTTTGATTACTGATTCAGTCTCCTTCTTAATTATGTACTTACGTAATTTTCTATTTCTTCATGAGTCAGTATTGACTTATGTCAATGACATTGTGTTCCTAGATATTGAGCCATTTCATCCATGTTATCCAATTTGTTGTAGTAAGTTGTTCTTAGTACTTTCTTATATTTTATTTCTGTAGAATCAGTATTTATATCCCTGTCTTCATTTCTGATTTTAGTAATTTAAGTCATTTTCTTAGTCTAGTTAGCTAAGGGTTTGTCAATTTGGTTGATCTTTTCAAACAACCAATTCTTGGTTTAATTGATTTTCTCTATTGTTTTTCTATTCTTTAATTTTTTTTGTCTCTGCCCTTATTTCCTTCCTTCTGATACTGTTGAGCTTAGGTTTTTTTGTTTGTTTGTTTGTTTGTTTTTTTGAGATGGAGTCTAGTTCTGTCACCGAGACTGGAATGCAGTGGCATGATCATGGCTCACTGCAGCCTCCACCTCACAGGTTCAACTGATTCTCCCACCTCAGGCTCCTAAGTAGCTGAGATTATAGGCACCCGCCACCATGCCTGGCTAAGTTTTGTATTTTTAGTAGAGACGGGGGTCTCACCATGTTGGCCAGGCTGGTCTTGAACTCTGACTTCAGGTGATTCACCCGCCTCAGCCTCCCAAAGTGCTGGGATTACAGGCATGAGTCACTGCTCCCAGCCTTTAGTTAGCTCTTTTTCTGGGTCCTTAAGATGTAATGTTAGATAACTGATTTGAGATTTTTCTTCTTTTTAAATGCAAGCACCTATAGCTATAAATATCCCCTTTAGCACAACTTTTGCTGCATCACGTAAGTTTCTGTATGTTTTGTTTCTGTTTTCAGTCATCTCTGAGTATTTTTCAATTTCCCTTGTGATTTTTTTTCTTTTACTTATGGGTTGTTTAAAGGTATATTATTTAAATTATTTCCACAAATTTATAAATGTTTCAGTTTTCCTTTTATTATTTTCTAACTTCATACTGTTGTGGTCATAGAATATACTTTGTATAATATCTATATTTTAAAATCTATTGAGACTTAATTTGTGACCTAACATATGGTTTACCCTGGAGAATAACTAATGTGCATTTGAGAAGAATAGGTATTCTGTAGTAGTTGTTGTTGGATATAGTGTTGTGTATTACTTGATCCTAAAAGGGAATATTGAAGCAAATTTTTAAATGCAGACCAGGTCTGGATAATCCCAGAGCAGACAAAGCCAGTTAGGCCCTAAAAATAACCTTAACCTTGATTGAACTGCACACATAATTTAATTTAGATGTCTGTTAAATCAAGTTGGCTTATTGTGTTTTTAAGTCCTGTGTTTCCACCTTCTGTCTCACTGTTCTATCCATTATTGGAATGACAAATGATGTTTTCAACTATTACAGTAGAACTGTCTATTTTTCCCTTTAGTTCTGTCAATTTTTACTTCATTTATTTTGATGTTATCTTATTAAGTGCATAAATGTTCATTATTGCTGTATCTTCTTGCTGTATTGAACTTTTACTAACATACAATATCCTTCTTTATCTCTTGTGACCTTTTTGATTTAAGGCCTATTTTGTCTGATGTTAACATACAGTTGACCCATGAACAACATGGGTTTAAACTGCATGGGTCTATTATACATGGAGTTTTTCCAACATATTGGAAAAGTTTTTGGAGATTTGTGACAATTTGAAAAAAACTTGCAGATAAACCATGTGGCCTAGAAATAGTGAAAAAATTAAGCAAAAGAGGTATGAAATAAATGTATAAAATATATGAAGATACTAGTCTATTTTACCATTTACTATCCAGAAATATACAAATTTCCTATAAAAAGTTAAAATTTAATAAAACATGCACAAATAAAGACTGTACATGGTACCATTAGCAGTCAAGAGAAATGTTAACAGACGTGAAGAGGTAGTATTAAATCATAACTGCATAAAATTACCTGTAGTATATAGTATACTACTATAATAATTTCACAGCCAAGTCCTGTTGCTATTGTGGTGAGCTGAAGTATCCACTTAAAATATAATGTAAAGCTAATCATCTCTGTGTGAGCAGTTCATTTCTCCAGTAAACTGCATATGACAGTAAAAGTAATCTCTTACAGTTTTCACATATTTTTCATCATTTTTAGTGCACTTCCATAAACACTGAATAATACTATTGGACCCACTAGTGATGCTGGAAGTGCTCCCAAGATGCAAAGAAAAGTCATGATATTACAAGAAAAAGATGGATTGCTTAATATGTACTGTAGATTGAGGTCTGCAGCTGTGGTTACCCACTATTTCAAGATAATTGAATTCAGTGTAAGAACCACTGTAGAAAAAGAAAATTTATGAAGCTGTCACTGCAGCTGTGCCACAGGTGCAAAAACTTTGCACTTTTAGCAAAATACCTTGTAATATCATATTGAAAATGCAGTTTTTATGTGGCTTCAGGATTGCCATAAGGCATACCTATAGACTCTAATCCAATTTGAGAAACAGTGAAGTTATATGACAACTTAGAGCAAAAACAAACAAACAAAAACATGAAGGATTTAAAGCTGGAGAATTTAAAGCCAGCAAAGAATGGCTTGATAGTTTTAGAAAGACGTTTGGCATTAGAAATTTCTAGGCAGGGCGCAGTGGCTCGTGCCTGTAATCCCAGCACTTTGGGAGGCAGAAGTGGACAGATTGTTTGAGCCCAAGAGTTCAAGACCAGTCTGGGCAACATGGCAAAACCCTGTCTCTACAAAAAAAATAAAAAGGCAGGTGTGGTGGCATGACCCTGTAGTCCTAGCTGCTTGGGAAGCTGAGGTGGGAGGATTGTTTGAGCCAGGGAGGTCAAGGCTGCAAGTAAGCTGTGATCATGCCACTGGACTCCAGCCTGGGTGACAGTGAGACCTTGCCTCCAAAAATGTAAACAATAAAAAATAAAAATGTCACAATAACAGAAGAATCTGCTTCTGCTGACCAAGAGGCAGCAGACAAGGTCCCAGATGCCATTAAGAAAATCACTGAGGGTTCGGCGCAGTGGCTCACATTTGTAATCCCAGCACTTTGGGAAGTCAAGGCAAGCAGATTCCTTGAACCCAGGAGTTTGAGACCAGCTTGGGCAACATGGCAAAACTCCCTCTCTACAAAAAATACAAAAATTAGCCAGGCATGGTGGCACATGCCTCTAGTCCCAGCTACTCGAGGGGCTGGGGTGAGAGGATCAATTGACCCCACGAGGTCAAGTCTGCAGTGAGCCATGACCACTCCACTGCACTCCAGCCTGGGTGACAGAGCAAAACCCTGTCTCAAAAAAAGGAAGAAAGAAAATCATTGAGGAGGAAAGATATCTGCTTGAACAGGTCTTTAATGTAGACAAAAGTGTCTTTGGGGGGGAAAAAAAAAGTGCCACAAGGGACATTTGTTATACTAAGGAAGAGAAATGAACACCAAGATTAAAGGCAGGAAGGGAAAGGCTAACTCTACTTTGGTGCAAATGCAGCTGCCTTTATGATTAGGTCTGCCGTTTTCTATAAAACTGCTAACACCCAGCCTTGAAGAGAAAAGATAAACATCAGCTTCTAGTCTTTTGGTTGCACAATACAAAGGCCTGCACAGTGAGAACCATTTTTCCGGATTGGTTTCATCCATGCTTTGTCCCTGAAGTCAGGATATACCTTTCTAGTATGGGACTGCCTTCTGAAGCTCCTTTGACATTAAGCATGCCCCTGGCCACCCAGAACCCCATCAGTTCAACACCGAAGACATCAAAGTGGTCTATGTGCCCCCAGTGTCTCTAATTCAGCCTCTAGATGAGGAGGGCATAAGGAACTTTAAGGCCCATTACAATGGTACTCCAGGGAAAGGATGGTTAATGCTATGGAAGAGAACCTTGAGAGAACATCATGAAAGACTGGCAACATGACACCACTGACACTGAAGATGGCATAACTGTCAAAGAAAAAGCCATAGAAGCCATTGACCCCAAAACAATAAATTCCTTCTGGAGAAAACTATATCCGGATGTTGTGCATGACTTCACAGAATTTATGACAGAGCCAATCAAGGAAATCATAGAAGAGATCGTGGATATGGCGAAAAAAAAAAGAAAGAAAGAAAAAAAAAAGATGGTGGAAGCAGGAGAGTAAATATTTCAATATATGGATCTTGGAGAAATTCAAGATCTAATAGACATCACACCAGAGGAATTAACAGAAGATGACTTGATAGAGATGAGCACTTCCAAAGCCTGACTGACCATGAGGCATAAGACGTAGAAGACATACAAGTAACAATGTCATAAAACAAATTGCTATTAGATAATCTGGCAGAAGGTTTCCAATTATTCAAGACTGCTTTTAACTTCTTTTATTACATAGACCCTTTTGTAATACAGGTGCTGAAATTAAAGAAAACAATAGGACTGTTACCATTTTAGAAAAGAAAAAAACGTCAGAGAGAAATTATGATGTAGTTCTGGAAAGTTATACCAGGTATGCTTGCCTCTCCTGCCTCCCTTCCATCTTCTCCACTTCTTCTGCCTCTTCCACCCCTGAGACAGCAACACTGACTCCTGCTCTCCCTCCTCCTCATAGGCCTATTCAATGTGAAGATAATGAGGATGAGGACCTTAATGATGATCCACTTGCACTTAATAAATAAACATATTTTATCTTCCTTACGATTTTCTTAATATCTTCTTTAGCTTACTTTATTGTAAGAATACAGTATATAATACATATACATAATACATGTTAATTAGCCATTTATGTTATTGGTAAGTCTTCTGGTCAATAGTAGGCCACTAGCAGTTACATTTTGGGGGAGGCCAAAGTTATGTGCGTGTGCATGTGTTTGTGTATTTCTGTGTTGGGGGTCAGTGCCCCTAACCCACCACCAATTGTTCAAGGAGCAACTGTACTCACTCCTGCTCTTTTTACAACTTGCATGGGATATCTTTTTTCATTCTTTCACTTTTAACTCTAAAATTAGTGTCTTTGGACACAGATCAGAACCTGCGTCTCTTGTAGACAGTACTGTTCAATCACATTTGGTTTTATTTAATCCATTCTGCCAATCTCTCTTTTGATTGAAGCATTTAAGCCATTTACCTTTAAAGTAATTACCAAAAATGAAGGATCTACATCTATCATTGTGCTTTTGTTTTCTATGTCTTACAGCATTTTTTCTCCTCATTTCCTGAATTACAGTTCTTTTCTTTTTAGTAGATTTTTGGTACTAAATCTTTTAATTCCCTTCTCATTTCTTTTTGTGTGTATTCTTTATAGCTGTTTTCTTTGTTACATTTAACATCCTAAAGTCATAACACTATAAATTAAATTTATACTAGCTTAACCTCAATAACATAAAAAAAAAAAACTTGGCTCCTACATAGCGCTGTCCCCACGACTTTTTAAATTATTGATGTCACAAAATGACTTTGTTATACATTGTGTCCAGAGACACAAAACCTTTTTATGCATTAGTCTCTCATATCATGTAAAAATCAAAAAGTGGAATTACCAACCAAAGTTACAGTAATACATCTTTGTATTACAAATGCCTGTGCATTTCCCTTTATCAGATATCTTCATTTCTTTTATGGCATTAGTTTCTGTCTAGTGTCCTTTCAGTTCAACCTGGACTCTTTTTAGCTTTCTTGTAGGGCAGGTCTACTGCTATGAAACTCCATCAGCTTTTGTTTATCCAGGAATGTCTTAATTTCAGCCTCACTTTTGACGGAAAACTTTACCAAATACAGAATTGTTTGCTGACAGATTTTTTTTTTTTCCCTTCAGCATTTTGAACATTTCAACCCACTGCCTTCTGGTCTCCAAGATCTGATAAGAAATCTGCTAATAACTTTATTAAGGATAGCGTGTATGTATTTATGTTATGTATATGCTGCTTCTTTCTTGCTGCTCTAAAACTTTGTCTTTGGCCTTTGACAGTTTGATTATAATGTGCCTCAATGTGGGCCTCTTTAATTTTATATTACTTGAAGTTTATTGTGTTTCTTCTAGGTTTATATTCATATATTTCATCAAATTTTATAATGTTTCACCAATTATTTCTCCAAATTATCTCTACGCTTTCTCTATCTGGCACTCCGAACAATGCATATATTCATCCACTTGATGGTGTCCCATACGTCTCTTAGGCTTTGTTCACTTTTTTTTCAGACTTTTTTTTGAGACAGAGTCTCGGTCTGTTCCCCAGGCTGGAGTATAGTGGCGTGATCTTGGCTCACTACAACCTCTGCCTCCTGGGTTCAAGTGATTCTCCTGCCTCAGCCTCCCAAATAGCTGGGATTACAGGCACACACCACCACGCATGGCTAATTTTTGTATTTTTAGTAGAGACAGAGTTTCACCATGTTGGCCAGGCTAGTCTCAAACTCCTAACCTCAGGTGATCTGCCTGCCTCAGCCTCCCAAAGTGCTGGGATTATAGTCATAAGCCACCACACCCAGCTTCAGTCTTTTTTATTTCTGTTCCTTAAATTTGATTTCAATGACCCTATCTTCAAATTCACTCATTCTTCTGCTTGCTCAAATATGCTTTTAAATCCCTCTAGCAAATTTGTTGTACTTTTCAGCTCCAGAATTTGTTTTCTCTATATTTATTGATGCTTCCATTTTGTTTATAGTTTTCTTGACTGTCTACATCATCTTTTAGCTCTTTAAACATCTTTAAGACAGTGTTTTTAATTTGTCTGGTAAACCCACAGTCTGGTCTTTTTCAGGGGCAGTTTCTTTTCTTTTTTGCTTTCAATTAGTCGTACTTTGCTTCTTTATTCACCTTGTGATTTTTTTGTTGTTGTTGAAAACTGGACATTTGAAATTTATGGTGTGGTATCTCTGGAGATCAGATTCTGCTAGGCTTTTTGTTCTCATTCATTTAGTTTAAAAAAATAGTTACAGGGTGTCTGCATACTAAAGATTAGCCTGAGATGTAAACTTAAGCTCTTCTGAGTTCGTTTCTAAGCCTGGACTTTGTCCTGGGCATGCATGGCAACTGTCTAAATTCTTCCGTATATGTGGTTGCCAAAGGTCCCAGTCCTTACATTTCTGGTTCCCAAAATGGAAAAAAAAAAGAGAGAGAGAGAGAGAGAAATGAAGGGGAAAAGCACCAAGTCTTTAAATCCCCAGGAATTCACTTCATCTAAAACATGGGCACTAGAAAGAACCATTTCACTTTCTCCACCCTAGGCTCTGGGCGTGGCTCAGACATTTTGCCAAGGAGGTGGGGATGAGGGGCAGGGGAAAAGCAATTCATTAAATCAAAAGAGCATCTCTCCAGTGAATAAGTGCAAGGGCTTGCAACAATGGCACTGAGTTGCAATAGCTGCTCACCTCTGTGTTTATACCTCCATGTCTCCACCTCCATTATCAGAAGGAGCAATCAGTGACTAAAGCACGGTTCCCCAATATTTGCAGAACAGGACCTTAATGCCTATCCTGGCTTCTGCAAGCTGCTTCAGGAACACATACAAAGCTGCTGGGGGTGGGTGATGTGTTAGCCACTACCATGTTCAAAGCTAAAATTAACCACATGTAACCACAATTTGCTACACAAGCCTTCCTACAGGAACAGCCTTTGAGGTCAGTATTGGAGGTTTGTTCTGACACCACGGGGGCCTATGATTAGTCATCTCTTTCCTTGGTTCACCTCTGGTAAATATGTGGCCTATGTTTAGCTTGGATCTCTCACTGAAGCTGTCAGCTTCTTATTTTCCATCAAAATCTTGTTTTTGAGTGCCCTTAGATTTGACCTTTCCTGTACACTCATTCAAATAACATCAGTTCATTAGCAGAGCTTTTGACCTCTTGATTTTATGAATTGTTTTCCCCCCTCGGTGAAATCTCTGAGCCATGCCCCAGAGGCTACGGTGGAGAGAGTGCAGAGGCTACGGTGGAGAGAGTGGAATGATTATTTCTAGCATCCATGTTTTAGGAGAAGGGTGCTGGGTAGGGAGGGTAGGAAGGTGATGGTCTTCTTGGCTTTCCTCTTCTGGCTTGGAACCTCCACCCTACTGAGTCAAAGTAAGGGTAACTGGACCCCTGTATTCTCAGGACACCATGCCTGAGATAGAGCCTGTGTCAAGTGAATGGGGTCTGGGTGGAAGGGAGTCCTGGAATTCTCCTCAGCTGTACTGACCTGCAATTTAGCCTCTTAAACAACTTGTAGGAGATGTATGAGAAACACTAGCAGTCTGCTCCTCCCGTGTAGATGCCACTGCCCTCAAATGGGAGCTGGGAGGCAAGGGAGCTCTGTTTTCTTGGCTGCACCTACCTAGAGTTTGTCATATTGACCTGGGAGGAAGACAGGAGGGCACTGGTTGTGGTCCAAATACTACAGATTCTCACTGTTCCTAATGACTTTTAGATTTTCTTGAATAAGTAGTGCTTAGTTGCTGTATTCCCTAAGAACCACTTCCAAAGACCTATATGATTTTCTTTTCTTTTCTTTTTTTCACATGGATGAACCTTTATTTTTTTTAAAAAATAGCACTTCAAATAAATTAAAAGGGACCACCATCAAGTGTTCAAATTGTGAAGAAACAGTTGAAAACCTAGAGAGACTCCAAGCTGCAGTCTTCTAACCTCATTCTTTGTCCAATGGCAAAAATCCACACATCTCAGTACTCCCACTCATTTTTTTCCTACTGAGACAAGGGAAGCAATTGCAAACAGGAGACCAGACGGAGGAGAAAGCTGCATCTGATTGGAATGAACATTGCTACGTACTTGCTAATATGGGTTTCACTTTACAACCAAATGTATTCTTTCAAAAATAAAAAAGGGGTGAGGGAATCTGTATGTTTTTAAAAATTGCAATTATTTAGGGATAAAACACTAACTCTAGTGCCTTTAACAGGCAACAGCATTTTTTTTCCTCCAAAGTCAAACACCATCTGCAGCTAAGCCTTTGTGCTACAAGCTTTTCAGAAGATGTTATCTAAACTTTATTAAAAGAAAAGAACTGGACTAGCCTAGTGTTTATTTTCTTTCTTTCTTTTTTTTTTTTTTTTTTTGAGGCGGAGTCTCGCTCTGTTGCCCAGGCTGGAGTGCAGTGGTGTGATCTCGGCTCGCTGCAAGCTCTGCCTCTTGGGTTCACGCCATTCTCCTGCCTCAGCCTCCTGAGTAGCTGGGACTATACAGGTGCCCGCCACCATGCCCAGCTTAATTTTTTTGTATTTTTAGTACAGACGGGGTTTCACCGTGTTAGCAGGATGGTCTCAATCTCCTGACCTTGTGACCCACCTGCCTCAGCCTCCCAAAGTGCTGGGATTACAGGCATGAGCCACCGCACCCAATCATCTAGTCTGTATTTTCAAGTCCACATTCTTCATCTGAAGCACTGTATCAGGGACCCCCCTGAGTCTGCATGTTTTCAAGTTCACAGTACACGGAACCAGTTTTTCTTTTTAATTTTTTCCTCAGTCAGAGTAGCCACACACAGTGGCCACTGACACCAGAACCTTGGGCAGGGCCTTTTCCTACCAGGCCTGGCCAGAGCTGCCCATGGTGTCTCCTTAAAGAGAATTCATGCTGTCATGCTCAATGGATGGGAAAAAAGCAAGAAAATAAGCACCTGGTTCAGGTTTCCTCAGATCCATTCAAAATAGCAGGTTTGCTATGTTCCAAACCTGCTGCTAAATGCCATTTGTCCACTTTGTGTGTGTTGAACAGTTTGTGACCTTAGAGTCGGTCTCAATTCAAAGAACTACCATTGGACGCCCCAAAGGTTGATGCAATAGCAGCTCCAGCGGGGCTACTCACAGAGACCAATTTTCAGATACGATGCAGCAAGTAGGGGGTCACAGGCCAGTTGCTGGGCATCAATGTGGTCCTCTTTTCGGTAGGCCAAGCATCGTGGAATAAACGCCTTTGCTTCAAGTGTTACTACTCGTTTTGGTGGGAACTGCACTTCAGCAGCTTTACAAATAGTATTCTCTTGTAGGACGTCTTGCTGAGACTGGTTATGGCTAAAAGGCTTCCCTCCAGAAAAATCCTGATAGAAGATCACACCCACCAACCACACATCACCTTTGAGATCTTTGGTGGTTCTTTCTCAACCACAAAACACTCTGGTGGTAAATAGCAATAAGTACCAGCACCTTGTGATGTTAGCTCCATGCCACCCACTGAATTGTAGCTATCATCCATGATCTTCAAAAGACCAAGCTCTGTAATTTTTATCTCTCCACATGCTGTACCATTTACTAAAAGAATATTCTCTGGTTTGAGGTCATAGTGTATGACGGGAGGTTTTCTTTTATTTAAGTACTTTAAAGCATTCACAATCTGCATGATAATGGACCGGGCCTCTTTCTCTGACATTAATTTGTGCTGTTTCAGATAGAAGTTCAGATCATTCCCCTCACAGTATTCTAACACTGTACAAAATGAATCAGTATCCAGAGAAAAGTAATCATACAGCTTAATTATTCTGGGATGATCCAGTTCTTTATGAATCCGGTATTCCCCACATGCATGCTTGTGGTAATTCTCCTTTTTCTCCTCTCCAGTTTTTATTTAACTGGTGAATTTTTACAGCTATGTATCTTGGCTCTGTCAGTTCAAATGCCTTGTAAACTTCACTGAAACCTCCTCTACCCAAAAGATGTAACAACAAATATCTGTCATTTAGTGTTGGGTGATATTTAAATTGTGAGTTATTTTCATTATGTATCCTTTTTAGTTCCCTGATATATAGATTTCTAACCCTTTCTAGCGTTTCCAGCTGTTTGGATCTCTGCTTCCTCCTTTTTAAGATGACCTAACCTGAGTTTGAAGATTTCTTCTTGTTCATGGTATTCTGCTAATGTTAATGTTTCATTTTCAGCTCCATTGGTCCTGCTTTTCCACTGTTTCTGCTCACTGGTTGCAGGAGGGTCCTGACTCATTGCAAGGTTTCTGCTTCGCTAACATTTTCCATTGTCTATCTCTTCCCTCTGTGAATTTATCCTTTCCTGTTGCTTGATAAGATTCTGAAAAGCATAACCATCTGTCCACTGTTCAGTAAAAGAGGTTCCTTGTCAGACAGTAGAAAAGTGGTCCAACCTCAAGCGGTCTTGCATGCTCTTATCTCTACATTCCATCTTCTCTTTTTGACTTTTCTATAAGGACTTTCTTGCTCATTGTCACACATCTATTTAATCTTCTTTGTATCTCTGTAACATCTTTTGCTGTTCATCAATCTGCTGTGTCAAATCACAGTTGGCTCTTAATAAATCATCTATTCTTCCCTCCTTCTTAAGTCAGAATTCTTACTGTTTTCTAGTGCAGATATTTTTTCTATTGTGAGGTCAGACTGGGTCTGTCTGTGCCAGATGGAGATCTGTTTTTGGGAGCTGCAGGAATGCTCCGTGTTGCCAGATCCCGTAGATGAGGGACTGTTTTGCTGAGCTGAAACAGAAGTGAAGCAGAGGCCAGCTCCCCTTTGTGCCAGCTGCTCTGTGTCAAGCCGAGGTTTTGTTATCATTGCTGACATGAGGCTGTTGGCAGAGCAGACTGCTCCTCCATCGCCTCCTTTGCAGCGCTGCCATCTAAACCACAGAGGGGCTGTTCCACTCATTGCAGTAAGGGATTGGATAAGGAATGTTGCGGTGAGAATTGTGCAACTGGTGGAACACTGCTGTCAGGGCTGGTTCCTGGCCCGCTTCCCCCAGCAAACTCAAAGTAATCACTAATTTTATGTACCCTAGCAGTGCCTTTCCCTTGGCTAGTTTCATATGGTTCAGCTTTTCTTTTCAGCTTTCACTGGTCATTCTGCTTTTTCTCGGGAGTCTCTACTTCTTTATCACTCAAGGATCCCACACTGCACAAGCTCTGGTTGGAAGACTCACTATTAAGTGGTCCCTTTCGTTATATCTGATGTACTCTCCTTCATTTCGTCTTTTGTTTCCTGATTTTCCAACTCTTGAATATTTCCCATTCTTCTGTTTTGCAATGTATTTATTTCTTCTTGCATCGATTTATTGTTTTTTCCTCTTCTTTTCTAGTTTTCCTTACTAATACCTACTGTAGTAAACCTGGCCTCCAATAATTCCTGCCGTCGTGGGTCCAGGATATACAATTCTTCCATCACTTCTGGCTGGCAGAGCGTGGGACTAAAGGTCCCAGGGACTAAAGGTGCTCTTGGATCCCAAAGACCTATATAATTTTCATCAGTTATGCTCACTTCACTGAGAAGTAGGTCTACAGAGGTCCTCATACTGCCATTGTGGAAGTCATGGTAACTTTTTATATTTATTGCCCCACTAGAAAGTAAGTTCTATAAAAGCAGAGAGGTTTTCTGTTTCATTTAGAAATAACTCCTAAGCAACTATGAAAATGACTTATACCTATTGGTTGGATGAATATATTTAGGATTTCCTTGGTTATCTTAAATTTAACTCTCAGAATAACCCCACAAAGTAGGTACTACTGCCATTCACATTTAGAAAGGAAGAAACTGAGGTTTTCAGTAGTTAAATTACCTGTCCAGTCACATATGTGTTAAGTGTGGTGGATGTATATGCAGGCCTCGCTGACTTTAAAGTCCGTGCTCTTGAACAGTGTGCTTTACTATATGGACTGTTCACACCCCTCAGTCCAGCTCTTACTAGATGGCCTTTAACAGCTCTTCAATCACATTCAAGAGCCTCACTCCCCAGTATAGACAGCTGCAGAGGTGCAGTTCTTCTGGAATTAAGGCCTACACATTTTACTGAACATACTTGGCCACTTACACAGGGAGCTTTCCTCAAAGAAAGCAACAAATGCAACCACAGCCAACCCACTGCTCAGTCCCAGTCCCTACCCTTACTCCCTCTTCAACCCTGACCCTGGAGCACATCCTATCATCAAAGGGCTTTACCTACATTCAGGACAGGCTTGAAAACCCAAGATGCTAATGGACACAAATGACAGTCATTTGGAGTTTTGGATCCCACCTACTACAAGCTAATCTCACCTTTTCTAACTACCAAATACCACCGAACTCCCCTCAAACCAATTCCAATTCCAAAGTGCACAAACTTCCTTTCCAGTTCTCTGCCCAGAACCAGTTGTATGCCCAGAATCAGTTCTCCAAAGGATAAAGGCTGAAGACTGGAGCCTCAGTAATCAGCTCCCTCAGAAGCTGAAGACAACATAAGCCCCACACAAGGGGCTACGCCTTCCCCTCCCGGTGTCGTCAGAGGCCCAACTCATGACATTGCTGAATTTAGTGTCCCATGAGCCACTGTAGACACTCGGTAGCAATCATTCCAAAAGCTGTAATAAGTTGGTGCTGCTCAAATTAATCTCCTCTCCCCGGAGGCTTTGCCCCTTCAGAATCACAACGGACGTGGTCTGGAGTCGTTTTAAATAACAGCCTGTGTCTACATAGAAAGCTACCACAAACTGTTTATCAATTTCACTTGTGAACACAGAAAAGACACTTAAATAAAGCTGAAAATGAGACCAACAATTAAAGTGTTATCTCCATGGCTATTTTTTTTTCCCAGGTTGCAAAATATATCAACTTGGAAAAATTACATATATATTAAACAAAAATGAAAAAAAATCAGAAAACATAATCTAAAAGAAATGATTCATCCTCTCCATTCACTTTAAGTGCAAAGTCTGACATTTTTACAAAAGGCATGATGCTTTGTGATAATCTCTTCACTGAACTGTGTACCACGAGAATCTTCAGTGGTAAATATACATTTATTAAATACACATTAATAAAATACCTCTGTTATATTCATTATAACAATATAGTCAAGATCAGGGGTGTCCAATCTTGATCAGGGGTGTCCAATCTTTTGTCTTCCCTGGGCCACAATGGAAGAAAGAAATGTCTTTGGCCACACATAAAATACATTAACAATAACGACAGGTGATGAGCTAAAAAAAATAAAAGTCACACAAAAAAAGCTCATAATTATTGCGGGAACTGGCCAGCAGTCCACAATGCAACAGGGCTCTCTCTTTGCTCCCAGGCGGATCGGCAGGTCGAGAAATAACAGACACACACAAGACAGTGAAAGCTGGGTCCAGGGGGGTCACAGCCTTCTGGTCCCGTGGTGCCAACAATGCACTGGATATGCCAGCATCTATTATTGAGTTTAGTGAGGGCAGGGGTACATTAGTGAGGGATTTAGGGTTATTTGATTATGTGGTGAGATGGTCACACGGGGATGAAGTAATTCTTTAATGTAACATCTGTATGGAGAAGTACAGTATAAAGAGATAAGAATTTACAATATAGTGTGTGCATCAGTAATTTCCAACAGAGCCTTAAAACAGGAACAGCAGTAACAGTTACAGCAAAAGCTCATTACAAACAGTTCATAGAAACAGGAGGTGAAGTTTAATTTCTAACAGAGCCTTAAAACAGGAACACAGTCTTTCCATAACCTATGATTAGCAAGATATTAATCAACAGTAATAGTTGCAGCAAAAGTTGGTTACCAACAATTCATAGAAACAGGACGTGAAGTTAGACAATCAGTTAGACCAGAAATTCTCAGAAGGGAGTATGAACCCTAAAGAGACCTAGAAGAGCCACAGCAAGATAAGGGCGTTTATAGCCCTATCTTATCCATATGGACAGACGCCCCCCATGCACCTGTTTATAGGTTCTCCACGAGGGTCGCGTTCCATTCCCAGAGCTATGAACATCTGCTTTTCTGGGATAGGAAACTTGGTGATGTGAAACCTCCCTGACTGCACGTCCATTCATAGGCTCTCTGCAGGGGGAAGCACATCACGTCCTGTTGGCTCATTCTGACAGTCCAACTTGGCATTGTCTTTACACAATCCTGCATGCAATTTTGAATTTACAATAATAAGAAGCATTTCATCTTTTATTCCGTAGCAATAGTTTCAGGGGGTCTCCCTACACATGATGTTTTAAGAAAGTTTACAAATTTGTGCTGGGTTGCATTCAAAGCCATCCTGGGCAACATGCAGCCCATGGGCCTCAGGTTAGACAAGCTTGATCAGGATGTTTCCATGTGCTAAAAAATATTTAGAATTAAATAAATGTGTGGTCTATGTGAAGGAAACTATAAAACTTGGTCAAGATGTTTACATGTTCTAAAAAACATATAGAATTAAATGTGCAGGCTATGTAAAGGAAACTATAAGTTTATTGAATGACACCTTAAAAAATGCAAATAGTGGCCGGACGCAGTGGCTCACACCTATAATCCCAGCACTTTGGGAGGCCGAGGTAGGCTAATCACGAAGTCAAGGGATCAAGACCATCTTGGCCAACATAGTAAAGCCCGGTCTCTACTAAAAATACAAAAATTAGCTGGGCATGGTGGTGCGTGCCTGTAGTCCCAGCTACTCGGGAGGCTGAGGCAGAAGAATCGCTTGAACCCGAGAGGCGGAGGTTGCAGTGATCCAAGATCACGCCACTGCACTCCAGCCTGGTGACAGAGCGAGACTCTGTCTCAAAAACACAAAAAACAAAAAAACAAAACAAAACAAAACAAAAAGCAAGTAACAGGAACTAATCATTTTTTGAACAAAAAAAGTTAGGCATATTATGTCACAACATTCCAAACAAATTCTCAACAATGTTCTGTATTTTCAAATCTTTTGTACTGCTTCTAGAACAAATGTAAATTTTATGTGAAATAATGAGGGGGGTCGAGAATTTTGTGAAGATACAGACTAAAGCTTAACTAGAGATGTCTTTTTTTTTTGGTTGTTTTTTGAGACAGTCTCGCTCTGTCGCCCAGGTTGGAGTGCAGTGGCATGATCTCAGCTCACTGCAACCTCCATCTCCTGGGTTCAAGCGATTCTTGTGTCTTAGCCTCCCGAGTAGCTAAGACTACAGGCACGTGCCACCACACCTGGCTAATTTTTGTATTTTTAGTAGAGAGAAGGTTTCATCATGTTGGCCAGGTTGGTTTCGAACTCCTGACCTCAGGTGACCCACCCACCTCGGCCCCCCAAATTGCTAGGATTACAGGCGTGAGCCACTGCACAGGGGCAAAGATGCATCTTTAATGGCTAGAATAAACTAAGTATTTTAGAGTCTGAAAAAAAAAATATGTAAAGGCCTAAGATCACGTAAGAATTCAGTAAGTGATAATGGTGGCTATGTCAGTTTTCCAGAAAAATGGAACCAATAAGAAGATGTACATATAGAAAGAGCTTTATGATAAGGAATTGGCTCACCTGATTATGGAGGCTAGCAAGTCCCAAGATCTGCAGGTTGAGTTAGCAAACTCGAGGTCCAGGAGGACTGAGAGTATTATTCCAATCTGAAGGCTCAAGACCCAGGAAAAGCTAATGTTTCAATTGAGTCTAAAGGCAAGAAAAAGCTGATGTCCAGTTTGAAGGTCACTGGTGGGAATTCTTACTCAGGGGTGTTGGCACTTTTGTTCTATTCAGGCCTTCAATCAATTGGATGAGTCCCACCCACGCTCATCTGCTTTACTTAGTCTACTGATTTTAATGTTAATATCATCCAATACCCCCTCACAGATATACCCAGAAGAATGTTAGACCAAGCAACTGGGCACTCCATGACCCAGTCAAGTTGACATATAAAATTAACCATCACAATGACATTTCAAAGTAGAGAGAAATAGGCCTATTTAATAAATGGTGTTGGGGTAAGTGGTTCTCTCTGTAGATCACATGGCATGTGTAAATGTTTACCTCACAAAATAAATATACTTCACATGGAATATAAAATTTAAACTACCAAAGCGTTTAAAAATTATAATGAGCATTTCTAATCTTAATGTTAAGATTGCATACCAATTGCAGAAGGAAAAAATTACTTAAAAGTTTTTTTTGTTTTGTTTTGTTTCGTTTGAGATGAAGTCTCACTCTGTTGCCCAGGCTGAAGTGCAGTGGCGCAATCTTGGCTCACTGCAAGTTCCACCTCCCAGGTTCACACCATTCTCCTGCCTCAGCCTCCCGAGTAGCTAGGACCATAGGCACCCACCACCACGCTCAGCTAATTTTTTTTTTTTTTTTAAGTAGAGACAGGGTTTCACTGTGATACCAGGATGGTCTCAATCTCCTGACCTCGTGATCTGCCCGCCTTGGCCTCCCAAAATGTTGGGATTACAGGCGTGAGCCACTGCACCCAGCCAAAATTACTTAAAAGCTTGAAGTAATTTGAAAACTTTAAAAATATATATATTCCCATAGACAAATTTTAAAGTATATCTCCCAGAAATGAGAAAGACTATCCTGTTGATATGTTGTTCCTAAAGTGAAAAAAAACAAGTTTCCATTGTTCCTGTAAAAAGGTAAACTATGTACTTAGATTGGTGAGAGTACATAAGCCAAGAAAATATCTTAATAATTTTCCATGACTAGCTATTACAAAATGATGAGCACCTCAGTTAAAGTGAGCCTACTGATATAAGCCAACATTAAGAAAGTGAGGGGTAATATTTTTAAATTTCAATGTCTAGAAAATTTAGAAATTAAAATGTTTAAGAACTATTTTATCATATTATATTAGTAAGGTTGGAATTTTTTAACAACAACAAAAAAAGAACAGCACCCACTGTGGCAATGGTGGGCCCACATTTCCAAACTTTTTCTTTTGTTTTTGAGACAGGGACTTACTCTGTCACCTAGACTAGAGTGCAATGACACAATCACAGCTCACTGCAGCCTAAACTTCCCAGGCTTAGGTGATTCTCCCACCACAGCCTCCCAAGTAACTCAGATTGTAGACTGTGCACCACCATGCCCGGCTAATTTTTGTATTTTCTGTAGAGAAAGGGTTTCACCATATTGCCCAGGCTGGTGTTGAACTCCTAGGCTCAAGCATTCTTCCCACCTTGGCCTCCCAAAGTGCTGGGATTACAGGCATTAGTCACCCCACCTAGCTGTCACATTTCCAAACTTTGAATGGGAATGAAATCCATACAGACTTCCTGGAGTCAATTTCATTAGAACTCCTATTACCCGGAGAGTAGACTCTGATAAATTAATTTGAAGACGACTTGGTGGTTGTGCAATTGGGAGAAAAAAAAGGGAGAGAGAGAAAAAACTTGGACAAGCGTAGAAAGGTATATGCTCAAAGGTATACCTCCATAATGTTCATTTGTAAGAGTAAAAATATGGGAAACTAACTAAAAGTGAGCCATTGGTAGGGTGTAGATAAAATATTGTAGATAAATGATTGTTGAGAAATTTTAAGTAGTTGTTAAAAATGGTGAGGTAAGGGTAGGAAAACTAACATGGAAAACTGTTATGTACTGTAAATGACTTCACCATATACATTATACTTCCATTGTGTAAGTGTGTGTGTGTGTATCCTAAAAGGACACTGAAATATAAGAAGTCAAAATAAACCAAAAGCCCCTGACAAAACTAACACACATAACAGAAAGCACTATTTTCCCCACTAATTTTCTCATATAAATAAGTGGAAAAACGCATTTTCAGAGAGTGTAACCCTATGACTTTTGTGGTAAAGTCATGTCAGTGATTTTAATGTCTATTTTCTGAGTATTATTTCCTCATCATTACCTACTAAACTAACTCCATGTTGTTTCATGGTTAAAGTTCTTCACAGCCTTTGATAGCATCTGACTGCTCTTCTAAAGTTATTGATGTTCAGGTATGTTTTTCATCACTACCACTAACATTACCAGTTTGAAAACTTAGGCAACATTTCTATAGGAACTTTAAAATATATTTAACTGTAATAATGTAACAATAATATGTGTACAAATCACCAAATCATCTGAGAAAACTAAAAACCATACATAATAGTAGTATCAATTCATCTAAGGTTAATTTCCTGTGGCTGAACTGATACTACTATTTCTCTTTAAAAGCAATTAAAAATACAACTTACAACTCTCCAGTCATGTATGTATTCTAGCATTTGATTAACAGTCTGACCATATTTCTTGATTTTTAATACTCAAATGTCCATAAAACCCCAGTATGTTATAAATTCTCTACAGGCACATATATATTAGTTACAGTGCATGGAAAAAGGCCCAGACAGAACTAAAAACCAAGTTACTTTAGGGAAGTGAACCAATATGTGAGTGAGGTGGGTTGAAGAGAACTCATCTGTCAAATTCCAAAGAATATTTATTCTCCCAATATTGGCAACTGGTGCAGACATCAGCACAGGGGAATCTAGGCCTGAGAAAGCTAAGGAAGTCCCACTATGTCATGGGCACCAGTCAGGGCTGCCAAGTTTCTCCAAGTTCGTTTTCTGTTTTAAGGGATGTTATCAGAGATCTACAAGAACAGGGTAAGCCTTTACAAGGGGTCTGAGTTGAAGAAATTCTGAACTTCTGTCTTCTTTTCTGAGGTCCTGAGCTTCCTTTAGGGGATCAGTAAAGGGAGAATTTTTGGCTGTTACTGAAAGCAAGCTTACGGATAAGGCCCACTTTTGAAGAGAGGATAACTACCCCCATTCTGTAGATAAAGAAACCAATAACAGACAGCATTGGCCATACCAAAGTATGAACTCCAAACATGGCATAGCTTCATATTAGTCATCAGTTCTCACCTCCCAAAGTATCTGAGACCTTGCTCTTCGTAACTGCTGTCTAAGAGAAGACATTGGTTTTTTGTTGTCTGAAAGAGAAGCCTGGGAATGCAAGATCTGAGAAGAGAGGTAGGTTGGGAAAAGGGAGTTGGAGTTCCTCAGACAAAGGGAGGAGGTTGAGTGTGCAGTGTCCAGTCACTGGGTGACAGATGAAGACTCAGTGGAAAAACAGGAAGGAGAATAGGTAAGTCTTCCTCAGAAAAGGAGAGATATGATGAAAGGATCCAGAGCAGTCACAGCCACAGTCTCTGGTTGCCAGCAGCAAACAGGGGTAGGGGTTGAAGGCATCAAGGATACCCATGGGCTGAACCCTACCAGAAGCAAGAGTTCCACATTTCCCTGCTAAATACAGGTAGGGTATGAAGTGACAGGGCCCACTAGACCAGAGGAAGGCAATTTCAAGACAAAAAGTAAGCCCAATTCCAAAAACAGGCTCTTAGGAGTTTATCAGAAAACTATTTCCAGGCACTGGGAGTGATTAGTCATTTCAGAAATCACAGATCTATGACCCAGCAATTCTCATCCTGGTTTAAACATGAGTGCACTGGGGAATAAACTGTTGATTGTGAGATCAGTTTAGTATATGGGAAAAAGTATTTCTTTTAATAGAATTTTTAAATTCTATTAAATTTAAAAGCCACTGAACTGGCTTTTCCTACCTTGTGCACTGTTATCTTCAGCCTACTGCCCTTCAGATACAAACGATAAGCCAATAGCATGTACAGACATGAAAAAGCCCAGCAGAAGAGACAGAGTCTCTTCTCATGTCATGACAATGTTGTATCAAGGAGATCTTTCCCAGAAGGACTACACAATAATTCCCAAACATCTCACTGCTCCCAAGTTCACCCCAACAAAATCATTAAAATGGAACTTCCATGATTAGCTTTGACTAATCTGGACTTACCACCTAAGTCATCTGGGAGAAGAATGCACAAAAATACAAAATTTAGCTCAGCAAGGATGAAGTAGGGAATGGCCATCACGTGGGCAGTATAAGAGAAAATATCAACAAAGTACATTACAGGTAATTAGGGTAAGGATCTCATAAAACAGAATCTTAAGTTGTTGGTTTACATGCATGTGTCAGATACACACATGTGAACACACTATTCTTCAAGATACTATCCACATCACTCCTCCCTCAACGTAGCCTGCTCAGTGAGGTCTTTTCCTCTCCATCCTATCTAAAATCAAACCTTGTATCTGACAACTTTTCCTATTTTGATTTTTCTTTATGGTGCTTATCATAGCCATCTTCTTTTCTTTTTTCATTTTTGTGTTGCAGACTGACTTTCAGTAGATTACAGAGCAAATGTACTTTCTCAATATGACTGCTGGAAGCAATAAGGACACAAACTCTCTGGTCTACAGTGACCTCCCAATAAAAATAGTCTAGGATGGCTTGTCACTGGCCTCTTTTGTAACAAACTACCATTTCTGGATCAATACAAATGTGGAGGACATGAAGACACAGTACTCTGTGGAGCCAGGATTGGGGTAAATGCCACACCGTGATCACTATGACAGGTTCTATTACTAGAAGAATGCAGAAAAGTTGCACTGAGCAGTCAAAGGAATAGTCATAACACATATTTAAGTACATAATAAAAATGTATCAAATTAACACAAGAAAGGGTGAATTAATCAAATAGTGCAGGGACAACTGGCTATTTATCTGGAAGGATACAGAGCTGCTTACCTTACACCACATACAATAAGAAATACCACAGGGACATATGAATAATGTAATTTAATATAATGTCTGCTTCACACATGTTGAAGGAGGGATATACCTGCGTGGTTCCAAAGGGAGTTTACTTATGCCAATAGGAAAGGAGAACAAACAGAAACACTTAACTTGCAACTAGTAGAGTAACTTTATTTCTAACACTGAGCCTTCTGCATAGGAATTTACAGAAATGAAAAACACTGTGCTGCTTATTCTCCATTTCTCTTCCCAGATTCTCTTTCCACCCTTCTCTGTGCCCACCTGGGCTCTCCCGCAGATGTATCTGGTTGGTTTCTCCAAAGACAGGCACCAGCAATTTGGCACCACAGTTCTGGTAGTAATGATGTCTCTTACAAGGTGGCCCCTCCTCCATGACAGCAGTTCTTACTGGGCTCTGGTAACACTGTTTCCATCCTTGCGCTTCAAGGCTCAGAATGGCAATGGCTTCCTGCTGATACAAGTCTCTGGGTGTTTCAGTGCCCCTTGTTTCTGGCCCACACCACTGTAATCAGTCTGCTATTAAAATCTTTTTAGTTGGAGAATTCTGTTTTCCGCCAGAAAGAACCATGGCTGATACAAATAACCATCCGTATATTAACTTGTCAAAAGAAATAATTCTTCCCCCAATTACCATATAGAACATTAACACTTAGAAAAATATTCCTCTGTGCCAGCTAGAATGCCTTCAGCTCTTAAGTATCAGATAGCTCTAAGACCAAATAAAAAACAGTTATTGAGGGTTATACAAAGTCCCAGTGGAGAGCAGGTACAGAGAGCAGAGTAGCTCGGCAACATCACCACTGAACTGGCTTTTCCTACCTTGTGCACTGTTATCTTCAGCCTACTGCCCTTCAGATACAAACGATAAGCCAATAGCATGTACAGACATGAAAAAGCCCAGCAGAAGAGACAGAGTCTCTTCTCATGTCATGACAATGTTGTATCAAGGAGATCTTTCCCAGAAGGACTACACAATAATTCCCAAACATCTCTCTGCTCCCAAATTCACCCCAACAAAATCATTAAAATGGAACTTCCATGATTAGCTTTGACTAATCTGGACTTACCACCTAAGTCATCTGGGAGAAGAATGCACAAAAATACAAAATTTAGCTCAGCAAGGATGAAGTAGGGAATGGCCATCACGTGGGCAGTGTCTGTTAGAACTGCTGACCACTGTGTTCCAAGGGGGGGCAAAGGAAACAACACGACAAGGGAAGCAGAGACACTCTAAAATACTAATACACAGAACTAGTGCCACATAGGCCATGCCTAAACAGATACATAATGAAATACCAAGGGTATGAAAAGGGCCTTTCATTACATACCGCCACTTTTTATTTGAGGAGTGCAGTATTACTGTTTGTTAACCTTTGCATAATTTATGTAAAAAGCATTCTTAACAGCATTTACATTACAGAATGACCCAGAGGTAGCTGAAAAACCTCAGAAAACTACTGTTTAACTTCTTTACTGAAGTGATAGTTCAATAATGGCCATATTCATGCATATATGTCAGGAAACAGTCAGATGAAAGGTACATGATATAGTTCTTTGTGAAATAATATTTCACTAAAAACACATACTGGCCAAACTACAAAGGGACTCTGGTAGTATTTAGAGTAGGACAGATGCAGAGGTAGTTAAAAACCTCACAAAAATATTTTTGGCTTCTTTTTTGAAGATGCGGTTCAGCTGTAAACGGCCATAGCCATTTATTTACGTCAGGGAAGAGAAGGGGTACGCAGTTTGTATTGCCAAATACGTTTTCATATATACACAGTGATGTGCTGTAAATATTTGACAGCAGGGTATCTGAGAAAATTAAAACCCTGATTTATAGTTTGTCAATTTCCATGGTGTAAACACTCCCACAAAGTCCAAGCTACCAATAAGACAGCACTGCATGTGGAGTTGGGAAGAGACAGATGTGCAGTGCACACTATATACAGTATTTTCATCACACAGATTAAATAAGTAAAACAACAAAGGTAATGGTGAAATGTAGCAAAATAATTAGGAAGTGATGAGTGCTGAGTATTTATTACCTTTGTTTTTAATTTAACTGTTAAGTTTACATATTTTAAATAATGACTTTTTAATAACTGGCTCACAAAATTCCTTAAAATTTAACAATCAGCAGAACTTTTAAGTCAGTATGAGGTTATACTAGCACATCACTACATTTAAGTATATGTGTAGAAATATATCTACATATACATACAAACATATGTACATACACATATATATCAACCTATAAAGACACCAACGGGATTTAGTGTAGAAAATATTAACACATACCATAGTAGTTACTCAATTAAGGGTACGTACTTTCTCGTCACAATCATGTTGAATTCCAATATACAAATCAAGCATACTCAAATTTGTTATATTAGCATACTCACATAAGGTCTACAAACATCAGGGACTCTTCACATGTATGTTTAATGCTGCTGTCATTCAACTTTTACAAGCTTCAGATCCCACTGTGAATATGGGTATAAATGAATATTCTCCATTATATTTGCAATAAAATTTTGGTATCACGCCTGGAATACAACACTAAACAACATAAATTCTAGATAAATATTTTCACCATATTACTTAGGTGAACAGAATTCCCCTCAGTACAATTTTCTAATGAAAGGTTTTAATTTTTCTTGAAAGCTTTTACATATTCAAACAAGAAGTCATTTTCTACAAATGTCTGACATTCTTTGGCTTTCTCTAATCTCCTTTTTTGAAACTGTATAACCAATTTCACAGGTGTACGAAGGCTTCTAACATTCAGGATGTTGAAAGAGCTTTCACCCTCGTGTGAATTCTCTGATGTTTGGTGAGCACTGACCTCTGACTAAAGGTCTTCCCACATGCATTACACTCATACGGCTTCTCCCCTGTGTGAGTCCTCTGATGTTTAGTGAGAGCTGATTTTTCACAGAAGGTTTTCCCACATTCGTTACACTTATAGGGCTTCTCCCCAGTATGAGTTCTTTGATGTACAATTAGGTTTGACTTCACACAGAAGGATTTTCCACATTCATTACATATAAAGGGTTTTTCCCCTGTGTGTGTTCTCTGATGGACAGTGAGGGCTGATCTGTGGCAGAAGGATTTCCCACACGCATTACATTCATAGGGTTTCTCCCCTGTGTGTGTTCTCTGATGTTCAGTGAGGTTTGACTTCACGCAGAATGTTTTTCCACATTGCTTACATTCATATGGTTTTTCTCCTGTATGTGTTCGCTGATGGTTGGTCAGGTGTGGTTTCTGGCAAAAGGCTTTCCCACATTCAGTACATTCATAGGGCTTCTCCCCTGTGTGTGTTCTCTGATGTTGAGTGAGGTTTGACTTCTCCCAGAAGGTTTTCCCACATTCACCACATTCAAAGGTTTTTTCTCCTGTGTGAGCTCTCCGAAGCTGGGTAAGATGTGACTTCTTGCTGAAATTACTCCCATTTTCATTGTAATCATAAGACTTTCCCCCCATGTGTACTATCTGATGTTTTAAGAGAGTTGACTTTTCCCAGGTTTTGTCACTCACTTTATATTCATGGAGAATCTTTCTTGTGTAAGCTCCCTGATGGATAATGAAAGCTGAATTGTCACAGAAGATTTCCCCATATTCATTATATTCATAAGGATTGTCCTTTGTAAGAGCTCTCTGATGTCCGAACCTTAAATTCATGCAGAAGGACTTCCCACAAATACTGCATCCATATGGTTCCATTTCCAAATGAGTTCTTTGAGATATATTGAGCTTTAAACTTTCAACGAAGGTTCTTCCACATTCGTTATATTTACAGACTGTCTCTCCCATCTGAGATCTCTTATTTGTAAAAAATGCTGCCTCATCATGGAAGCCTTGTCCATTTTTATTATACTCAAAAGGTTGGCCAAAACTTGGCTGACTGAGATCCTGGTGATAATTAATGGCATTCCTTTTTTGATCATATTTATAAGACTTCTCTCCAATAGGGATTTTCTCATGCCTAATATCAAGGAGCAATCTCTCACATACATTAAACTCATCAGGCTTCTTTCTGGAACAGTTCTTTTTACTAATAATTAAGCCCGAAATATTTTTCAAACTAATTTCACATGAGTCACATATTTTATAGGAATAATTTCTTAAAGAAACAGGGTCTGTGCCCAAATTGAAAGTTTTGCCTCCTTTGTCTCCATTTTCTACACTTACTGTTTTGTTGTTGAATAGAAGCTCCCAAAAATGGTCATCTTCATTTTCCTGGTTGCTCTCTAACATGTCATCAACTTTCCATTTCCTTTCTAGAAATGAGAAAAATAACCACATCTTATGAACCTTAGTACATTTCTGATGGAACTGGACTTTTACACAAATGCCCTATCATACAGTCAATTATTTTGTTTTAAATTCAGTTTCCTGGTGTGAACTGAGTTCAAGTGTACATTTTCTTTACCCACCAAGGTTTAGGTGGAAAACATAAACATGCTTCAGTGGAAACAGGGAGAGGAAGATGGCAATAACATTTAATACTTTATAAATACAACCTTCAAAACTGAAAAGATGAAATAAAATTCACAGCACAGAGAACCAGAGTGGCTGATTCAGAAATAGAAAAACTCGGAGAAAATGGGGTGAACCCAACAGAGACAATGAACACTGAATAAAGAGATGGTAAAGATTAGCACACAAGAGGTTTCAGAGGATGAATTAGGTTTGGTGGAGACAAAATAGAGCTTGGTCCTAATCCACTCACACACAGTTTACTGGGGAAGAATTCCCACCAGAGTACACGCTTCTTTCTTTGAATCAACAAGAAAATTAACATTCTGAAAACATCCACGTCCTTGGGTTCAAAAGAATAGTCCTATATAGCCCAAGATCCGGTGTTTTCTTTAAGTTTTATTGAGAAGAAATAATTTTTTTTAATGCTGTAGGAAAAGCATACTAGGGAAGGTGAAATAAACTCAAGACATGATAAATAGGAGATAGAGATATTCTGAGACCTGTTCTTTCAAAGAGCAGGAAACGCACAGAGAATGAGTTCAAGGGAGTTTTTTAAAAAAGGAAATAGAGTGAGTGGTAGTGAGAAACATAAGAATTAAGTTCGGCCAAGGTAAAGCATGGTTTACACCCTCGTCTTCTCAACATCATGCAAATCTATTAAAAATATTTCTGTGCAGTTTGGCTAGAGATTAGACTCTCAGAAATTGCTCATCCCCAACAACATACCTTCCACTCAACTAGAAACATTCTATCCTTATCTCTCCTTAGATCCTGGATATCCTTCAGTGAACTGCTACTTTAACTTAAAAACAAAAACTAATAATAATAAAATAATGATAGCAAAAATCTTTATAACACCTCTACCATTTTAAGGCTCCACTTGATCCATCCTTTAGAAGTTACTGTCTATATAATTCATTGTAACATGAAATAAATCCCTTGCTCAATCCTATTGCCTCTATTGTGACCAGAGTCCAGATTTTGGCAGGTATTACTATAGTCTTGTTTCCTCTGCTCCCACTGAGTAAACTGTACATTATTCTTATAAAGCAACATGCACTGAATTATTTTCAACCTGTACCTGATCAGCTATAATACACGAGGACAAAACATGGGAATGTGTATTTAGAAAGAGTACCATAGAATACTTTCAGAATGTATGAAAATGAATGATCTCTCCTAAATCTGGCTACACAGATAATCAACAAAGTAATTATCAACATATCCAAATCAGTAAGAGAGGCCCTTCTCTTTTGGAGAACAAAAATCTCAATACAGAAAGAAACCCCAAGCAACCCTAAGCCATATGAACAGGTCTGAGTTTTTGGCATACAGCCACTAGTGAGTTAATGTCATAAAATCTGGGCTATTTAAGTTTCAGCAAAAAATTAAGTTCTAACTTAAAACAAGTTAAATAATAACAACCCATTACTATTCAATGTCTAAACACTTTACAAACACAGTATGAATTACCTGAAAAAAGGCAAGGCAAACAAGAATGGAAGTTTTTCAATAAATGAGAAAACATTTGCAAATAAAATTTAAGATATAGAATAGGATGGGATTTGATACAAATTTTAGGGAGCAGAAACAAATTTAAGACAGGTAGCAAACGACTACACTATCATAGTCATTGAAAGGGAAATTTACTGAGCAGCTCCTATTGAAAGTCAGCCCTTGACACAAGTGTTTACAATTTAAAAAAGAAAAGAAAGGGAAATTTAATTTATTAATAAGCAGCAACTTTAGGTTAGTTTGTTAAGCTAAAGGAAGATAAATTGAATAATTTAGGCTAAAAAAAAAGAGAAAAGAACCAACTAGGAATTAGAAATTAGACAACTAATAATTAGACTGAGTCAGGAATGAGGGAATACAGACATAGTTTTGCTTTTGAGTTATATCAATGAAAAGTGAGAATATAAAGGTATGTAGAAGATAGTTTTAAATGAAAAATAACAATAGGAACAAAGAGACCGGTAGGAGATATTAACAGGTTTATTAGCACAGCGATGCCATGGTTGCCATTCAAGATAGCAGTAACGTGGAAGAATGTACCTCATTTGACTACAGGAAACCAGGCTCTCTGGTTTTTGTGTAGTTCAGATTGTTATTCTTCAATATCCTCTACGGGATGAATTTAATACTTACTAAAAGCATTACTGTCCCAGGACTACTCTCACCTACATACAATCACACTCTAGAAAAGGGGTTGGCATATAACTACAAGACAATGGCCCTTGAACTAAGAATGTATTTTAAGTTTTTAAAGGGAAAAAGCTGGATGAGACAGTAGAGAAAAGGGAAGAGGAAAAGAGAGGAGAGAGAAAGAGCAAGAGGAGAAAGAGAAGGAATGAGGAAAAGAAAGAAGATGAGGAGGAGCAGCGGTAACCACGACCATATGTGGCCTGCCAAGCCTCAAACATTTACTATCTGATCATTTACAAAAACGTCTGTTGACTTCTGGTCTTGAAGATCTCCTTCTGCCTCATTCCTTTAACATCATCTAAAGTTGATGCCTTTCAAATGGATACTTCTAGTTCTGGCCTCAACCATGTACTTACACATATCCAATCTCCTAGTCAAAAACAGGCTTGATTCTAACAGTTATCTCCAACTTCTAGTGTTCAAAATTAAATCTGTGATAACTCCCTTATATGTCTCCTCTCTAATTTTTCTCTGTCTCAGTAAATGATAACCTAATGTATCTAGCTGCTTGAGACAAATTATCGGGGTCACACTTGATTCCCCTTTCTCTCATATACAATCTGACAGCAAATGCTCTTGGCTCCATCTTCAAGATATTTGTACAAACCTACCACTTCTCAGTACCTCTGGCACCTCCAACACAGTCTCAGCCACTATCCTCTCTCCTCTGAAGCACATATGGTACACTATCCCTACTCATGCCGCCCACAACCAACCACAGTATATACACTGCACAGATGTCAGAGAGATCCTTTTAAACTGTAAATCAAATCTGACAACTTAAGCTGATCTACGTTTACTCAAAACAAACAGTTTCTCATAGCACCAAAAGTAAAATTAATGTATCTACCATAGCTCATGTTACTTCTCATGACATTATCTCCCACCAGTCTCCACCATGCCCACTAGCTTCCAACCACAGTGGTTTCCCTGACAGTGTTCAAACATTCTAAGAACATACCTGTCTAAGAGGTTTGGTATCTTATATTCTCTCTGCCTGGACTACTCTGAATCCACATAACTCACACTTTCATATTATTAAAGCTTCATCTTTAATGTGGGAACTTCTCAAAAAGGTTTTCTCTAACCTACTTGCCAAACAGACTATACCATCATTCTTCATCCTCCTTTCCCATGTGAATTCTCTTCACAGCACTGACCACGACCCAACCGTGTGTGTGTACCTATATACACACACATATGCACATGGGTGTATACATATATATACACACACACAGACAATGTGCACACACACGCATTTTTTTGTCCTTTATTGTAATACACACTAGGATACCAGGGACATTATTCTGTTAATTAACTAAAACATAACAGACATAGTAAGTGCTCATCATATGTTCTTAAATGAAAACATGGAAGGATTGCATGAATACCTGTCAGCTAACAAAAGGTGCCAAGACAACAGAAGGAAGGTAAACAATTTTAAAAGATAAAGACAAACTAACCAAGAAAACATATTTAAAATGCAGCCAACTGGTTTGGATTATAAGTAAAATACTTCAAAATGTCAAAAAAATAAAAGAAAGTTTTTTTTTTTTTTTTTTTTTTTTTTTTTTTTGAGATAGTCTCACTCTGTCACCAGGCTGGAGTACAGTGGCGCAATCTCAGCTCACTGCAACCTCCACCCCCCGGGTTCACATGATTCTCCTGTCTCAGCCTCCCGAGTGGCTGGGACTACAGGAGCGTACCACCACATCCAGTTAATTTTTCGTATTTTTAGTAGAGATGGGGTTTCACCATGTTGGCCAGAATGATCTCGATCTCTTGACCTCGTGATCTGCCCGTCTCAGCCTCCCAAAGTGCTGGGATTACAGAAGTGAGCCACCGCACCCAGCCAAGAAAAGCATTTATGAGTGACAATAACATATGGAGGAGTGATTAAGGTAACAGGGATGTGGGCCAATTGTTTTTGATCATTTCCAAAGGTCTGGAGCTAAAAATAGACATTTCTAAAAAATATTTCAAAGGTGACAAATTCTAAACCAATTACCTAAGTTCTAATTTCCTCTGGCTTTCATCTGCCTTGAAATCACTAACTCACCTGGGTGGCACTGGCTTGGGAATCCTTTCTCTAATATCCAGGGCTCTTCTCCTTGCTCGATCTTAAAGATCACTTCCGGTTTAGTAATGCAATACCCTGTTAAGATAAAATAACACAGGACTGGAGCTAAATAGCTTTGTTTCAGGGGCTCTGAACACATGATGGGGAAGAAAGGCACAGCTTCACCAGCTACTCAAAGAAGGTGCACAAATGAACCAATCCCTGAGGAGGGAAGAGCACCTTGATGGTGGCCAAATGAGATCAGTCATCTCAGAGACTTCAATCTCAAGCTTTAATTTAGAAAACTACAGGGCATTCACGTTTCATCAACTAGTAAATGCATGCTATTGATAGTCATGTGGGGAAAAAAACTCCTTACCTACTGAGACAAGATTGCTATAATTTTCCAGGATCACATCTCTGTATAGTACCTTCTGAGCAGGGTCCAGCAGATACCACTCTTCCTGAGTGAAGTCCACACATACATCCTTGAATGACACTTGTTCCTGTAATAGTATACTCTTTTTACATGAAATGGTCAGAACTAGATGATATAGAAAAGATTTAAGAGAACTAATATCTGAAGAGTTTACTAAAAAATGACAGATAGTTTACCTCCCTCTGTGCTATACTATATAGAAAACAAAATATCTTGTATAAATTGAGTTTCTATTAAGGGTCTGGAATTGTGCTAGCTGCTGCAAATCCTACTGGTGAAAACAGATAAACATGGTCCCTGTTCCCAGAGTGCTTATGACCTGATAAGGAGATATACAGAATAACAGTTACTAAGTTGCACACTGCAGGAACTAGCAGTGTGTACCAAGGAGATTGAAGTTACAGAGGAAATATTCGTTGTCTCATATTACCTTTTAAATTACCAAGTTAACTGTCATCAAGGAAGTAAAACTTTGTTATTAAAATAATAGGACTGAAATGAACATGAAATGAATATGACCAAGCTCAGCACATATTGATTCAAGTGACTGCCCTGCAGTCTACATGCCCATCAGAGAAAAGGACGAATCCTCTCCGCTCAACAAGATCATCTTCTGGAGCTTCCACCAATGTTTCCAATGTTTCTGTTTTTAAACACAATATTTGGCATCTAGTAAAAAACTTCACGGTATGTGAAGAGATAGGGACAATGAAAAAAAGACAAAAGCAAACTCACAGGTGACTGAGATAGTAGAATTAACAAACAAGAACTTCAAAATGAATTATCATTAATATGTTCAACAAAACAGAAGAAAATATCAACAAAATAAATGAGAAAATGGGAGAAGTTCAACACATACATGGTATGTGTGTTATACAGAAAAAGGTTAATACAGCAAGCCTGAGACTAATACCCTTTGAAAGGTCTGCTATAAAAGATCACCGTTGATGGGCATTTGGGAGCTTGGATTTCAGAAAGGTTCTGACCTTAACCTTCTCTGATAAGAACAGCTCACTAAGCCTGAGCTGTTTGTGTAAGTAATATGGTTTATACTCGACATGTGCATTGCTTCTGGGAGTCTAGAATTTTGGTACATGACAGGCAGACAGTACCTATGTGACCAGCCTCTAATAAAAATTCTGGGCACCAAATGTCTAGTGAGTTTCCTTGGTACACATTTTACGTGCGTTGTCACATGTCATTGCTAGAGGAGTTAAGCGTGTTCTGTGAGACCCCATTGGGAGAAAACTCTAGGAATTTCGCTGATTTTGCTTTGTATCCTTTCACTACAATAAATCATAGCCGTAAGTATGACTATAGATCTACAGGAAACAATACATCAGTAACAACAGGCATACCTAGCACCCCAATTTTGGTTTCTAATGCCATGCTCCAAAATATGCTGAGTCATCCTAGGGCATCATTAACAACCTGGGTGTGCTCTCAGACACCTCTTACACATGTATACACACAAACACGTGCACACACACACACACACATAAAATGGACATTCTAGAGCTGAAAAGCACAATATCTGAAATTAAGAGCTCATTGCATGGGTTCAAAATCATATTAAAGAAGACATAATCTGAAATATGCATTTAACAAAAGACTATCAAAATACATAAGGCAAAAACTGATAGAAGTAAAAGGAAAACTTGGAAATATACACCACAATTGGAGGCTTAACACCCCTGTAAGTACTGATGGATCAACAGGCAGAAAATCAGTAAGTACATAAATGCCCCAAAATAGCACTATCAACCAACTTGATCTAAGTGACATTTACAGAATACTTCATCCCAAACAATAAAATACACATTCTATCATTCTGTTCATGTTCAACATAGAACGTACTTTGGGCCATAAAACATACCTTAACGAACTTAACACAATAGCTATTATACAAAAAACATGTTCTCAGACTACAATGGAATTAAATAAAACCAATAAGCAAGAGACAGTTGAAAAATCCTCCAAATACCTGAAAGCTAAACAACATACAACCTATAGATCAAAGAGGAAGTCTCAAAAGAAATTTTTTAGTGTTTTAAATGAAAATACTCCTTATCAAAATTTATGGGATGCAGAGACAGTAGTTCACAGAGAGAAATTTATAGCATCAAATTCATGTTTAGCTCTGCCAAAGATGCTTCTACAAAAATGAAAAAATAGACCACAGACTGAGAAAAACTATTTGCAAACACTTATCTAAAAAGGTGTTAGAACCAAAATATGCAAAAGAACCCTCAAAACTCAATAATAAGAACACAAATTATGCAACTTGAAAAACAGGCAAAAGATCTGAATAGACACGTCACCAAAGACAGACCAATAGCAAATACACATACAAACAAATGCTCACCATCATGTGTCATTACAGAAACAAAAATGAGATACCATAACATTTATTAAAATGGTTAAATCCAAAACAATGACAATATCAATTTCAGGTTCAGATGCAGAATAACAGGAATTTTGATTCACAATTGGTGGGAATGCAAAATGATACAGCACCTGTGGAAGACTCTGGCAATTTCTTACAAAGCTAAACAATCTAAATTCGTCGGGTACAGTGGCACACACCAGTAATCCCAGCTACTCAGGAGGCTGAGGAAGAAGAATCGCCCAAACCGGAAGGCAGAGGTTGCAGTGAGCTGAGATCATGCCACTGTACTCCAGCCTGGACAACAGAGTGGGACTCCGTCTCCAAAAAAAAAAAAGAAAGAAAGAAAACCAGTGCTCCTTTGAAAACCAGCTGCTTCTGGGCTGGGGCAGACCATGTATATAATGAACCTGAAATCACTTCTGGTACCAGAAAATGAGAAAGTACTCAAACGAAAACACGATAATGGGCTATGTCAAAGGGACACAGGAACCATTTGAAAACACAGCCTCATGGCCAAGCTGAAGCAGTTGGAGCAACAAAATGAACAAGGTAGTGTTGGATTATAACCAAAGTATAAGATAACTAGCAATGAGTTCATACTAATACAAATAAATGATTAAATAAACACAAGAGAACAGACAAATCTCCTGCACAGAATTCCTAATAATTTATATGGATACTCTGCCATCAAGGAGGTGTAGCGTAACTCTCCAGTTCATTCCAAAGAGTACAGTTGAAAACAGAGGACAAAGGAGTAACTTTACAGTGGAGAAACATGACCACACTACCTCCACCAGGTAATCAACAGTGATACATCAACAGTGATAAATCATGCTCATAGCATTTTCCTTTGATATGACATGACTGAATGACACTACCTCTGTGGTCTTCCTCTAAGAAACCCTAACCTCAGTCTAATCATGAGGAAGACAGTAGACAAATATCAACTGAGGGACATTCTACAAAACACCTGACTTGAACCCCTCAAAACTGTCAAGGTTATCAAAAACAAGGAAAGTCTGAGAAACTGTTACAGCCAAGAAGAGTCTAAGGAGACATGATGACTAAGTAGAATGTAGGCATCCTGGAACAGAAAAATTACATTAGGGAAAAATTAAGAAAATCCCAATAAAGTGGTCATTACTTAATAATATATCAATATTGTTTCATTAATTGTGACAAATGTACTACATTAATATGTTAATGATAGGGGAAACTGTGTTTATGGGATGTATGTGGAAATTGTTTGTACTGTCTTCACAACTTTTCCATAAATCTAAAACTCTTCTAAAGCAAAAAGTTTATATAAGAAGAAAAAAACATGTAAGAGTACAAGATTAATGAAGTGGAATTATGTCAGCATAATGCAGAAGTAGGCGGCACCAAGCTCAGGTCCCTCAGAGACATCAAAAAACAAGCAGAAACTATCAGAATAAACTTCGTCAGAATTCTGAAAAGGTCAAAGGCTGACCGCAACCAAATAGATGCCAAATCAGAAAGAAAAAAAAAAGGCAACTTCAAAATGGTAGGAAAGCTTTGTGGCACTTCTACTTGCCTTTAACCCAACCCTCCTTGGCTTGGTGACAGCCTTGAGACAGCAGCCCATGTTCCAAGTGTGGGTCCCTGGTCCTTGATTCTAGAGGGACCAGAGCAGACTTTACTTACAAGGAATTGTTTATCTGTTCCAACTACGTGGGAAATACCTGAAGGACTGATGCAATATGCTTGTCTCTGTTTCACCTAACTCAGAACTCATTTAGGATAGAAAAAAAATAATCCTTGCTCGAAAACACTGTAAGGAGAACAAAATATCTGCAGTCGTCTGCAGCAGAGGATTATGGTTGAGACATATAGTATACCACTTAAGGCCTGAGAAGAAAACCTGGAGAAGGTATCTTTGGGAAATTTGGGCTTTCAAAAACCCCCACATATACTGAGAAATTTAGAAATCCGGACACATACCCAAGGCAGAATGTATACTCACAAGCCTTAAGAAGACCATAAACTTTCACCTCCAGCTATTCTCAAGGTTCAGTGCAATCAGGACATGAAGGCTAAAAAGCAAGGTTGTAAACAGCCTGGCTAAATGTTAAAGAGTACCCCAGCGCAGAGTCAATGTGCAAAGACTGGGAGAACTGTTTATTTGTTGTCTTTAGCACCAGGGATTCAAAGAAATCTCTGTAAAAACATTAGCTGAATGCAAGCTAAGGAACAGAGACTTCAGTGACACACATAGAACAAGGAAACCAGACTATAAAAATAGCATGGTGGCCGAGCACAGTGGCTCATGCCTGTAATTCCAGCACTTTGGGAGGTCAAGAGATCGAGACCATCCTGGCCAACATGGTGAAACCCCATCTCTACTAAAAAAAAAAAATACAAAAATTAGCTGGGCGTGGTGGCGCATGCCTGTAGTCCCAGCTACACGGGAGGCTGATATAGAATTGCTTGAACCCGGGAAGCAGAGGTTGCAGTGAGCCGAGATTGCAACGCTGTACTCCAGCCTGGCGACTGAGGGAGACTGTCTCCAAAAAAAAAAAAAAAAAAAAAAAAATAGCATAGTAAGGTACCTGAACAAATAGACAACCGCAGCCTTCAAAAATGAAAAACAGCAAACCTTGGGGAAGGGTAAAAATCTGATTTCCAAAGTTACCATATTAAAATATTCAAATGTCCAATTTCCAACAAAAAAGTAGAAGGTATTCAAAGACACAAGAATATAGAGCCTACTCAAGAAAAACAAATTCCTTCCTTAAGAAAGCCCAGATATTGGACTTAGTAAACAAAGATTTTAAATAAATTATCTTAAGCGTCATCAAAAATTACAAATAAATAAAAGAAATGAGGACAACAATGTCTGAACTGAGTTGGAACCTTTAAAAAGAAACCAAGTAGAAAATCTAAAGCTGAAAAGCAAAATGACTGAAATTTTAAAATCCACTAGAGGCTTTAACAACCCATTTGAGCAGACAGCTGAAAGAATCATGAATTGGAGGATATAAAAATTGAAGTAATCTGGTATGAGGAGCAGAACAGAAAAAAAAAAATAAAGAAATGTGAATAGAGCCTAAGGGACCTGTGGGACAACTTTGAGTGGACTATCTATCATACAATTACAAGAGTCCTAGAAGGAAAAAAGAGACAGAAATGGGAAGAAAGATTACTCAAAGAAATAAGGGATAAAAACTGCCCAAACTCTATGAATAACATAAATTTTACATCCACAAAGCTCAACAAACTCCAAGTAAGAAAAATTCAAAGAGATCCACTGAGGCACATTATTATCAAACTATCAAAAGCCAAATAACCACCACAGAGGTCAGACACCACAGAGACCAGAAGGCAGGGGGATGGCATCTTTAAAGTGTTAAAGAGGGGAAAAAACAAAAATGACAATCCTGCCAGCCAGGAATTTGTAAACCTGGCAAATCGATCCTTCAAAAATGAAAGATAAATTAAAATAAACCAGATAAAAGCCAAGAGAACTCATTATCATAAACCATGCCCTAAAGAAAATACTAAATGGAAGGTTGAAATGAAAAGATCTTCATAACTCAAAGCTGTATGAAGAAACAAAGAGCTCCAGTAAAAAATTATGTAAGTACAAAAGCCAGCATTTTGTATTTTGTAACTCCAACTCGTAGTTTATAACTCCAATCTTTATTTCCTAAAGGAGGGTACCACAAATGCATACACAGTAACTATAAATCTATGTTATTCAGCACACAACGTATAAAGATGTAATCTGTAGCAACAACAACAGTGGGAGAAGGCAGCTCTATAGGAGCAGAGTTTTGTATGATACTGAGACAAAGCTGGTATTTAAACTAGATTGTCATAAATGTGGAATGTTCACTGTTAATCTCCTGGTAAACACTAACAAAATATCTTTAAAAATACACAAAAGGAAATGGGAAGTAAATCAAAATATGCTACAAAAAATCAGCTAAACAGAGCAGTGAAAGAAATGAACAAAAAATTAGAAAGAAAGAAAAATACAGCAACTGGCAGAAGTCAGTCCTTCCTTGTTAGAAACGACTTTAACTCTCTTCTTTCTTTCCTTTTCTTTCCCCTTCCTTTCCCTTTCCCCTTCCCTTCCCTTTCCCCTTCCCTTCCCTTCCTTCCCCTTCCCTCCTCTCCCCTTCCCTTCCTCCTTCCCTTTCCACTCCTCTTCTTTCTTCCCTTCCCCTTTCCTTTCCCCTTTCTTCTTCCCTTCCCCTTTCATTTCCCCTTCCTTCTTCCTTCCCCTCCCCTTTCCCCTTCCCTCCCCCTCCCCTTTCCTTTTCCCTTCCCCCTTTCCCCTTTCCTTCCTTCTCCTTCCCTCCTTCTCTTTCTTTCTTGTTTTTTGGGAGATGGGGTCTCACTCTGTGGCTCAGACTGGAGTTCAATGCCTCCATCTAGGCTCACGGCAACCTCGGCCTCCCGGGGGTTAGCTCAAGCGATTCTTCCACCTGAACTTCCTGAGGAGCTGGGACTCCAGGTGCACACCACCACACTGGGCTAATTTTTGTATATTTTGTAGAGACAAGGTTTCACCATGTCAGGCTGGTCTTGAACTCCTGGACTCAAGCAATTCACCTGCCTTAGCCTTCCAAAGTGCTGAGATTACGGGCAAAAGCCACCATACCCAGCCAACTTTAATTCTAAATAGGTTAAATTCTTCCAACAAAAAGGCAGAGATTCGCAGAATGGATTTAAAAAAAAAAAAAAACCTCATGAAAAAACTTAAGTCACATTCACAGAGTTCAGTGGATCTTAAACAAGAATAAATAAAAGCTAAAACAAAACCAAAACAGAACTTTAAAAGCAGCCATATAAAAACCCAAAACATTATGAAAAGACAACTTTAAAGTGAAAGGAAAAAACACAAACTCACTCAAAGGTAGAATTCTATATATAGCAAAAATAAAAGTTTAAGATTACTCTGTTTATTATTTCCAAATATCTTTGGGATTTTTAGTAGAGACTGGGTTTCACCACATACAGAGTAAACATAAACAGAGTAATAACAACCAACAGATATGCATTACAAGAAACATCAAAGGGAGTTTTCATGAAAAGGAAAAATGACCCAAAACAGAACTATGAAAAGACAGGAAAGAGTGAAAAGCCTAGAAATGAAGGGGGATAAATGGAGTCAACATGTTTCAGAGTTACGGGTTAAGGTAGTACAATGAATAGTTTGTATTTCATTATATGTCAAAAATGCTCGCTTTAACTTCTAGGATAACCACAGAAGACTACCACAACACACCCAACAGAAGAGCAAAAATAAAAAATGAAATACCAAGTCTCAGGATGAATGTGTGGAGTAAGAACATGCAAGCACTGCTGCTGGCAAAGTAAACTGGTACAAATCTTGGGCAGCTGGCGAAATCAACATATAACCTTCATGTACTGATGTATGATTTTGCCTGTAACTTCTGCTTTCCTGTAATGTACCATCACCTTTAAAAACCCTTGCTTATAAGCCAGGGATCACAGGTCTTAGGCGTTAACCACCTAATTCTCCTTGCCTGATGCCCTGCAATAAATGCCTCCATTTCTCTTGCTGCAAATCCCAGTGTCCGTTTTAGCTTTTTCTGTGTGCTTGGTGAGAGGACCCAAGTTTGGTTTGATAACAGAAAGAGGAATTATAGAATTCAAGTATCACCATTTTGCAATCTTTAATGAATTACTAAACTTAGACAATAATCAATGACTTTCAAACATTACAAAAAGACAATGGCGCCAGGTGCAGTGGCTCATTCCTGTAATCCCAGCACTCTGGGAGGCCAAAATGGGAGTACTGCCTGGGCCAAGGAGTTCGAGACCAGCCTGGTCAACAGGACCTGGTAGCAGGACCCGGTCTCTACAAAAAAAATTTTTTTTTAATTGGACAGGTATAATGGCATGAACCTGTAGTTCCAACTACTCAGTAGGCTGAGGCAAGAGGATCACTTGAGCCCAGGAATTCAAGGCTGGAGTGAGCCATAACTGAGCCAATGCACTCCAGCCTAGGGGACAGAGCAAGATCCTGACTCAAGAAAACAAACAACAACAAACAAAAGGACAATGAGATGTTATGTGGCCCTGATGTAAGTACACAACACAATCTATGATAAATTCTTACCAAAACCTAAGCATCAGTCAGGATTAAGTTCAACTACTTAGAGAAAAATACAGGGATCACAGAAACACGTTAAACATAACCACAGTGATACAACAAGGAAAATCTTCAACAAATACACTGCAGTAAATAAAGATATAGAGAAGAAACATACAACTCACAAAACCTTCAAGATAAAAGACGTTTCAACCATATTTGAATCCTGATTTAACAAATGTAAAAAAATGCAAAAACTGGAAAACACTGATTATACATTAAGAAATTTTCAAATTTTGTTGTGGTTAACTGTATTGTGGTGTTTTGTTGTTGTTGTTGTTGTTGTTTGAGACAGGGTCCCACTCTGTGGCCCAAGCTGGAGTGCAATGGCACAATCTCAACTCACTGCAACCTCCATTTCCTGGGATCAACTGATCCTCCCACCTCAGCCTCCTGAGTAGCTGGGTGCGAGCCACCATGCCCAGCTAACTTTTTATTTTTATTTACTTTATTTATTTATTTATTTACTTATTTATTGAGACAGAGTCTCCCTCTGTCACCCAGGCTGGAGTATGGTGGCTCAATCTTGGCTCACTGCAACCTCCACCTCCCTGGTTCAAGCAATTCTCCTGTCTCAGTCTCCTGAGTAGCTGAGACTACAGGTGCACACCACTATGCCCAGCTCATTTTTGTATTTTTAGTAGAGACTGGGTTTCACCATATTGGCCAGGCTGGTCTCGAATTCCTGACCTCAGGTGATCCACCCGCCTCAGCCTCCCAAAGTGCCGGGATTACAGACATGAACCAACGTGCCTGGCCTTCATTTTTATTTTTGTAGAGATGGGGTTTCACCATGTTGCCCCAACTGGTCTTGATCCTAAGCTCAAGAGATCCACCCACCTCGGCCTCCCAAACCATTGGGATTACAGGTTTGGGCCACCACACCTGGCCAGTATTTTTTTTAAGTTTCTTGAACCAATTTTTTCCTCCATGTTGTTATACTTTATCAATTTGAATTTAAAAAGTTAGGTTCACTTATTCTATTTGTACTTAATTTTAGAATTTGCTTTTTCCATCTTTTTAAATTTTTTTGAACATGTGAAGCACTTAACATGATTCAAAAGTCAAAGCTATATATAATGATACAGCATCCAACAAAGGAGTCTTGATGCAGTAACATGCGGGCACTGAAGGCACTTAGAGTTTGGTTTCTAAATAATAGTTCACTGTAAAAGGAAGCACCACTCCAGGGAAAAACAACAGATTCCATGCCTGGGGCTGGGAGATACAAGGGAAGTTTGTGTATCTCTGTTCTAACAGCCAATAATAAAGGCTCAAAGACTAACAAGGATATAGAGGAGCCACTTCGAAGGAGTTCCACTAACTACATGGGGACAATATGAACATCAAAAATAATAACAATAAATGAGACTAAAAAAAAAAAATCCATGAATCTGAAGTGATACCAAAAAAAAAGGTATGTGTGTGAGTGGGGGTAGGCAGGAGCTCTTTTTTACAGAAGAAAGGGAGCTAGGCCAGGCGCAGTGGCTCATGCCTATAATCCTAGCACTTTTGAGGCCAAGGTGGGCAGACTGCTTGAGCCCAGTAGTTCAAGACCACCCTGGGTAACATAGTGAGACCCCACCTGTACCAAAAAAAAAAAAAAAATTAGCCAGGTGTGGCAGCACGCACCTATAGTCCCATCTACTCAGGAGGCTAAAGTGGAAGGACTGCTGGAGCCCAGGAGCTCAAGGCTGCAATGAGCCATTATTGTGCCACTGCACTCCAGCTTGGGCGACACAGAGAGACCCGGTCTCAAAAAGAAAAAACAAAAACAAAAACAAAAGCCAGCTAATGTAGGAGTAGAAAATGTGAAAAATCATAATTCTGCAACCACCAGTAGAACAGGTGATTCGGACAAGTATTAACAGACGTTAAAAACACTGGATGAATGAAAGGTTGTTAGGAATACTACCTTTGAAATGAAAACACAGTACATCACCTTTGTAGCAATCCAGACACTAATTTTTAACATGAAACAACTATGAAGATGTAATCAGAGGAATTCAAATAGTCAACACTCTTTTAAAATGTCAATTTCAGGCCAGGTGTGGTAGCTCACGCCTGTAATCTCAGCACTTTGGGAAGCCAAGGCGGTTGGATCACCTAAGGTCAGTAGTTCAAGACCAGCCTGACCAATATGGTGAAACACCGTCTCTACTAAAAATACAAAAATTAGCCAGGCATGGTGGCAGGTGCTCAGGAAGCTAAGATAGGAGAATTGCTTGAAGCCGGGAGGTGGAGGCTACAGTAAGCTGAGATCGTGCCACTGCACTCCAGCCTGGGCAACAGAGCAAGACTCCGTCTCAAATAATAAATAAATAAATAAATAAGATGTCAATTTCAGGCTGGGCATGATGGCTCATGCTTGTAATCCCAGCACTTTGGGAGGTCGAGGCAGGGAGATCACTTGAGGCCAGGATTTCAAGACCAGTCTGGCCAACATGGCAAAACCCTGCCTCTACTACAAGTACAAATATTAGTGGGGCATAATGGCACATGCCTGTAATTCCAGCTACTTGGGAGGCTGAGGCATGAGAATTGCTTGAAACTGGGAGGTGGAGTTTGCAATGAGCCAAGATGGCACCACTGCACTCCAGCCTGGGTGACAGAGCAAGATTCTATCTCAAAAAAGAAAAAAAAAGTCAATTTCAAGAAAGACAAAAGAGGCAGCATCTGCTCTAGATTACAGAAAATTAAAGGGCATGAGAACTGGACATAATGTGATATCACTCACTAGATGCTGACTTGGAAAAAAATATAAAGTGTATTTTTTTAACATCTGGAGACACATCATTTTGTAGCGTACATTAAGATTATCATCTCCATACAGGGAAAACATTCTTTTTCATAGGAGAAACATGCTGTAGTGTCATGGATGCCTACACAACTTATTTTCAAATGATTCTGCAAAGAAACGTGGAATAGATAAGAAAACAAATGTGGTAATTAGTTAACAACTGGTTAACAGAGATGAAAAGTAGACACGTTTTCACTGTATTATACTTTCAACTTTTCTGCAGGTTTTAGATTGTTTTAAGTAAAAAAGTGGGGGAGATATTTTTAAATGATTACTGTACACTTGGTTGGATATGGTAGCTCGTGGCTGTAATCTCAGCACTTTGGGAGGCCAAGGCGGAAGGATCGCTTAAGCCCAGGAGTTCAATATCAGTCTAGGCAACACAGCAAGACCTCATCTCTACAAATAAAAAAGAAAAACAAAAATTAGGCATGGTGATGTGTGCACCTGTAATCCCAGCTACTAGGAAAGCTAAGGCGGGAGAATCGCTTGAGACTGGGAGGTCAAGAGGTTGAGGTTGCAGTGAGCCATGATCACAACACTGCACTCCAGCCTGGGCAACACAGCGAGACCCTGTCTCAAAAAAAAAAAAACAAGATTACTATATACACGTGCAAATTTTGTGGATATGGTTCTTCACCACAACCTCCTCCACTAATATCGTAGTTATTTAAAAAGAAATAAATATATTTCTTTTTAAGAAATAAATCTATTTCTTTTTAAATAACTAGGTGGATATTAGTTAAATAACTAATTAGTTTAAATAACTAGGATATTAGTTAACTAGGATATTTTAAAACACTATCTCATTTTGGGAAACTTTAAAGTACAAGGGATTTAGGTAACAGTGTGGATTACTGCTCATCTTCTTAGCATGATTAATTGTATTGTGGTTAGGTAAGTAAATGTCCTTATCGTGAAGAAATTTATACCAAGTTATTTAGGGATAAAGTGTTATAATGTGGGTAACTTATTTTCAAATATATTTCAGAATAAAATGTATATACGGAGGAGAGATAAAGCAAAAAAGGCAAAAATGTTAACTGCTGAATCTAGGTAAAAATTACATAAGTGTTTATTTTGTTTGAAAATTTTCATATTAAAAGTTAAGAAAAAGGCCTCAGCTTTCAGAGATACTTATTGATATGTTTACCAAAAAAAATTATCTTGAATTTGAGTCAAAATAATCTCGGCAGGAATGGGTGAAAGTAAAAGTGAGACAGCTCTGAGCTGATAACTGAGGAAGCCGAGAATGGCTAGGTACATGGAGGTTAATATACTATTTTATCACTTTTGTGTAAGTTTGCAATTTTCCAAAATAAAAAGCTAAAAGAAGAATGGATACTTTTAGTCTGAAATACATATTTATCTATCCTAACTCCAAAAATATTAATGAAGAAACATAGAAGAGGCAGAGCGCAGTGGCTCACGCCTGTAATCCCAGCACTTTGAGGGGCTGAGGTGGGTGAATCACCTGAGGTCAGGAGTTTGAGACCAGCCTACCCAGCATGGCAAAACTCATCTCTACTAAAATACAAAAAAAATTAGCTGCGCATAGTGGCATACACCTGCAGTCCCAGCTACTCGGGAGGCTGAGGCAGGAGAATCGCTTGAACCCAGGAGGCGGAAGTGGCAGTGAGTTGACATCACGCCACTGCACTACATCCAGCCTGGGCAACAGAACAAGACTCCTCTCAAAAGAAAAAAAAAAAAAAGAATACAGCCAGGCACAGTGGCTCATGCCTATAAACTGAGCACTTTGGGAGGCTGAGATGGACAGATCGCCTGAGCTCAGGAGTTCAAGACCAGCCTGGACAACATGAGGAAACCCCGTCTCTACTAAAAACACAAAAATTAGCCATTCATGGTGGCCGGCGCCTGTAATCCCAGCTACTCGGGAGGCTGAGGCAGGAGAATCACTTGAACTCAGGAGGCAGAGGTTGCAGTGAGCCGAGATCACACCACTGCACTCCAGCCTGGGTGACAGAGCCAGACAGACTCTGTCTCAAAAAAAAAAAAGAAAAAGAAAAAAGAATACTCCCAGGAAGGGAGTATTCCCCCCTCAGCAGAAGAAACATTTTGAGTAATTTCTGAAAGATACAGAATGGTAAGACCAAACAGAAGTCAGAGGCAGGAAGTCCATTTCAAGCACAGCCATAAGCTTGGAGATGTTCTGGGTTCTGGCAGGAAACTTGCTGGACTTCTTACCTATTATGTTTCCTTACCAATTCACCTACAATCCTTGAATTGGCCTTTCCATTATGGGAGACAATAATAGAGGACACATTTCTCAACAGTTGAGTGAATTCACATTAGCTACCTGTGCTGATCAAACTAGTTCTTCACTTCTAAATATGAATGGAAAATAAAGATTTACTAGATATTTGAGGAAAAGCAACAGCATAAAGCATACTCACCAAGATGACTAGAAATGAATGCTAAGAAACCAAATCAATATAAGAAATAGAAATGAAAAATTAATTCTAATATCTTCAAACAGATTTTTAAAACGATTCCTTCCATAAACCAAGAACACACTGCCATGGTAAGAAGCCTTCAGGGAGAAAGAAAGAGCAGTAAGAAATTAAAAACAGTCCAGACATGGTGGCTCACACCTATAATCCCAGCACTTTGAGAGACTAAGGCAGATGACCTGAGCACAGGAATTTGAGGCTGCAGTGAACTATGACTACTGACTACTACACCACTGTATTCCAGCCTGGGTAAAAGAGTGAGATCCTGTCTCTAAAGAAAAAAAAAGAAAGAAAGAAACTAAACAACACAGTGAAATTGTAAAATTTTCACAAATGGTGAAAACTTTTTTAAAATTTCAAAGAACTGGCAGGGTACAGTGGCTCACACCTTGTAATCCCAGCATTTTGGGAGGTCAAGGCGGGCAGATCACCTGAAGTCAGGAGTTCAAGGCCAGCCTGGCTAACAAGGTGAAACTCCATCTCTACTAAGAATACAAAAAAAATTAGATGGGCGTGGTGAAGGGCACCTGTAGTCCCAGCTACTCCGGAGGCTGAGGCAGGAGAATGGCCTGAACCCGGGAGGCAGAGCTTGCAGTGAACTGAGATCATGCCACTGCACTCTAGCCTGGGCAACAGAACAACACTCTGTCTCAAAAAAAAAAAAAAAAAAAAAAAAAAAAATTTCAAAGAATCTTTAACCTTTAAAGATGTTTTAGAAATAGAATGAACATGGAAAATAGTACAAAAGAGAAATAAAAATAAATATAAAGAAGTTCAGGGGGCTGGACACAGTGGTTCACGCCTGTAATCCCAACACTTTGGAAGGCCAAGGGATGTGGATCACAAGGTCAGGAGTTCAAGACCAGCCTGGCCAAGATGGTGAAATCCCATCTCTACTAAAAATACAAAAATTACTCAGGTGCAGTGGCAGGTGCCTGTAATCCCAGCTACTCGGGAGGCTTAGGCAGGAGAATTGCTTGAACCCAGCAGGCAGAGGTTGCAATGAGCTGAGATCACACCACTGCACTCCAGCCTGGGCAACAGAGTGAGAGACACTGTCTAAAAAAATGGCTAACAAGCGCACTTCAGGCTTGTTTTCCTCTACCCCAAACGCCCAGCTAAGGCAACCTAAAGCTCCTTGTATACTAAACAGCCATTGCATTACAAGTGAGCAATTTAAACTATAGCAACTCTCTTTGAACAGCATTTGCAATTCAACAAGATTTAGTAAGACAGAACGTCATAAATAGCTGCTAAATGAATGAATGACTAGATTAAGAAAGATACCAAAAAAATGCTAACTTCAGGTAAAGGAAAGATATTTGCTGAAAAAACGGCAGAGTCAGTCAAAAAAAATCTTACCCTTAAAATCAGTATCTTGATGAAATTCCTATCAAAATCCCAACAAGGATTTTTATAAGCACAGTCAAGCTTATTCTAAAACTTATAAAAAAGGCACAGGTGCTAAGAAGAGCTAAAGCAACTATGAAGAAGAATAAAGTAAAAGGAATCACTGTGTTCAATATTAAACCTTACTGTATGGTCAGTCATCAAGATAACATGGTATTAGCATAGACATAGACACATACACTAACGGAACACAGAAGATAACCCAGAAATAGGTCCACACAAATATACTTAAGTGATTTCTGACAAAGGTACAAAAGCAATTCAGTAGAATTTTCACAAATTTGTTGAAAAAAAAGTTTTAACAATTGGTACTGCAAGTAATTGTACATCCATAGGCAAAAACAGCCTCAATCTAAACCTCATACCTTATACAAAAATTAACTAAATAGATGAAGTACTTAAATATAACACATAAAACTAAATAATTTTTAGAAAAAAAAATAAGAGAAAATCTTTGCCTAGGGCTAGGCAAGAGTTCTTAAGACTTGATAACAAAAGCATCATCTCTAACAAAATATTGATAAAATGGACCTTGTCAAGGTGAAAAACTTTTGCTCTGTGAAACACCCTGAAAAGATAAGCTATCGACAAGGAGAAAATATTTGCAAACCACATATCTGACAAAGGATTACTATCTAGAAAATTTAAAAAACTATTAAAACTCAATACATTAAAAAAAAATCCAATTTGAAAATAGTAACGTGGGAGACCAGAAATATGCCACCCCAAAATATGAAGAATTGTTGAGCTGAAGACAATAAGCAGATGCAAGAAAGCTCTCTGTCCTCTCTCTATTTGCCTAAAAGCAGGACATTGATTTACGAAGACAAAAGGTATCCTTGCCTCCCCGTCTATCAAGGAGAACAAAGGTTAGCAACTGAAGACAACTTGAGAACTGATGGTCTTAGAGATGGTACCAGGGAATCTACATTAACTAGCTTCGCAAACTAGCCTGTATCGGCCATTTATTTGCTTTCCCCCACATTGCCACCCCTAGAAATTCCAAGCCCCTTTCCTTTGTCTTAAAACTTCTCTAAAACTTTCCTGTTCTTTGATGAAGATGCTATATAAGCTGGAATTCAAAGCCACCTCTTTGTGAAACACTCATTCTCTGGGTGTCCCCCATGTATATATGAAATATACTTGTTAATAAACTTGTTTTTCTCTTCTTAATCTGTCTCTTGTTACAGGGGTTCATTCCAACTAAGAACCTATTGGGGGGGGTTCAAGAAAAAAAAAATTACCATTCTTCCACTACAGTTCTAAGACACAAAGGACTATTTCAACAAAGAGAATATACAGGCAGAAAATACGCCCATGAAAAGATTTTCATGCAAATAAATAACACAAAAAAAATCACTATATACCCATCAGAATGACCAAAAAAAAAAAAAAAAAAACACCAGTGCTAACACCAAGTGATGGCAAGGAAGATAGAGAAAAACTGGATCATGTGTACAGCAGCTAGTGGAAATATAAAATGGCATGTTCACAGCAGCTTTATTTTTCACAGCCCAAAATTGGAAATTAACCCACATGTCCTTCAACAGGTGAATGGTAAAACTGTGATATAACCAGCTGGGCGTGGTGGCTCACGTCTGTAATCCCAGCACTTTGGGAGGCTGAGGGGGGTGGATTAACTGAGGTCAGGAGTTTGAGACCAGCCTGACCAACATGGAGAAACCCCATCTCTACTAAAAATACAAAATGAGCCAGGCATGCACTCCCAGCTACTCAGGAGGCTGAGGCAGGAGAATCACTTGAACACGGGAGGCAGAAGTTGCAGTGAGCCGAGATCATGCCATTGCACTCCAGCCTGGGTAATAAAAGTGAAACTCCACCTCAAAAAAAAAAAAACAACTGTGGTATATCCATACCATGGACTACTACTTAATAACAAAAAGGAATGAACTGTTGACACATACACAACCTGGATGAATCACCAGGGAATTGTACTGAGTGAAAAAAGCTAACCCCAAGAGGTTAATGTTATATGATTCCTTTTCTGTAGCATTCTTGAAAGGACAGAAACAGATTAGCAGGTTGCTGGTGTTTAGGGAGGAGGCTGTAAGGGTTGGCTGGAGTTGGGGAATGACAGAGCCAGGATGGAGGTAGATGTGGCTATAAAAAGGGCAACAGGAGAGATCATCCAGGTAATTCAGCTACTCTGTAGTTTGACTGTGGTGGTGGATAAACGAATCTAATTTGCCACCGCACTCCAGCCTGGGTGACAGAGTAAGACCCTATCGCGCGCACGCGCATGTGCGCTCTCTATATATATGTGTATATATATTTGTATTTATATTTGCAATATATATATTTCACATAGGAACAGTACACACATTGTTATTTAATTTAGAGAACTGAAAAATCTAATAGGTGTAACTGCAGTACCAAAAGGAAAGTAGAGAATATTTGATGAAAAAAAGGCTGAGAATTTTAATTTATTTTTTATTATTATTATTTTTTTAGATGGAGTCTTGCTCTGTTGCCAGGCTGGAGTGCAGTGGCACGATCTTGGCTCACTGCAACCTCCGCCTCCCGGGTTCAAGCGATTCTCCTGCCTCAGCCTCCCAAGTAGCTGGGACTACAGGTGTGCGCCACCACACCCAGCTAACTTTTGTACTTTATAGTAGAGACGGGGTTTCACCCTCGATCTCCTGACCTCATGATCTGCCCGCCTCGGCCTCCTAAATTGCCTGGATTACAGGTGTGAGCCACCACACCCGGCCAAGGCTGAGAATTTTTAAACTGACAAGGATATCATACCTTAGAATCAACTCCTGCCAAAATACTACAGGATAAAGATAGAGAAAATCAAACCAAGTTATATTAAGTAACAAGTGCTGAAAACCAAAATAAAAGAGAAAATCTCATAACCAACCAGAGGGAAAAAGATCAATTGCCTTCAAGGGGGAGGATGATTTAAGACAAAAACAACAATCCAGAAGTCATCGGAACAGTATCTTTAAAGTGCTAAAAAGAAAAGGGGAAAAAAAAGCTCTCACTCCAGAATTCTGTCTTTATTGAAAATATCCTTCAAAATGAAGAAATATAGACATCTTTAAACAAAAAAAAAAAAAGAGAGAATTTGTCACCAAAAGATCTGCACAAGAAACAATAAAACTTCTTTGGGGTAAAGGCAAATAACTGTAGATGAAGCATGATACTGCAAAAGGGAAGAAAGAGCACAGGAAAGGGCAATTATTTCAGTAAATAGAAAGCCTACCCCACTCTCTAAAGTCGTAATACTAAAGATACGTTGTGGGGTTTAGAACACAAGGAGAAGAAAGCATCAAAACAACAGTACGCATGTGGGGATGGAGCAAATGGAATGATAGTGTGGTAATTTAATTAAGTTCTTACATACAAGTAAACTCCAAATGGATTAAAAATTTAAACATAAAATGCATAAAAATATTAGAATATATGGGCAGATTCTTTATAATCATGACGTGGGAAGGACTTTCTAACTATGTCTCCAAATGCTGTCAGTCCAAAACCATAAGGAAAAGATTAATAAACTAGACAACAAAAATAACCAAATATTTCTGCATAGAGAAAGACACCATGAACAATTATCAAAAGACAAATGATATACCAAAAAATAATGGCTTGCAACTCATATAATACATACGGTAAAAGACATTGGAGGGAAAAAAGACCAGAAAATCCAAGAGAAAAATAGGCAAAAGATATTAACCATTAAGTTCACAGAAAAATAAATATAAGACACCCTTAGACACAGGAAAAGGTATTCAACCTCACTCAGTGAAGAAAATCGCAGATGCAAACTATAAGAAATACCACTTTTTATCTATCAGTTGCCCCCAATCCAAAAGTTGAAGCACATATTCTATGGGAGGAGCTGTGAAGAAATAAGCATTCCTATGCATTGCCAATGGGAAAACAAAATAATACTAACTCTAGGACAGGCATGCTCACTAAGTTGATTAAGTTCTGGGAATTCATCGGATATATAAACATATACACACAAAATTATAAATGTACAAGGTTATTCATTACAACATGGTTTGTCACAGCAAACGGCTGGAAGTAGTTAACTATTGACTTGAATTAATATGCAATTGTGACAAAGAGAGAAAATGCCATTCATGTTCTGTCATAGAAACGTCTGCATACTGTTAGGTGAAAAAGGAATAATGGAAAATAGTGTATACGTCAAGCATCAGAATCAGCTTAAGCTAGAGGTTTATCAGAACTTCAGAATCAAGGACCCCATCCATAGTTCATAGCTACTAAATCAGAACCTGCATATTAAAAAGATTCCAGGGATGCACAATCACATTTAAGTTTGATATGCCCTAGAGATAACAGATGCCTTTTTAAGTAAACCAAGGAAGCAAATAAGAATATACATACATATTTTATTTAAACTGGATAAAGAAACACTGGCAAAGTAAACCAAAAACTAGAAAAAAAATAGACATCTTTGGTAGAGTGACCATGTATTCCAGTATGTCTGGGATTGTCCTAATATATGGCAGTTGTCTCTGCATAAGTATTTATAAAACCTCTTTCACTCTCAGTGAAAATGTATCAGTTTGAATGATAAATAAATGTCACCCTACCTGGAGAAACTGCATGAACAGAGGGAGTGTGAATATGTATGTACATCTTTTGTTATCACTTACCTTTTAAAAAGTAAAAGTAATGTATTATTATGTTAATGTATTATTAATTCAAAAGCACTTTATTAAGGAAAAAAAAAATAAAACCAGTCAGGAAAAATAGACCGAGAAGAACCTAAGTAGGCTAAGGATGGAAACACAAGGAAAAGCGATGCCTGGAGCAAAAAGAAAAGATCCCTTCATGACGACTAGGGAGGGAATCAAAGTTAGGAAAGGACAGTTCAGAGGGTGGCATTATACACACCAACAGAGGAGACTCTCCAAACAAAGACCATGGTTAACAATATATGCAGCAGACCAGGGAAGCAATACAAAGGCAAAAACATCCACTGGCCTTGATTATGATTTCGTCGCCTTTGCCAGAACTGATTCAGGTGAGTTTAGGTGAGGGAACAAGGTTGCATTCATCAGATTGAAACATAAATGAAAAACACAGAAACAAGTCGGAACTGTCAGTGATTCAACCTAGAAATAAGAACAAGCTGACACAAAGAGTTAGGGGAAACTGTTCTGAGGACTTGCAGTCCCTCCATTCCTCCACATCGTCAAGGTTTTATTCCCGCATCAAGCAGGACCATCAAACCTCAGTGTCTGGTCTCCTGAAAAGCATATGCACTGAGTTCTGCTCTGTAACTGTTCTTTGTTTCTACCAAGAAACACTTCTAGACAACTTACTGCATTTATTTCAGAATTGTTATTAGAACAATCACAGATAACATTACAATAACTTGGATAATTCTGCAAAATTAAAAATCCTGCATCTAATTTGCCAAATGCACTATTTTGGATTTGCTACTTCAGTTTTATTTCCCTTAATGTCAATTTTTGCCTATTTCTGTTTTTCCATTTTCGAAACATAAATCCTTATAAACTTCAGAAATCCATTTTAAAACAAACTGGGAATAAAGAAACAAGAATCTCACCTGGGATTTGTTCATTTTCTGCTCTTAGTGGAGGAGGGAGAGCTGAAGGATTAGAAAGGAAGAATGTCAGGAGAGCCTTGGCCAGCCTTGCAGTTCGGAGATTCACCTGCCTATACAGCTCCACACACAAGATACTTACGTGTCCATGTGTGGCTCCGATATATGCTGAGCTCAGACATGACACTTTTCACTGAGTGAATGTAAATATTTCTTACTGATTTATTACCAATTTAGGTTCTGTGACACAGAAAAATTAAAAACACGAAAAGATGAGTTTAACAAGTAACAATAATCTAAAGGAAGAAACACTATGGGTTTGTCAAAATTCCTTGTAGGGAAAAAAAATATTCAGGCCATATTGTTTATCTATTTACCTGTTAACACCATTAACGCCGAGGTCAGATAATGCAAAAAACCTCTAAAAAAGGGGATGCGGTGTTTAATCAAGTTTAAAAATGTTCTAACTTGCTAAAAATTCCTCAAAAGGATCTTTTAATGAGAAACTGTCACATAGAGCAACAAAATAGGAAGCAGTGGCTCAGGAAACTGCAGACTTGACTTCTAATCTCAGTCTACCTCTAACGAATGACAAGATCTGAACTAGTCACCTCTTCAAACTCAGTTTTGTTTTTCCATCTTTCAAATAACATCAAAACAGATAACCCAAGTAGGACCTGCCTGCACTACCATCCGGCGGAGTATCAGGCCAGGAGAGGAGGAAGCTCGGCAGCTCATTTGGATGTGCCGGGTGTTCGCGGAGGGGTGATGACAGCATTTCCTTCGCTGTGGCCGTGAGCCTTTCACCCGTCCCTACCCTCAGACTCTCCAGAGGTGCCACTCCTGTTAGCCTGCGCGCCCACCCCTCAACTCCAGCTCACCTCTCTCTTCTTAAACTTGTCCCAGACCTTGCACCGGCACACAGACTCCGACGGCTTCAGGATACGGTGCCATGATCACACATAATACATAAACGAACGCGCAACGTGTAAATAATTACTTGCGATACGGGGGCGGTCAGAGCCAGAAGGGGCCCTGGTGGGCAGCTAGGCCAGGCCCTTTGCTCCTGCACTCCACTCGCAGAGAGGCCCTGGGGCCGGTGCAGGCGCCGTCTCCCCCGGACTCTCCCAGGAAACGCACACCCAGTAAATACAGCACCTAAACAACGAAAGTGCTCAAAACAACCCAAGGCGGCAAGTATTCCAGATATCCGCAATTTACAGAGAGGAAAACCGAGTCTCCCGTGGGTAATTGTGTCTAATTCATTTGTCTCGAACCCGGAGCAGTCGTTCTCCCCCGCAGCCCCGCCCCTCCCCGCAGGCCAAGCGCACAAAAAGCACACACGCACACATCAAACGCCATGCGCATGCGCACGGCGAACGTCACACGCTACGCACACCCGCTGTTACCCCCCGCCCCCCCCGGAGCCAGTTCCCTCCCCTTCGGGCTAGCGCGCACTATCCATTCGCTGCAACAAGACTCAGCTGGGCGCCAGGCGCCGGGACTTGACGCATAAGGACCCCCGCGAGCCCCGAAACTCTCGTTCCCACGCCAGACCTCATCCCCTTATGATAGAGACGCCCTCGCCCCACAGTCCCTTCAACGCCGCAGGCGCCAGGGGTCCCTCCCCACCTTCGAGCTCTAGCCGCTGCCCGCCCGCCTTTGGGGCAGCGCGGGGACCCCCTGGCCCTCGCCCAGTACTCCGGGGCTCACCCTCCGCTCCTCGCCGCGTGAACCCGGAGGCGACGGGTTTCCCAGAACGGACTGGAGGCCCGGGAAGGACACGCCGGGAGGGGAAGGCGGGGATGCACATGCGTAGAGGGAGCGGCGGAGCGCCCCAGTTAGGCTGGTGGCTGCCCGGCATGGAAGCGGCGCTACCTCCTAGAAGCGAAGCCCCAGGAGGGTGTCGGTCTGCTGTAGCCGCACCCCTCAATTGTAAAATGAGGCTAATGATAGTGCCTAGCTTGTAGGAGTTTTATGAGAATTGGAGGTGCTTACGTTGTAAAAGCACTTAAACCGGTGTCTGACACAGACATTGTTCAGTATATTTCTCAAGATTCCCCATTTTATATCATGCTGGTCATCATAAACGAGGCTCTCCTACAAAACAGCCTTGTTTAGTGGGTTGAGAGATTACTGTCTCAGTTACCCACTCCTGCTTGGAACCAGGATTCTGTCAGTACCCCCAGAGGTTGTGGATCAAACCAATATGCCTTTTAGACACAAGCCAGGAGAAGGAAAGGTGTGCTTGAATTCATTCACGAACATGCATGTTAACGTTTAACTGAAAGACTAGAAGAGAATAACGTCTGTGATCAGTATGGTTATTCTCTGCAATAAGGAAAAATAGAAGCTAGCAATTCAAGATCCAAACATAAAATTGTTTATATGTTAAAAAAAAAAAAAAAAAGCTGTTTGAGTAACGTATTTGAAGAAAAAGCACGCTCTTATTTTACCCAAAACTACGCATACATTCTTTTATGTGCATATCTGGCATTTTCAGCACACTATGAGCATATGGGTATGTTACAACTTTTCATTTAAAAATTCAACTCCTTGGTCATTGTCCATTTTTTTTAAACTTTTCATTTGCTCATAATTTCAGATTTACAGAAGAGTTGCAAAGATAGTTCCCATATGCCTTTCACCCAGATTCTACTAGTGTTAGTATTTTACATGACCATGGTATATTTGTCAAACTAAGAAAATACCATGGGTATAAACTGCCGAGTTTATTCAGACTTCAGCAGTTCTTCCACTAATGCCCTTTTTCTGTTCCAGCATCCAATCAAGGATATTGTTACCAGGGGTCCTTGCTCCCAGAGCTCCCAAGATGGTGCTTGGCCACTTCCAAGATGGTGGCAAACCTCGTGTTCTCTGACCTGGGTTTCTTTGCCTCACAGATTCCAAGGAATGAAATCTTAGGCTATGCAGTGAGTGTTATAGCTCTATTAGAAGCCGTGGGTCATGGAAGAGAACTGTGAAGCCCAGTGACTACTGTTCAGCTCGATTAGGACGAACCAGGGACTTAGCTGTGCAGGAACAATGGCAAACCTTTAGCCGGACTGGAGCAGCAGTGGGCGCCTCGCTGGATCAGGAGCACAGCAGATGACCTGCCTTTAGCCCAACTCGGGAGCGGCAGTGGGTGCTTCACTGGATCAGGAGCACACCCTGCTGGATCCAGAGGGATGGAAGAAAGCGATGGGTCTGCAAAGGCGGCAAACAGCAGTGGTCGATGAAGCTCAGCTGGAGCCATAACAAACACGAACCAGAAGAGAGTGCAGTTGCAATATTTAATAGAGTGAAAACACAGCTCCCATACAAAAGGAGGGGACCCAAAGAGGGTAGCCCTTGTGGGCTGGAATGCCTGGATTTATATCTGGCTCATTGTCCCTCCTGCTGTTCTCTCAGGCAATAGATGATTGACTATTTCTTTACCTCTTGTTTTTGCCTAATTAGCATTTTAGTGATCTCTCTTTACTACCTGATTGGTCAGGTGTGAGCTAAGTTGCAAGCCCCATGTTTAAAGGTGGATGTGGTCACCTTCCCAGCTAGGCTTAGGGATTCTTGGCCTAGGAAATCCAGCTAGTCCTGTCTCTCAATATCACAGTACATTTACTTGTCATGTCTTAGCCTTGGCCAATTTATAATAGTTTCTTGCTCTTACCTTGTCTTTCATGACCTTGATGTGGAGATGAATGCATGCTCTCTTAACTTCAGTCCTCTTACCTTGGCTTCCCAAAGTGCTGGGATTACAAGAATGAGCCACCACACCCAGCCTATAGTTTAACTTTAAAACAAGAATGATAATGATCTGTTCCTGAAACTAACTCCCTCCTTGTTTGGGGACAAAGACCACCTTTGTAAAACTAGTGGAAGTCCACAAGTTTAGAATTATGATAGGGACCTGAATTCTGTAAGATATAGGCATAAACCTAACCAGTTATTGCTTTATAACCTGCCTTTTTGCAACTGCTTATTACTCCAGAGTCACATAGCCAGTGGTCACAAGATTTATAACATCTCCAATTGTCCCTATAGATAATGTCACTATTGTAAAACTTAAAACTAGTATTTGAAATATTTTTCAGACTTTACATTCTAATGGACCAACTGGTGCCACTGGGACCAGTAACCCACAGCAAAAAATGGACTCAGCTGATCCTGTGACCCCCTTCAGGAACTGATTCAGCCCAAGAAGACAGTTAACACCCCTATGATTTCATCCCTGACCCACCCAATCAGCATTCCCCATTCTCTAGCCTCCTGGTGGGCAGAAGGCTAGAGAGGTCCAAAGTTTTTCATCCTTGAAAAACTGTAGCCTCCAAATTCTCAGGAAGGTAGATTTGAGAATTGTCTCTTATCCTACTTGCTTGGCCACCCTGCAATTATTAAATTCTTTTTGTGCTGCAATCTTATCGTTCTCAGTTTATTGGCTTTTTTCTAGGCAGCAGCCAAGAATAACCCAGTTAGGTGGTAACATTCTCCTGATTAGATTGAGGTTGTGAGTTTTTAGGAAGCACCCCACAAACAGTATGTGGCTTTCCCATAGTGTGATATCAGATGGCATGATATCAACATGACTTTTTACTGGTTAATTGACCATGATTACATGTATTAAATTAATTTAAATTTGTACTGAGGCTGCCTCCCTACCTCTAGGGCTGATGTAAGGAACCGCAACCTACCTTGGTATGTAAACAAACAAAACCTAGCTTGTTACACTTTTATAACAAATAGCTGAGTCAGCCACTTACAGAAGCTGAGCTTAAGCCAGTTACAGGCTGCCAACTAATCAGACCATTTCCAAATAAGGCCAAAGTTGAGCTGTAACCAGTCAAGCTGTTTCTGTAGAGCACTTCTGTTTTCTATCTATAAATATTCCCTGCCCACTTTATAGAGTTCTCTGAACCTCTTCTAGTTCTGAGTATTGTCTGATTCAAGAATCTTTGCTGAAATGAACTCGGCTAAACTTAATTTTCTAAAATTTGTCTTTTAACACTTGGTTAAGGTGGTGTCGGATAGGATTCTCCCTATTTTTCCGTTTCCAGTCTGTATGTGCAAGTGGGTCTGTATGTCCAGCCCATGCTCAGTTGGAAAGGAAATAAGCTCCATTTTAAATTTGTGGTTATATTTTTATTTTTATTTTTATTTTAT